>NC_035442.2:150716202-151048702 GCF_002127325.2 Helianthus annuus
CGGTGGCTGGTATGCTGCGGCTGCGGCTGTCTGCGGTGGCTGCTGGTAACCCGGAGAGGTAACCAAAAGTAGACTGCCCAGCAGCCCAAGTGTCTCCCAATGGACCACTAGGTGGGAGTGAGCTGTAGTTCACAGCTTGCCAATAAGGGTCTCCTGTGTAATCATAACCCTGAGGGAAACATGCTCGAACGGGTTAAACTGAGCTGCACTAGCATAAGCCGGAATCGGCTCTCCATAGTTCTGCGGCGGCAGAGGCGGGATCGGTACAGAGTAACTCGATACGGGATGCTGAGACTCCCCTGTCTCGGATTCCCCGGGAAGAGACGTGTAGCGGCTGCTACCAACTATGCGAATCCCTCCGCGCGTAGACATGCGCGCATTCCTCCTTGGCCTCTGAGGCGGAGGAGGTAAAACTGGTGGCGGCGGTGGTGACGGAGTGATCACGTCACGCCATAGGGCCTCGGATAGGTCCTGCGATAGAGGCGGCTGCTGCTGAAGCTGCTGCGAGTGGTGCTGCGAGTGCACCGGCGAAACCTGGTGAGACTGGAGCATCGGAGAGTTGTGGCTGGGGGTGTAATACCAATCATGCTGCTTAAATCTCTCCTGAAAGCTGTCCCCACCATTATAGGGTGATCCCCTAAATGGCGACCCATCCGATATCTCAATCGGATGGTTAGGCGTACCTGATGGCGGTAGCGAGGGGTCCGTATCCTCGTCGACGTCCATTCTCGTGACCACTAGAAAAGTGGTCCTCCGGTCCAAGTGGGTTATGACCCACTGGCTCATCCACAAAAGCATCAGGGTTATATAAACCCTGGTAGACTGGTGCTGGATACTGGTGCGGTGACTGATGCAAAGGTATGTAAGATCCATGCGAACCATGGGGCCCATTCTCCGAGTGGGGCCCAAACGAGTGGGGTAATGACGGTGAAGTGCTGGCGGATACCGAGTGTCTAGCAGGCTCGGCGAAAGACCTCCAAAGGTCGTTGGCGGCTGTGTTGTGCGTGGCGGATGGAGCTCGCCTATGTGAGGGCCCTGCCTCATGGTCGTGAGACGTAGCAAATCCTCCTCGACCTCTCATTCGTGGCGGCATAATGATCCTGTCAAAAGTCAAACAAGTTGCACAACAAAATATATAAGACAAAGCAAAATAATAAAAATAAATTAAACGAAATGTTGAACATTTCCTAAGTTCTTTGTCTAGACTCGAAAATCGAGGAATGTGCAATTGTGTAACTGAGATTAAACACAAAAGATTAGTGTTTAATTCACTCAGCGTTGGCTCTGATACCAACCTGTCACACCCCGATTTCCACGTGTCACCGGTGGGCCCGGTGTGGGGTACAGTGACGTAGTTGGCATCGTCATAGACAATCAACACAATATAATAATGCACAGCGGAAGCAGAATAGATACATTTCAACTTTAATTAAAGTGCAATAATAAATATCACAGTAGTTGAAACGGATCCACAGGCGGATCAAATAAAATAAGAATAAATAGTTCAACAGATATTTGTCGTCCGAGCTTGCGAGACTATAGTGGACGCTCTTAGGAAACAGCCAGCCTATTTTCGTATAGTACCTGCACTTAACCTTTTGGGAAAAATACGTCAGTTTACACTGGTAAATACAAATCGACTGACTCATTTTGAAAATGATTGAAAATTGATTTAAATGCACAAGGCATAAATATTTTTATTAACTTGGGATAATTATATAATATAAACTTGTGAACGATTTACATGCACTCGTATCTTTGGTGGCCCGGGATCTGCTGTCCGGGCTAAGAATTAAATGACACACCACATTAAAGAGTTATACACGACGAGTGTACGCCTACACCCCGTGCTCTGGTCGTGGCCATCTCGTAAGATAATGCCAAGGATATCCGGGACACGGTCAATAACCCCCCAAAGCCTTTAAGTAAGACAAGACTGTTTAAACAAAGTCGCACAAGCTATTCAAGACTGTACACCCATAAGGAGCAGGACTTGTGCGCCCGATCAAGCAGTATTTTAAATACCGTACCCCAAGCCCGTATAGGGAAAATAAGTCAAAATGTATTTACCTGAGCAAGTATAAGTCACAAATGATAAGTGTTGGTAGCTTTTACCGGGCCTCCTAATCTGGAACAAAGGTTTATAATTAACCTATTAGATTCCTAACGGGTCTTTTATTTAAGCTTAAGCTTTGACCGGTTAGTTTTAAGAATGATACGGTTTACGCACGATTAAGCGAAAGACCGGATAGAATGTGATTTAGACCCGACAAGTTTGAATACTTGTATAATATGGGTATACTAAATACATTCTGGATTTTGAAATAAAAATGATATCGTTTGGCCCGTTTCGGTCAATTTACGCAAACTAGTTACGTAAACCGAACCGAACGTAAAGGGCGATACGGGTAGACCAATGATTCAAATGCAAGTTCCCTGATGTAATATGCTTAAAATATGATATAATATCAGTAAGTTATGTTCTATATTGCCCGGAATAATTTTAAACCCAATTTATGCCTTAGAAGGGCATTTTGGTCATTTAAGAGATAATAAAAGAGTAAAATTAGAACTCTGAGTTTCGGGTCTGGTTCATACAGTAATTATACTTAATATAACATATTATATCAGTAGGGTATGACCCATATACCAAATTTATCATTTAAAACCAAACTATGCACCGTAGGGGTATTTTAGTAATTTCACAAGGGCTAAAAGTGCCAAAACTGGAAGTCTGAGTTCATATACTTATACTTACTGTTTTTATATGAAAATATGCTAAACACATCAGTAGGTATAGGTCTTATATGTTTAAAACAAGTATAACGCTCACTATGCGCTTAAAACGCTAAATATGCGATTTAAGGGCGTTTTCGGGTTTTCAAATTAAATCTGAGATTTTTATATTTCCAGAATACTTAAAATAATTTATTCATCATATAAAATCAGTAGAAAAAGGTTTCGGGTCAAAAGGATGTGTAAAACTCATTTTATGGCTAAAACGGTCAAAACCGACATAAGCCGAAATAACTAGGCGATCTAGGATCCGTTCAGCCAAAAATTAATTAAAAATCATCAAAATTCCCAGAATATTATATTACTTCTGTTGGTAAAGAGTTTCGTATCAAAATGTGGCCAGAAACGGGTTCTACGCGAAAAGGGCCGTTTATGTAAATTTATAATATAGTTTTACGCTAATGGCCATAACTCACAATCTGGACCACCAACTGATCCGAAATTTTCGGTGCAAGTTCATATATTAGAAATAAAGATTTCTATCCTTTCACTTTTCCAAAAATCATGTTTTATATCAAAAAGGGCAAAATAGTCAACTTTATGCATAAATCGGAAATATGCATTCGAATCGGCTAAGCATAGACTTATGACATAAAATTTTCCAGAAAGTTTAACTAAAATGCCAATGGTCAAAAATGCTCTAAAATACAGATCTCACACATGCATGTACGGATCCGAACCGATAGTTTACGAAAAAGTCGTTTATTAAGACTTTCGGTTCCAATCCGGGTTTACACTAAAGATCGTCGAGTTGATCGTGGTAAAATACATTCTTATATTCATAATAAAGTTTTCTATGAAGATCAAACAGATTGCATGTCATCTATATCATTATTCATGTCATTTTTCACAAAAATTGCTTCTGTTGACTTTTTAGAAATAGGTTTGACTCGACATTTAGCATGCATGTAGTGGGAATCAAAGAGTACCCTTTTGAGGGTTTGTTTCCCACTTAAATACCAACATATAACAGGTTTCAATTCGAGAAATGACTGAAAGAAATCCGTTTAATCAGAAAGTCAAAGCTTATGAACAACCAGTTTGACTTTTAGCAATAATCACAACAAGAACGGATTAAAGATTGAATTGAGAGCTTACAAGAGTCCTATAGGTGTTTAGTGAACACTAGAATCAGCTTTGATGATCGGATTAACTCCAGAAGGTCTGCCTTGAAGGTTCTTGAAATTGAGAGCTTTTGGTTACTATGAAAATGCTCAAGAAATGAGGTGAAGATCTGATTTAAAGCTGAGAAATGAGGGTTACTGTTGTAGTAGCCATGCATGGCACTTGATTGGAGCTTTTGGAGGCAAGAACCAGCTGTATGTCACTCAAATTCGGACCCAATTCAACCCAAATCGAATTTTCTGTCGCTGGCAGCCCCACGCGGCCCGCTTGGGTCATACCAGGCGGGTCGCCTGACCCCAGTTCAGCCAAAACAAGTTTCAATCTTGGCAGAAATGGTCCCTGAGCTTGTACGTGATGTTTCGGCTACTTTCCTCGACCCGTAAACCCCCAAACTTGGTTTCTAAGAACCTTAGGACTTTTATCAACATGGAAATGTCCTCGGAACATTTTGCGCTCAACCGAAAAGCCCTGAAATTCGACGTTGACGCTTTTAGTCCTTCAAGTACGGTTTTGGCCATAACTTTCTCATACGTTGACGAAACTTCATGAAATTTTAACCACATATTCTAGTGAGTATATTTTAGCTTCTCAAAGCTTTGGGTCTGCCAAAAGTTCACTCAGAGGTATAAATTAAACATGTTGACACTTTTGGCCCCTAAAGTTTGTAATACATCACTTTTGTGCAATTTCCGCGTCGTATGATCCATGAACCATCCGTTTAAGGTTATAAACATTATGTAGGGTTATCATAGAGTCTATTTATCCATTGTTGACACTTTGGACCCTTACGTTCCATAGTTTTCACTGTTTGTCACTTTTAGTCCCTCTAAAGTATGTTTTCACATAACGGAACCTTATGACACGTGTCAAGACATTATTGGACGAAATTTTTCGAGGTGTTACAGGGTAGAGGATCCTGGAAGGATCACCATCAGACTTGTCTCTTATGATGAGGATCACTAATGTCTTTCTTTGTTTTTTGTTTATTGTGCAGCTATCTCCATTGCTCATCTCAAGTTAACCCCTGCTGCCAGAGAGAGGGTTCTAGCTTTCAAGAAGCTTGATCTTGAAATCAGAAGTTTTCAAGTCACCGTCCAAGATTCACAAGAAGTATCCTCCGCATCTGCCACTATGTCAAGTAAGTATCCTTATTAAAAACTAAGTTATATGTAAGACTGTTTAGCTAGTAAGGGAACTTATCTTGTTTTGATTGTGTAGGCGCTGGGAAACCTGCTAAGTCTGCCAAGTCTGCCTCCAAGTTCGGGATTGATGAACTTGCCAATGTCAAGTCTTCAAGAAAGAAGACTTCTGTTGCCAGTCCCTCTGCTTCGGCCCCTAAGGCACCTGTTAGGGGTAAGGGGAAGAAGAGAAAGACTTCTGAGGATCTCCAAGGATTTCCCCTGATCCGCCAACAGTTCCTCGACTATGTTAATGAGGTAAGGATTATTGCCCCTGTTGGTTATCCTTCTCGAATATCCTGCTTGTGTATTCTGCCTGTATATCCTGCTTCTTTGAGGATCACCTGATCCTGAACTTACCTTTTTTCTCTTTTGCAGAAACTTGCTGAGATTGAGACCTACCTTGGCCATGTCGAGGATCAAGAAAGCCAAATCGCCGACCTCCAACAAATGGGCGTGTTAAAGGATCTCAAGATAGCCGATCTTGAGAAGGAACTCCGGGCTACAAAGGATGAGGTTGCTCAAAGGCTGCTTGACATGGATGGCGAGAAGCAGGAGATCATCCAGGATGCCAAGGTCTCTGCCGCAACTGCCATGTACAAGATACAACTACAAATGGCTGCGGAGGCTCAGGATCCTGCCTTTGACAAAAGCTCATGGGACGTGGAGGGTTGGAAGGCAAGATTGGCGGAGCTGGAGGATGAGGACGAAGCTGAGGAGATCCCAATGCTGGAGGGCGGTGATGCTGACAAGGATCAGGGTGGAGAAGCTGGTGGTGATGGAGCAGCAAAGGTGTGAGCTGCTGGATTGGGCGATGATGGATATTTCGAGACTAGGCCGGAGCCCAATTTTTTGAGTTTGGTAGTGGTTTGTTTGTGGTTGTTGATGTTTGAAACAATTATGGTTTGTAACTTGAACAATAGTTTTTAGGGTTAAGGATCATGGATCCTTTGGACAATAGGTAGGATTACAAAAGGTGGAGGGATCCTCTGTTTGGGGGATGAAGCCTTTGTGATCCTGCCGCCTTTAATTTCCTGCACCTGCTAAGACCGCATAGACAATGGACACCCTTTGCCAACCCATGTGGACGGGCCACGTTTTGCTGGTAGAAATGTGGGTTGGCAATTTTGACAACTTTTTGAAAGGGTTTAAGATCCTTTTGTTAATAATATAACTTTAATCTTTCTGGCTTATCTCGTGTTGTTATCCTTTATTTATCTTCTTATTTTCCAGTTTTCAGAAACATATCTGTTAAAGTAACAAGAGTTGAGCAAACCATGTTTAATAAATTTAGGATATGATCCTAGATCAAATATCCTATCATTGCAAATTTTCAAGGATCATAGGCTTAGTTGTCAAAGTGTAAGGGTTTGTTCAGTATAATCAGAATAGTTAAGGATCATACCTGAGGATCCAAGTTAGGATCCTAACCTTTAATCAAGATAACCATAAGTGAAATTTTAACGGATAATAAGGATTAAGGATCCTTATTTGTTTAACTTCGAGAACCTGAAAAATGGAACATAACTTGGGACTAAGCCAATGTAAAAGATAAATTAGTAGCTGGGGACATGCCCAAAGGATAACTGGGGATGATCCCAAAGGATCACTGGGGACAAGCCCAAAGGATAACTGGGGACAAGCCCAAAGGATAACTGGGGACAAGCCCAAAGGATCGTATGTAAACTAGAGTATGGCCCTTACTGGCGACTATCCAAACTTAGTGACATGAAAATGTCAAAACCTTAGCTAACGTGAAAACGTTAGAAACCTTATGAACGGATGTATGGTACGTCTACCATTATACGTAGGATCCTGGGTATAGCCAGTACGATGAGGTTGTCAGCCCCGGAAGTGGGTACTGGTCCCAAAGACGTGAACTATATCAGGATCATCGTGCGCTGCTGGCGGAAACTGGGGATAATCCCAAGGATAACTGGGGTTGGACCCAAGGATCTGCGTTGCTTTTGAAGATCTTTGACGATATGCTGTAGATACCTGAACTATCATAACTCAAATGGTTCGTGAGAAGAGGATGAAGGATACAGGATCCTTATCCTTTGGTAAAAAGTAAGGAAATGTAATCGTTTTAAGATAAGGACATTACCAGAGTAAGGATCATTGACATCACCGGGATCCTTTGAGGATACTTCAATATAAGGATCACATGCTTGAAGGATCACGTTCACATAAAGTATCTCTTTAAGTGAACAGCATTCCAGGCTCTTGGTAACAAGTTTCCTTCCATGGTTAGCAATCTGTATGCCCCCTTTCCTGCTTCAGCCTCAATCAAGTAAGGGCCTTCCCACTTTGGTGCTAACATCCCGTCAGCAGGATTAATAGTGTTTTGGAATGTTTTTCTCAACACCATATCTCCGACTTGGAACTTTCTTATCCTAACATTTTTGTTGTAAGCACCAGCCATTCTCTGTTGGTAGCTTGCCATCCTTATCCTAGCCAGATCCCTGATTTCCTCAATAGTATCCAAATCCTGAGCCAGGATTGTAGCATTCTCTTCAGGATCACGAGCACTTGTTCTAGCAGTTGGGATCACCATCTCTGTTGGGATCACTGCTTCTGCCCCAAATACTAAAGAAAAAGGTGTTTGACCAGTGGCATTCTTGGGAGTTGTTCTATCAGCCCACAGCACATAAGGTAACTCCTCTGCCCATTTTCCCTTCTTGGATCCTAGCTTCTTCTTCAGATTGTTGATAATGATCTTGTTGGATGATTCTGCTTGGCCATTGGCTTGTGGATGAACTGGTGTTGATGTTATCATCTTAATTCCCCAACTGTCACAAAAGTTAGTGGTTCTGCTTCCAATGAATTGGGAACCATTATCACATACAATTTCAGAGGGAATGCCAAATCTAGTTATAATGTTTCTTTTGATAAAGGATATAACTTCTTTTTCTCTGACTTGAGCAAAAGCTTCAGCTTCTATCCATTTAGAGAAGTAGTCAGTCATGGCAAGCATAAATACTTTTCCACCAGGTGCTTTAGGGAGCTTGCCAACTATATCCATCCCCCATCTCATGAATGGCCAAGAGGATGGTATGGGGTGCAGCAATTCAGCTGGTTGATGAAGGATATTGCTGTGTCTTTGACAAGGATCACATTTCCTAGCATATTCTACAGCATCCCTTTTCATGGTTGGCCAGTAGTATCCTGTTCTAAGGATCCTTGAGAACAATGCCCTGCCCCCAGTGTGGTTTCCACAATCTCCTTCATGGAAGTCTCTCAACACTTCTTCAATTTCAGGATCCTCGATACATCTTAAATATGGTCCTGCAAGAGATCGTTTATATAGCACATTATTTAAGATTGTAAATTGAGATACCTTAATCCTGAAAGCTCTAGGATTTTCTCCCATCGGAATCTCCCCGTATTGCAAGTATCTCATGATTGGTGAGATCCATGATCCTGTATAAGATTGAGCTTCTTCACTAGGGATTACTGCAGTATCCTCTTCTATTTCCATGGCCACCTGATTTTCAATAGCAGGAGCCAGGATATGAATGATAGGGATACTTATATCTTCTGGAATTTTTAAGGATGATCCTAAGTTGGCCAATGCATCAGCTTCCGTGTTATCCTCCCTTGGTACCTGTGTTAAGCTGAAAGAAACAAAAGAGAGTGCCAATTTTTTGACTATCTCTAAATATTTGGTTAGTTTTTCACCTTTAACAGCATAGGATCCATTAAAGTGATTGGTGATCAATAATGAGTCTACATATACTTTAAGATATTTCACCCCCATATCCTTAGCAATTTGCAAGCCAGCAATTAAGGCTTCATATTCAGCCTCATTGTTAGTTGCTTGGAACTCACAGGCTATGGAGTGGGGTATTATGTCCCCCTGTGGCGATTTTAGTAGTATCCCGAGCCCTGTGCCCTTGACATTTGAGGATCCATCAGTGTGTAGTATCCAAGGATCCTTGGTCTCATCCAGCTGCTGGACCTCCAATTCTGCTTCTTTTTGTAGATCACTACTGAAATCAGCCACAAAGTCAGCTAGTGCTTGGGATTTAATGGCTGTTCTTGGCTCATATCTTATATCATGGGCACTAAGCTTTACTGCCCACTTAGCCATTCTTCCTGACATCTCTGGTTTCCTGAGGACATTCTTGATTGGAAAATTAGTTCTAACAACAATAGTATGAGTTTCAAAATAATGCCTTAACTTAGTTGATGCCATAATTAATGCAAGAATAAGTTTTTCGAGGTGTGAGTACCTGGATTCGGCATCAAGTAAACTCTTACTTACATAGTAGATAGGATATTGTGTACCTTCATGATCCTTAACAAGGACAGCACTTACAGCGGTTGAGGATACCGCCAAATATAAGGATAACACATCTCCTTTTTCGGGCTTTGTTAATGCTGGTGCTGAGGACATATATTCTTTAAGGGCTTGTAAAGCATTCTCGTGTTTCTCAGTCCATTCAAATTTCTTGTTCTTCCTTAGGATATCGTAAAATTCTTTACATTTTTCTGAGGATTTTGATATGAACCTGTTCAGAGCTGCTATCCTGCCTGTTAGCCTTTGCACATCCTTAGCATTGGCAGGGGACTTGATGTTCACTAGTGCTTTAATTTGCTCCGGACTTGCTTCAATGCCTCTCTGAGTTACCATATATCCTAGGAACTTTCCTGCCTTAACACCAAAGTGGCATTTTGAAGGATTAAGCTTCATGTTATATTTATCAAGGATATCAAATGCTTCTTCCAAATCCCTTAGGTGATCCTCAGCTTTCTTTGATTTGACTACCATATCATCTATGTATACTTCCATAGTTTGTCCAATTTGATCTTTGAACATCATATTCACCAGCCTTTGATATGTTGCACCTGCATTTCTTAATCCAAAGGGCATGGCAATATAACAATACAAACCTGTTGGGGTCATAAAGGCTGTATCCTCTTGGTCAGATGGTTCCATCTGAATTTGTTGGAATCCAGATGATGCATCCATAAAGGTCAACAGTTCATGCCCCGCTGTTGCATCCACCATGGAGTCAATGTGGGGTAGTGGGAAAGGATCCTTGGGACATGCCTTATTCAGATCAGTGAAATCGACACATACCCTCCACTTTCCGTTTTTCTTTTGGACAACGACCACACTGGCTAACCATTTTGGATATTTTACCTCCCTGATCATACCTGCTCGAAGTAGTCTCTCTACTTCTTCTTGGATAATGGCATTCCTTTCTGGTGCAAACTTCCTCCTCTTTTGATGGATTGGTTTGATAGACCTGTCAATGCCAAGTTTATGAGTTATGATATCCTTAGATATACCTGTCATATCTTCGTGCTTCCATGCAAAGGTAGACTTTCTTCTTTTGAGGAAGGATATCATGTCTTCTTTCATCTTGCCAAGGATCCCTGATCCGATATAGATTTTTGATTCAGGATCACTAGGATCCAAGAGGATTTCATCCACATCTTATTCCCTTGCCTCCAAGACATTCCTCGGAGGATACTGTAATTGCTATTGCTCCCTTGGCTTCGAGGTTGGCTTCATGGATGATGTATAACAATCCTTAGCCTCCTGCTGATCACTGTCGATCTTGATTATCCCCCATGGGCTAGGGAGTTTCACACATTGATGATAGGTGGATGGGACTGCTTTCATATCATGTATCCAGGGCCTGCCAAGGATAACATTGCAACAAGATAAACAGTCAATAACACAAAATTTTTGATAATTATGTAATCCTTCCACGTAGATTGGGAGTTTGATGTCCCCCAGAGTTTTCTTCGTTTCTCCACTGAATCCTACAAGCACGGAGGATCTTGGTGTGATGTCTGATTCTGGAATACCCATTTTCTTCAGAACATCAAGCTGGATAATGTTCACTGAGCTTCCTCCATCGATAAGGATCCTGCGGACAAAATGGTTAGAGATAAAGAGAGTAATAACTAAACTGTCATGATGAGGATCCTGAATGTTAATGCGATCATCCTCATCAAACGTTATCATCTTCCCTTCTGAGACACTTGATGTTCTAATAGGTCTTTCTCCATTATCCATTTTTGACTCCTTTGCATGCCTTTTGGCTGCCGAGAAGGATGTACCACAGATGTCTGATCCTCCAGAAATAAAGTTGATCACTTGTGCATTTGCCGGAGGTGCTGGAGCCTTTTCAGGGATCCTTTCAGGATCCTGAGTTTTTTGCTTTTTTCTTCCCAACAATTCTTTTAGGTGCCCCTTGCTTAACAGATATCCAATCTCTTTTCTTAAAGCTATGCATTCTTCAGTTAGATGCCCGAAATCCTCATGGTATGCACACCATTTTGACTTGTCTTTAGTCCCGGATGGTTTATCATTCTTCCTGGGCCACCTAGCTTTTTCACCTAGATTCTGCATTGCAAGGATTAGCTCATGATTATCAACGGAAAAACAATATTCTGAGATTGGAGGATAATCTTCATCATCCTCTTCTTGGTCAACAGCATGCACATTCTGGTTGTCGTTTCTATGGTAGGATTTGAACTTATTGCTCTTGAAGGAGGATCCATGCTTCTCCTGTTTTGAGGATCCTACTTGTCTCTCCTGGATCCTTTTGTCATCCTCTAGCCGGATGAACCTGAGTGCCCTAGTTCTTACTTCATCTAGATTCCTGCATGGTGTCATAACAAGATCATCATAGAACAATGAATCCTTAAGCAGTCCCATTTTGAAGGCTTCGACAGCCGTAGCCATATCCAAGTTGGGAATGTCCAAGGATTCTTTACTAAATTTAGTTATATAATCCCTTAATGATTCATTATGATTTTGAGTTATCCTGTACAAATCACTAGTTAATCTTTCAAACTTTCTACTACAAGAGAATTGGTTATTGAATAAATTAACTAAATTATCAAATGAAGTAATAGAGTAAGGGGGAAGACTTAGCAGCCATTTAAGAGCTGATCCAGTAAGGGTGGATCCAAATCCTTTACATAGGCATGCTTCCTTTAGCTTTTCCGGGATTGGATTGATCTCCATCCTTTCCCTGTATTGTGCTATGTGCTCCTCAGGATCCGTTGTACCATCATACAGCTTCATAGTAGGGATATGGAACCTTTTGGGTACCTCTGCATCACAAATTGGTGGTGCAAAGCGAGATACCTTATGGCTTCCATCTGCAATCTCTGGGATAGGCTTGACTACCCCTGGAACACTTGAGATCATATCTTTTAGCTTCTGCAACTCCCTGGCCATAGCATGATTGATACTTGTATCCTGCATGAATCCATGGTTAGTGGTAGGATAATTATTTAAAGTGTTACCTCCCATTGGGTTCAAGTTAGTGAATCTATATTGCTGGGATTCTGGAATAACGGAGGGACCAGTGGAAGCAATGGTCTGCATTGGAATGAAGTCCCCTTGATGGACATCTAGACTTCCTGTTTGCAAACTTTTTAGGGATCCTGGCATTTGGAAGGATCTTGGTATCTGGGAGGATCCCGGTATCTGGAAGGATCCTGGTATCTGGGATAACCCTGGAACGAAGGAGGATCCTTGAACCTGGGATGATCCTGGAACAAAGTAGGATCCTTGAAACTGCTGCGCTCCCGGATAGGCTCCTGATTTCATGAAGGATCCCATATGCTGGGGATAGGATCCTGCCGGCTGAAAGTGTGAGCCTGATGTCTGAGTCATTGCTGTTGATCCGAGGTGCAATCCTCTTGATTCTCCCATAATTTGCACGTCTGGAATTTCCTATGGCTGAGAAGTGATCAGTGGAGTATCAAAGCTCAAGGATTTAGGCATCAGTGGGGAATGATCTTCTGCAGTTCTCCTTTGTCTTTTGAGATCTCCAATTTCCCTGAGGATCCTTTCATTAGTTTCATCATGCCGCTGCATACGATCCTTCATCTGCAAAATCAAAGTAAATACATCACTAGTACTGGGAATATAAGAATTCATAGCAGAAGAAGATGGAGGTTTAGAGTTAGTAGGAGTTTGTCTCTTCTCAGCATTCTTCTGGGATCCTGCCGGTGGAGGAGGCAGAGTGTTCTGAGACGAGGTGACTGTTTTGGTCAAAAATCACACAAGGATAATGCAACCAAACTTTATGTAAATGGGGTATGATGCTTGGTTTGTAGAAAAAGTAAAGGATCACTTCAATGTGAAATATGTAAAGACACAATGATTTATACGAGGAAAAAGCCCTTGATCAATGTATGATCTCCGGCATAAAAAACCTTGGGTGATGGCAACTACCGATCACCAAACTTCAATATAAGAAAAATAGTTACAACTTTGGATGATAATGAGCTGAGTACAAGGATCACTATAGTTTCGAGTGTCTAAGCGTGTGAGAGTTGTGTTGTGTGTTCTTCCGAATGAGGAAGAGTGTCATATATACAAGTGTAGGTGACCTATTTTAGGTAAAAAGACTAATAATCAGCTCATTACCCCTTTAGAAATAAAAGTAAATCTAGCCTAAATTATCGCCCTTGAATCATGCCAAGTTTCCATATCCTTCACAACGTCCATCTCCGATTAAGCACATGCTATAGTTGTAAAGACGTGTCCTTTAATTGTGATGCTAAGAGCGGATCCTGCTAGTCATTCCTGCAAAACAACATTAAATTCAACGAAAGCAACTGTTAGCATGAGGATCCTATGATGGTCCGTGAGCCTGATCCTGGAACTCTGCTGAGGATCACTATCTGCCAAAGAAACAAGGATCACTGGTTAGGATCACATGTGAGGATCATGTATTGTAAAAATCCAGCCCTAACAATTGCCCCCAAAATATAAGGAGTTCATTGTAAATTAACGAGTTATATTTTGCTTTGATCTTATCTGCAACGAACAATTCGGATAACTAGCCGTTAATTTCGAACTAGCCGTTGCAACCTTTACGTCATTGAGGTGACATCCCTGCAAATCATGATTATAAATTGGAGATAGGGTTAGGATCAATCTTCATTTAAATTCAAGATATTCTCCCTTTATAATCTCTACCGAAGATCGATCAGGTATTCTCTTCTCTTTCTTCCCTCTCTTGCTCTGTTTTTCTTCTTTTATCCTGCCAAGAGTATGTTGCTCCGAAATTCTCCTCACAAGGATCACAAGAAGATCAGTCCCTTGAAAAGCCAAGGGATCGTCAAAGACTCTCCTACAGAGAGGTGCTGCTTTACTGATGCTCATGTTGATAGGATCCGTCACTGTTTTCCGGCGGATACCGTCTTCAAGTCTTTTACTCCCACCGTTCTGAGTGATTTCGTTTCCGACGCCTGGGTGGCCTTTCCTGCAACTCCGTTTACCATAGGATATTCATATCCTTTTCCAGCCTTCACCCAGTCCTTCTTTTCTCTGACCGGTATGTCCTATATCCAGGCCATGCCGATGATCTGGAGGGTTCTGTGTACCCTTGAGAGGATCATCGAGCAGGAGGGGATTGACTTAGGGATGCCGGAGCTGGCCGAGTTATATGATCTTACCACATTTGGTTCCTGTCGATACTTGTTGAAACGGAAAGCTGGAGAGGATCACCCTGGTTTTAAGGTCACAAAAATGATACCAACTGGAAGCGACGATTCTTCTTTGTTAGGAGAGATACCATCCCTAACGGGGAGGATCTGCCCAAGGAGTGGGCTACTCATGGTAGGATAGAGGATCCTGGAAGGATCACCATCAGACTTGTCTCTTATGATGAGGATCACTAATGTCTTTTTTGTCTTTTCAGCTATATCCGTTACTCGTCTCAAGTTAACTCCTGCTGCAAGAGAGAGAGTTTTAGCTTTCAAGAAGCTTGATCCTGAGACCAGAAGTTTTCAAGTCACCATCCAAGATTCACAAGAAGTATCCTCCGCATCTGCCACAATGTCAAGTAAGTATCCTTACCAAAAAGTAAGTTCTATGCAAAAATATTAAATTAGTTAGGAGACTTATCTTGTTTTGATTGTGTAGGTGCTGGGAAATCTGCTAAGTCCGCCAAGTCTGCCTCCTTGTTTGGGATTGATGATCTTGCCAACGTCAAGTCTTCGAAGAAGAAGACTCCTGCTGCTAGTCCCTCTGCTTCAGCCCCTAAATTACCCATTAGGGGTAAGGGAAAGAAGAGGAAGGCTCCGGAGGATCTTCAAGGATTTCCTCTGCTCCGCCAACAGTTTCTCGACTATGTTAATGAGGTAAGGATCATTGCCCCTGTTGGTTATCCTGATGGTTTTGAGGATCACCTGTGTCTGACGTCATATCCTGTTTTTCTTGCAGAGATTTACCGAAATAGAGACTTATGTTAATCACGTTGAAGATCAAGACCGCCAGATTGCCGACCTTCAACAGATGGGTGTGCTGAAGGATCTCAAGATAGCTGATCTTGAGAAGGAGCTCCGGGCTACCAAGGATAAAGCTGTCAAAGCACTGATCAGCTTTGACTACGAGAAGCGTGACATCACCCAGGATGCTAAGGTCTCTGTTGCGATAACTATGTATAAGATCCAGCTGCAGATGGCTGCGGAGGCTCAGGATCCTTCCTTTGACAAAGGCACATGGGACGTGGAAGGTTGGAAGGTAAGGCTAGCAGAGTTGGAGGATGACGATGATGCTGAGGATATCCCAATGCTGGAGGGTGGTGACGCTGGCAAGGATCAGGGTGGAGAAGCTAGTGGAGCCGGTGGTGATGAAGCAGCGAAGGTTTGCGCTGCAGGATTAGGCAATGATGGATATTTTGAGACTAGGCCGGAGCCCAATTTTTTGAGTTTGGTAGTGGTTGTGATGTTTGAAACAATTTTATGGTTTGTACTTTGAACAATAGTTTTTAGGGTTAAGGATCCTAGATCCTTTGAACAATAGGTAGGATCGCAAATGGTGGAGGGATCCTCTGTTTGGGGGATGAAGCCTTTGTGATCCTGCGCCTTTAATTTCCTGCACCTGCTAAGACCGCATAGACAATGGACACCCTTTGCCAACCCGTGTGGACGCGCCACGTTTTGCTGGTAGAAATGTGGGTTGGCAATTTTGACAACTTTTTGAAAGGGTTTAAGATCCTTTTGTTAATAATATAACTTTAATCTTTCTGGCTTATCTCGTATTGTTATCCTTTATTTATCTTCTTATTTTCCAGTTTGTTTTAGAAACATATTTGTTAGAGTAACAAGAGTTGAGCAAACCATGTTTAATAAATTTAGGATATGATCCTAGATCAAATATCCTGATACTGAAAATTTTTGAAGCAATCAATTTCAAGGATCATAGGTTTAGTTGTCAAAGTGTAAGGGTTGTTTAGTATAATCAAAATAGTCAAGGATCATACCTGAGGATCCAGGTTAGAATCCTAACCTTTAATCAAGATAACCATAAGTGAAATTTTAACGGATAACAAGGATTAAGGATCCTTATTTGTTTAGCTTCGAGAACCTGAAAAATGGAACATAACTTGGGACTAAGCCAATGTAAAAGATAAATTAGTAGCTGGGGACATGCCCAAAGGATAACGGGGGATGATCCCAAAGGATCACTGGGAACAAGCCCAAAGGATAACTGGGGACAAGCCCAAAGGATAACTGGGGACAAGCCCAAAGGATCGTATGTAAACTGGAGTATGGCCCTTACTGGCGACTATCCAAACTTAGTGACATGAAAATGTCAAAACCTTAGCTAACGTGAAAACGTTAGAAACCTTATGAACGGATGTATGGTACGTCTACCATTATACGTAGGATCCTGGGTATAGCCAGTACGATGAGGTTGTCAGCCCCAGAAGTGGGTACTGGTCCCAAAGACGTGAACTATATCAGGATCATCGTGCGCTGCTGGCGGAAACTGGGGATAATCCCAAGGATAACTGGGGACAAGCCCAAGGATCTGCGTTGCTTTTGAAGATCTTTGACGATATGCTGTAGATACCTGAACTATCATAACTCAAATGGTTCGTGAGAAGAGGATGAAGGATACAGGATCCTTATCCTTTGGTAAAAAGTAAGGAAATGTAAATGTTTTAAGATAAGGACATTACCAGATTAAGGATCACTGACATCACCGGGATCCTTCGAGGATACTACAATAAAAGGATCACATGCTTGAAGGATCATGTTCACATAAAGTATCTCTTTAAGTGAACAGCGTTCCAGGCTCTTGGTAACAAGTTTCCTTCCATGGTTAGCAATCTGTATGCCCCCTTTCCTGCTTCAGCTTCAATCAAGTAAGGGCCTTCCCACTTTGGTGCTAACTTCCCGTCAGCAGGATTAATAGTGTTTTGTAATGCTTTTCTCTACACCATATCTCCGACTTGAAACTTCCTTATCCTAACATTTTTGTTGTAAGCACCAGCCATTTTTTGTTGGTAGCTTGCCATCCTTATCCTAGCCAGATCCCTGATTTCCTCAATAGTATCCAAATCCTGAGCCAGGATTGTAGCATTCTCTTCAGGATCACGAGCACTTGTTCTAGCAGTTGGGATCACCATCTCTGTTGGGATCACTGCTTCTGCCCCAAATACTAAAGAAAAAGGTGTTTGACCAGTGGCATTCTTGGGAGTTGTTCTATCAGCCCATAGCACATAAGGTAACTCCTCTGCCCATTTTCCCTTCTTGGATCCTAGCTTCTTCTTCAAATTGTTGATGATGATCTTGTTGGATGATTCTGCTTGGCCATTGGCTTGTGGATGAACTGGTGTTGATGTTATCATCTTGATTCCCCAACTGTCACAAAAGTTAGTAGTTCTGCTTCCAATGAATTGGGAACCATTATCACATACAATTTCAGAGGGAATGCCAAATCTAGTTATAATGTTTCTTTTGATAAAGGATATAACTTCTTTTTCTCTGACTTGAGCAAAAGCTTCAGCTTCTATCCACTTAGAGAAGTAGTCAGTCATGGCAAGCATAAATACTTTTCCACCAGGTGCTTTAGGGAGCTTGCCAACTATATCCATCCCCCATCTCATGAATGGCCAAGAGGATGGTATGGGGTGTAGCAATTCAGCTGGTTGATGAAGGATATTGCTGTGTCTTTGACAAGGATCACATTTCCTAGCATATTCTACATCATCCCTTTTCATGGTTGGCCAGTAGTATCCTGTTCTAAGGATCCTTGAGAACAATGCCCTGCCCCCAGTGTGGTTTCCACAATCTCCTTCATGGAAGTCTCTCAACACTTCTTCAATTTCAGGATCCTCGATACATCTCAAATATGGTCCTGCAAGAGATCGTTTATATAGCACATTATTTAAGATTGTGAATTGAGATACCTTAATCCTGAAGGCTCTAGGATTTTCTCCCATCGGAATCTCCCCGTATTGCAAGTATCTTATGATTGGTGAGATCCATGATCCTGCATAAGATTGAGCTTCCTCACTAGGGATTACTGCAGTATCCTCTTCTATTTCCATGGCTACCTGATTTTCAATAGCAGGAGCCAGGATATGGATGATAGGGATACTTATATCTTCTGGAATCTTTAAGGATGATCCTAAGTTGGCCAAAGCATCAGCTTCCGTGTTATCCTCCCTTGGTACCTGTGTTAAGCTGAAAGAGACAAAAGAGAGTGCCAATTCCTTGACTATCTCTAAATATTTGGTTAGTTTTTCACCTTTAACAGCATAGGATCCATTAAAGTGATTGGTGATCAATAATGAGTCTACATATACTTTAAGATACTTTACCCCCATATCCTTAGCAATTTGCAAGCCAGCAATTAAGGCTTCATATTCAGCCTCATTGTTAGTTGCTTGGAACTCACAGGCTATGGAGTGGGGTAATATGTCCCCCTGTGGCGATTTTAGTAGTATCCCGAGCCCTGTGCCCTTGACATTTGAGGATCCATCGGTGTGTAGTATCCAAGGATCCTTGGTCTCATCCAGCTGCTGGACTTCCAATTCTGCTTCTTTTTGTAGATCACTACTGAAATCAGCCACAAAGTCAGCTAATGCTTGGGATTTAATGGCTGTTCTTGGCTCATATCTTATATCATGGGCACTAAGCTTTACTGCCCACTTAGCCATTCTTCCTGACATCTCTGGTTTCCTGAGGATATTCTTAATTGGAAAGTTAGTTCTAACAACAATAGTATGGGTTTCAAAATAATGCCTTAACTTAGTTGATGCCATGATTAATGCAAGAATAAGTTTTTCGAGGTGTGAGTACCTGGATTCGGCATCAAGTAAACTCTTACTTACATAGTAGATAGGATATTGTGTACCTTCATGATCCTTAACAAGGACAGCACTTACAGCGGTTGAGGATACCGCCAAATATAAGGATAACACATCTCCTTTTTCAGGCTTTGTTAATGCTGGTGCTGAGGACATATATTCTTTAAGGGCTTGTAAAGCATTCTCATGTTTCTCAGTCCATTCAAACTTCTTGTTCTTCCTTAGGATATCGTAAAATTCTTTACATTTTTCTGAGGATTTTGATATGAACCTGTTCAGAGCTGCTATCCTGCCTGTTAGCCTTTGCACATCCTTAGCGTTGGCAGGGGACTTGATGTTCACTAGTGCTTTAATTTGCTCCGGACTTGCTTCAATACCTCTCTGAGTTACCATATATCCTAGGAATTTACCTGCCTTAACGCCAAAGTGGCATTTTGAAGGATTAAGCTTCATGTTATAATTATCAAGGATATCAAATGCTTCTTCCAAATCCCTTAAGTGATCCTCAGCTTTCTTTGATTTGACTACCATATCATCTATGTATACTTCCATAGTTTGTCCTATTTGATCTTTGAACATCATATTTACCAGCCTTTGATATGTTGCACCTGCATTTCTTAATCCAAAAGGCATGGCAATATAACAATACAAACCTGTTGGGGTCATAAAGGCTGTATCCTCTTGGTCAGATGGTTCCATCTGAATTTGTTGGAATCCAGATGATGCATCCATAAAGGTCAACAGTTCATGCCCCGCTGTTGCATCCACCATGGAGTCAATGTGGGGTAATGGGAAAGAATCCTTGGGACATGCCTTATTCAGATCAGTGAAATCGACACATACCCTCCACTTTCCGTTTTTCTTTTGGACAACGACCACATTGGCTACCCATTTTGGATACTTTACCTCTCTGATCATACCTGCTCGAAGTAGTCTCTCTACTTCTTCTTGGATAATGGCATTCCTTTCTGGTGCAAACTTCCTCCTTTTTTGATGGATTGGTTTGATAGACCTGTCAATGCCAAGTTTATGAGTTATGATATCCTTAGATATACCTGTCATATCTTCGTGCTTCCATGCAAAGGTAGACTTTCTTCTTTTGAGGAAGGATATCATGTCTTCTTTCATCTTGCCAAGGATCCCTGATCCGATATAGATTTTTGATTCAGGATCACTAGGATCCAAGAGGATTTCATTCACATCTTGTTCCCTTGCCTCCAAGACATTCCTCGGAGGATACTGTAATTGCTATTGCTCCCTTGGCTTCGAGGTTAGCTTCATGGATGATGTATAACAATCCTTAGCCTCCTGCTGATCACTGTCGATCTTGATTATCCCCCATGGGCTAGGGAGTTTCACACATTGATGATAGGTGGATGGGACTGCTTTCATATCATGTATCCAGGGCCTGCCAAGGATAACATTGCAACAAGATAAACAGTCAATAACACAAAATTTTTGATAATTATGTAATCCTTCCACGTAGATTGGGAGTTTGATGTCCCCCAGAGTTTTCTTCGTTTCTCCACTGAATCCTACAAGCACGGAGGATCTTGGTGTGATGTCTGATTCTGGAATACCCATTTTCTTCAGAACATCAAGCTGGATAATGTTCACTGAGCTTCCTCCATCGATAAGGATCCTGCGGACAAAATGGTTAGAGATAAAGAGAGTAATAACTAAACTGTCATGATGAGGATCCTGAATGTTAATGCGATCATCCTCATCAAACGTTATCATCTTCCCTTCTGAGACACTTGATGTTCTAATAGGTCTTTCTCCATTATCCATTTTTGACTCCTTTGCATGCCTTTTGGCTGCCGAGAAGGATGTACCACAGATGTCTGATCCTCCAGAAATAAAGTTGATCACTTGTGCATTTGCCGGAGGTGCTGGAGCCTTTTCAGGGATCCTTTCAGGATCCTGAGTTTTTTGCTTTTTTCTTCCCAACAATTCTTTTAGGTGCCCCTTGCTTAACAGATATCCAATCTCTTTTCTTAAAGCTATGCATTCTTCAGTTAGATGCCCGAAATCCTCATGGTATGCACACCATTTTGACTTGTCTTTAGTCCCGGATGGTTTATCATTCTTCCTGGGCCACCTAGCTTTTTCACCTAGATTCTGCATTGCAAGGATTAGTTCATGATTATCAACGGAAAAACAATATTCTGAGATTGGAGGATAATCTTCATCATCCTCTTCTTGGTCAACAACATGCACATTCTGGTTCTCATTTCTATGGTAGGATTTGAATTTGTTGTTCTTGAAGGAGGATCCTTGCTTCTCCTGTTTTGAGGATCCTACTTGTCTCTCCTGGATCCTCTTGTCATCCTCTAGCCGGATGAACCTGAGTGCCCGAGTTCTTACTTCATCTAGATTCCTGCATGGTGTCATAACAAGATCATCATAGAATAATGAATCCTTAAGCAGTCCCATTTTGAAGGCTTCAACAGCCGTAGCCATATCCAAGTTGGGAATGTCCAAGGATTCTTTACTAAATTTAGTTATATAATCCCTTAATGATTCATTATGACTTTGAGTTACCCTATATAAATCACTGGTTAATCTTTCAAATTTTCTACTACAAGAGAATTGGTTATTGAATAAATTAACTAAATTAGCAAATGAAGTAATAGAGTAAGGGGGAAGACTTAGCAGCCATTTAAGAGCTGATCCAGTAAGAGTGGATCCAAATCCTTTACATAGGCATGCTTCCTTTAGCTTTTCCGGGATTGGATTGATCTCCATCCTTTCCCTGTATTGTGCTATGTGCTCCTCAGGATCCGTTGTACCATCATACAGCTTCATAGTAGGGATATGGAACCTTTTGGGTACCTCTGCATCACAAATTGGTGGTGCAAAGCGAGATACCTTATGGCTTCCATCTGCGATCTCTGGGATAGGCTTGACTACCCCTGGAACACTTGAGATCATATCTTTTAGCTTCTGCAACTCCCTGGCCATAGCATGATTGATACCTGTATCCTGCATGAATCCATGGTTAGTGGTAAGTTAATTATTTAAAGTGTTACCTCCTATTGGGTTCAAGTTAGTGAACCCATATTGCTGGGATTCTGGAATAACGGAGGGACCAGTGGAAGCAATGGTCTGCATTGGAATGAAGTCCCCTTGATGGACATCTAGACTTCCTGTTTGCAAACTCTTTAGGGATCCTGGCATCTGGGAGGATCCTGGTATCTGGAAGGATCCTGGTATCTGAGATGATCCTGGAACGAAGGAGGATCCTTGAACCTGGGATGATCCTAGAACAAAGTAGGATCCTTGAAACTGTTGCGCTTCCGGGTAGGCTCCTGATTTCATGAAGGATCCCATATGCTGGGGATAGGATCCTGCCGGCTGAAAGTGTGAGTCTGATGTCTGAGTCATTGCTGTTGATCCGAGGTGCAATCCTCTTGATTCTCCCATAATTTGCACGTCTGGAATTTCCGATGGCTGAGAAGTGATCATTGGAGTATCAAAGCTCAAGGATTTGGGCATCAGTGGGGAATGATCCTCTGCCGTTCTCCTTTGTCTTTTGAGATCTCCAATTTCCCTGAGGATCCTTTCATTAGTTTCATCCTGCCGCTGCATACGATCCTTCATCTGCAAAATCAAAGTAAATAGATCACTAGTACTGGGAATATAAGAATTCATAGCAGAAGAAGATGGAGGTTTAGAGTTAGTAGGAGTTTGTCTCTTCTCAGCATTCTTCTGGGATCCTGCCGGTGGAGGAGGCAGAGTGTTCTGAGACGAGGTGATTGCAGACATCGCCGTGGACATGTTTTTCAATGATGAAGCCATGTAATTCTTTGAAATGATTTCGAACAGAAAGTTTTCTTATGAATGAAGCACCAATTGCCCCACGGTGGGCGCCAAACTGTTTTGGTCAAAAATCACACAAGGATAATGCAACCAAACTTTATGTAAATGGGGTATGATGCTTGGTTTGTAGAAAAAGTAAAGGATCACTTCAATGTGAAATATGTAAAGACAAAATGATTTATAGTAGGAAAAAGCCCTTGATCAATGTATGATCTCCGGCATAAAAAACCTCGGGTGATGGCAACTACCGATCACCAAACTTCAATATAAGAAAAATAGTTACAACTTTGGATGATAATGAGCTGAGTACAAGGATCACTATAGTTTCGAGTGTCTAAGCGTGTGAGAGTTGTGTTGTGTGTTCTTCCGAATGAGGAAGAGTGTTATATAGACAAGTGTAGGTGACCTATTTTAGGTAAAAAGACTAATAATCAGCTCATTACCCCTTTAGAAATAAAAGTAAATCTAGCCTAAATTATCGCCCTTGAATCATGCCAAGTTTCCATATCCTTCACAACGTCCATCTCCGATTAAGCACATGTTATAGTTGTAAAGACGTGTCCTTTAATTGTGATGCTAAGAGCGGATCCTGCTAGTCATTCCTGCAAAACAACATTAAATTCAACGAAAGCAACTGTTAGCATGAGGATCCTATGATGGTCCGTGAGCCTGATCCTGGAACTCTGCTGAGGATCACTATCTGCCAAAGAAACAAGTATCACTGGTTAGGATCACATGTGAGGATCATGTATTGTAAAAATCCAGCCCTAACAGTCACTGCAGACATCACCGTGGACATGTTCTTCAATGATGAAGCCATGTAATTCTTTGAAATGATTTCGAACAGAAAGTTTTCTTATGAATGAAGCACCAATTGCCCCACGGTGGGCGCCAAACTGTTTTGGTCAAAAATCACACAAGGATAATGCAACCAAACTCTAAGTAAATGGGGAATGATGCTTGGTTTATTGAAAAAGTAAAGGATCACTTCAGTATGAAATATGCAAAGACACAATGATTTATACGAGGAAAAAGCCCTTGATCAATGTATGATCTCCGGCATAAAAAACCTCGGGTGATGGCAACTACCGATCACCAAACTTCAATATATCAAAATATGGTTACAACTTTGGATGATAATGAGCTGAGTACAAGGATCACTATAGTTTCGAGTGTCTAAGCGTGTGAGAATTGTGTTGTGTGTTCTTCCGAATGAGGAAGAGTGTTATATACAAGTGTAGGTGACCTATTTTAGGTAAAAAGACTAATAATCAGCTCATTACCCCTTTAGAAATAAAAGTAAATCTAGCCTAAATTATCGCCCTTAAATCATGCCAAGTTTCCATATCCTTCACAACGTCCATCTCCGATTAAGCACATGCTATAGTTGTAAAGACGTGTCCTTTAATTGTGGTGCTTAAGAGCGGATCCTGCTAGATGTCCTGCAAAACAACATTAATTCAACGAAAGCAACTGTTAGCATGAGGATCCTATGATGGTCCGTGATCCTGATCCTGGAACTCTGCTGAGGATCACTATCTGCCAAAGAAACAAGGATCACTGGTTAGGATCACACGTGAGGATCATGTATTGTAAAAATCCAGCCCTAACAAGAGTGCTTTACGAGCTCTCAAAGAATACCTATCCTCAGCTCCAGCCTTGATGAAACCAGAAAAAGGAGATGTGTTATCCTTATATCTTGCGGTATCCTCAAAAGCAGTAAGTGCAGTCTTTGTTAAGGATCATGAAGGTACACAACATCCTGTCTATTATGTAAGTAAGAGTTTACTTGATGCTGAATCCAGGTATTCACACCTTGAAAAGCTTATTCTTGCATTAATCATGGCATCTACTAAGTTGAGACATTATTTTGAAACTCATGTTATTATCATTAAAACTAATTTTCCAATTAAGAATGTCCTCAGGAAACCAGAGATGTCAGGTAGGATGGCCAAGTGGGCAGTGAAGCTTAGTGCCTATGATATAAGATATGAGCCTAGGAAAGCCATCAAATCCCAAGCATTGGCCGACTTTGTGGCTGAGTTCAGTAGTGATTTACAAAAGGAAGCCGAGTTAGAAGTCCAGCAGCTGGAGGAGACCAAGGATCCTTGGATACTCTATACTGATGGATCCTCAAATGTCAAAGGCACGGGGTTGGTATACTACTAAAATCGCCACAGGGGGACAAAATACCCCACTCCATAGCCTGTGAGTTCCAAACCACTAACAATTAGGCTGAGTATGAAGCCTTGATTGCTGGTTTGCAAATTGCTAAGCATATGGGGATCAGGTACCTTGAGAGATAGTCAAAGAATTGGCACTCTCTTTTGTTTCCTTTAGTTTGACACAGGTACCTAGGGAAGAAAATACAGAAGCTGATGCACTGGCTAATTTAGGATCATCTTTGAAGATCTCGGAGGATATAAGCATTCCTATTATCCATATCTTGGCTCCTGCCATCGAGGATCATGTGGCCATGGAAATAGGAGAGGATTCTGCAATTATCCCTAGTGAGGATACTCAATCTTTCCTAGGATCAGGATCATGGATCTCACCAATCATGAGATACTTACAACACGGAGAGATTCCTATGGGAGAAAACCCTAGGGCTTTCAAAATTAAGGTATCTCAATTCACAATCTTAAATAATATGTTGTATAAGCGATCTCTTGCAGGACCATATTTAAGATGCATCGAGGATCCTGAAGTTCAAGAAGTTTTAAAAGACTTCCATGAAGGAGATTGTGGAAACCTGTCACACCCCAATTTTCCACGTGTCACCGGTGGGCCCGGTGGGGAGTATAGTGACGTAGTTGGCCTCATCATAGACAAACAACACAATATATAAATGCACAGCGGAAGCAAAAGATAAATATATTACATTCCGAATATAAGTAATGTCAAAGTATTACAACGGAAGGTAAAGGATCCACAGGCGGATCAATAAAAGATAACTGTTCAATAGACTTTAGGCATCTAGGACTTGCAAGATTCCCTAGTGACGCCCCGAGCTCCCAGCCACTTACGCATAGTACCTGTCATTTAACCTTTTGGAAAAATACATCAGTTTACACTGGTAAATACAATTAACTGACTCATTTTGGAAAAAGAGTTTGAAAAGTGATTTGAGTGCAAACGGCACAAAATATCTTGACACATTGATTAACATGCACAGAGGCAAGATTAATCTTTATACTTGGGACAATTTTATTAATAAAAATCTTGTATCCGATTTACATGGTTGTCCAACATTTAGGGCCGGTGATTATACAATACAAGCCGGACAAGATTAATCGACACACCACAAATATAATCTCACAAGAAGAAAATCTCACAAGTGAGTATACGTTATACATATGCAACAAGAGGTGTTCTGTCTACACCTTGTGCTTACGTCGTGGCCATTCACTTTTTAAAATGAGCCAAGGATATCCAGGACACGGTCATTAACCCCCAATGTTATTTGTTATCAATCAATACAGATTAAAACGGGATTATGCAATTTAATCATCTCCGATTAAAAGGTTTCTACACCCGACCAAGCGGTATTTTTTATAATACCGTATCCCAAGCCCGTATAAGGGAAAATAAGTTAAAATGTATTTACCTGAGCTAGCTCCTGTCTTAAATAGCAAGAATAATAACTCAGCCGTATTCCTAAGTAAGCGTAGGTACAATTTTACCGGGAAGCTCTAGTCTGGAACGATGGTATAAATAACCAATTAGAATACTAACGGGTCTTTAATTAAGTCTAAGCTCTGACCGGTTAGTTTTAAGGATGATACGGTTAAACGCACGATTAAGCGAAAGACTGGATGGAATGTGATTTAGACCCGACAAGCTTGAATACTTGTATAATATGGGTATACTAAATACATCCTGGATTTTGAGATAAAAATGATAACGTTTGACCCGTTTCGGTCAATTTACGCAAACCAATTACGTAACCCGAACCGAACGCAAAAAGGGCGTTACGGGTAGCCAAATAAGTCAAATGCAAGTTCCCTGAGATAATATGCCTTAAATATGACATAATATCAGTAAGTTATGTTTTATCATGCCCCGAATAGTTTTAAACTCAATTTATGCCTTAGAAGGGCATTTTGGATATTTAAAAGATTATAAAAGAGTAAAATTGTAAATCTGAGTTACGGGTCTGGTTTATACAGTAAATATACTTCATTTAACATATTATAACAGTAGGGTATGACCCATATACCAAAATTGTCATTTAAAATCAAACTATGCACCGCAGGGGTATTTTAGTAATTTCACAAGGGCTAAAAATGCCAAAACTGGAAATCTGAGTTCATATACTTATACTTACTGTTATTATATGAAAATATACTAATTACATCAGTAGGTATAAGTCTTATATGTTTAAAACGAGTATAACGCTTACTATGCGCTTAAAACGCTAAAAATGCGATTTAAGGGCGTTTTCGGGTTTTCAAAGAAAAACTGAGATTTTTATATTTCCAGAATACTTAAAATACTTTATTCAACAAATAAAAACAGTAGGAAAAGGTTTCGGGTCAAAAGAAGGTATAAAACTCATTTTATGGCTTTAACGGTCAAAACCGACATAAACGAATCGACTAAGCGATCTAAGATACGTTCAGCCAAAAATTAATTAAAAATCATCAAAAATCCCAAAATATTATAATACATCAGTGGGTAAAAAGTTTTATATCAAAACGTGGCCAGAAATGGGTTATACGCGAAAAGGGCCGTTTATGTAACTTTAAGATATAGTTTTACGCTAATGGCCATAACTCAAAATCTGGACCACCAACTGATCTCAAACTTTCGGTGCAAGTTTATATATTAAAAATAAAGATTTCTACTCTTTCACTTTTCCAAAGATCACGTTTTATATCAAAAAGGGCAAAATAGTCAACTTTAAGCATATATCGGAAACATGCAAATGAATCGGCTAAGCATAGACTCAATCAACAAAAATTCCAGAAAGTTTTACCAAAATAAAAATGGTCAAAAATACTTTCCAATACAGATCTCGAACATGCATGTGTGAATCCGAATCGATAGTCTACGAGATAATCGTTTTACAAGACTTTCGGTTCCGATTCGTGTCTATACTATAGATTGTCGAGTTGATGATGGTAAAACACATTCTTATATGTATTACAAGTTATTTATGATGATCAATCAGATTGCATGTCTAATATATTAACATTCAAGCTTATTTTTGCAAAAATCACTTCTGTTGACTTTTTAGAAACATGTTTGACTCGACAATTAGCATGCATATAGTGGGATTCAGATAGTACCCTTTAGAGGGTTTGTTTCCCACATAAATACCAACATATATCAGGTTTCAATTCGAGAAATGACTTAAAGAAATCCGTTTAATCAGAAAGTCAAAGCTTATGAACAAACAGTTTGACTTTTAGCAATAATCAAAGCAAGAACGGATTAGAGAACGAATTGGAAGCTTACAAAGGTCCTATAGGTGCTTAGAGAACACTAGGATGTTGCCTTGATGATCAGAAATGCTCCAGAAATGCTTGAGAGAGTTTTGCAAGTTGAGAGTGTTCTTGATCACAAAAGGAAATGCCAAGAAATGGGGTTTTGATCTGATTTAAAGATGGATTCAGAGGTTTGAGGATAGGTTACTATTGCCATAGGCATGCAAGGGTGTTTATTGGAGCTTTTGGAGGTGCCATGAGCTGTTACCAACTTCAAATTCGGACCAGAAATGCAAAATTCGCGAATTTATGTTACTGGGGGTCTCACGCGGCCCGCTTGGGGTGCCAGGCGGGCCGCCTGGCTTTGTCTGATCCCCAAAACTTTGTTAAATGTTGCAGTTTGGTCCCTGCACTTTGGTTACGAGGTTTTGGCCACTTTTCTTGACTCGTAAACCCCCAAACTTGGTTTTTAAGAACCTTAGGACATTTACCAACATGGTAATGTCCTCGGATAACTTTGCGCTCAACCGAAAAGCCACGAAATTCGACGTTGACGCTTTTAGTCCCTTAAGTACGGTTTTGGCCATAACTTTCTCATACGTTGACGAAACTTCATGAAATTTTTACCACATATTCTAGTGAGTATATTTTAGCATTATAAAGCTTCGGATCTGCCAAAAGTTCACTCAGAGGTATAAATTAAACATGTTGACACTTTTGGCCCCTATAGTTTGCAATACTTCACTTTTGTGCAATTTCCGCGTCGTATGATCCAAGAACCATCCGTTTAAGGCTATAAACATTATGTAGGGTTATCATAGAGTCTATTTATCCATTGTTGACACTTTGGATCCTTACGTTCCATAGTTTTCACTGTTTGTCACTTTTAGTCCCTCTAAAGTATACTTTTGCATCCCGGAACCTTATGACACGTGTCAAGACATTATTGGACGAAATTTTTTCGAGGTGTTACATCCTCACCCCCTTAAAAGAAATCTCGTCCCCGAGATTTACTGAAATAAATGGGGATATTTTCTTTTATCGTGGATTCCACTTCCCACGTATATTCGGGTCCTCTACGGGCATCCCATTTGACCTTAACAATAGGCACATGTTTCCTTCGAAGCTTCTTCACATGTCGATCCTCAAGCGACAAAGGTTTTTCCACAAACTTTAGACTCGCGTCTATGTGTATATCTGTATGCGGTAAAACCAGTGATTCGTCAGCGAAACACCTCTTCAAATTACCGATGTGGAACACATTACGAATAGCGCTAAGTTCTTCAGGCAAGTTTAACTTGTAAGCAACTGCCCCGACACGTTCGATTATCTCGAAAGGCCTATGTACCTCGGGCTTAGCTTGCCTTTCTTTTCAAATCGCATCACACCTTTCCAAGGTGATACCTTAAGTAACACTTTTTCACCTACTTCGACGTGAAAATCTTTGCGCCTTGGATCCGTATTCGATACGGGTTTATCATTATATCACAAGTCTTCCAACCGTTATGCGATAGTGCTTCTTGACTTATTGGCGAAACATATCCCTTAATCCTTAGGGTGTAATACATTGCGAGTTCCACCAAGCTCTTTGAATAGGTTTTAGCTCATAAGTTATATGCTCTAAGATACATTCGGTTCCTTCGAATGATTTTTATATATAATCAGAGTTTAACTTGCCTGATACTTATTAATTTGGCACACCCTTCCAGAGTGATGTCTTTGATGAACCTTATTTCTTAACAAGGACTTAGGAGGGTTGCTATTTTCACAACTCTTTGATTTTTCTGCCAAAACCGGCAATCTTACAGATGATCATGGATTTGCCTGATCTTATTCGTTGTTTCCAAGGCAACTATCAGACCGGATGATTGGACTTACAAATCTTCTATTTAGCAATAGATAATCAACATTCCATTAAGCAAGGTCTCCAAGGAGCAGCCTTGATACTTATACATCAACTATTATAGAAAAGCTTATCTTAAATGAGAAATGGTTATTCCAACCATTACTTAAAACTAATCTTAAGGGATAGTTAATTCTCTCAGTTAGTCGAGCAGTCGACGATCCTGGGCAGGTGATGGAAATTCTTAATTGTTGCCTAATTTGGGTTGTGGTATTCAATGCATCAGCAGAATGAACCTTCTTTCTTAATTAACAATACCGATTTCTTTAGGATATCGAGTTAGGCTATATGAATCCTTTATTTTAAAACTTACTTATTCGGGGTTTCGATTCTTCCAATGATGGTACTAGCTACCTTGAAGGTTTCATAATAGAATAACCCGAAATGGGATATAGATCTTAACTCTACTTGCCTCTCAAGAGGTGAACATGGTAATTCTTATAAGGAAGCTAATTATGACACATAAAGATGTCAGAGATTTCCGTACTCTCAGGCTTTGGCTCATCTATCGTTGTCGGTGTCAGATAAATGACACATCCCCTTTGCCTTTGCAAATATGCCTAAGTAGAGATACTTATAAGGACACTTTTATATTGGATATCTTCTTTGAATACTACTAGTCGACTTTAGTACAATATGACTATTGGGATATCTTCGGGGATCCCATGCATTAAACCTCCATACTGATCAGGCATGGAAGCAATCTATGGGACGCACTAGGATACGCAAATCCTCATATGGCACTTTTTATCAAACATAGTTTGGCATTCGCAGGCGATATAAAACAATGAGAAGAAAAAGAGGAAAAATAATAATTAAAATAACATATGTTGTCGTATTCTATGCGAAGAAAGAGTACTCTTAGATCTTTCGGAAGGATCCCTTGCCGATACGAGAAGAATCGGTTACTAAGGTTTCCTTGGTAATTTATACCTTGTGGCTAATATAAAGTTTACTAAGCTTATGGTTTATGAAGGATTTACTGGTATCCGAACCAAAATAAAAACTCTTAGCATTTAAATTACTGATAAAACGACAAGGAATTGTACCTGATGTCATTATTTATGGGCCAGCTTAGGCACTTTAGGCGCTTTCAATTTTTGGCTTTACTTCCTCCGCCGCATTTCCTTTAACATATTTAGGGCACGTAGTCTTGATGTGGCCTTTCTCATTACAGCCAAAACAAACTGCATTCTTCATGTCCTTACAGTCCAATGCTTTATGTCCCTTAGACTTGCAGATCCCACAAGCCCTGGGCTGTGATTTGGATCTTAGTTCGAACCTGCATTTCCCATAATGGCGCTTCTTGCAGGTCTCACATACTGGTTTCTTGTCAGACTTTTGCTTGTTCTTTTTCTTAGAACTCTGGGAGTTATCTACCTCCCTTTTCCTTTTTAGTTCATCCTTTGCATCCGAGGCATGAATGAGATCCTCCTCAAGAGCAAGGAAATGTGGTCCTAGATAAAACTTGGACCGAGCAGCATGGGGCTCCTTTAACTTTTTCACAGCCTTCTTTACAGCTTTTCCAACGGCTGCGTCTATCATAGTCTGAAGAACATCTTTGGAAATTCTAAGGTTTACAATTTCAGCATCATTTGCATGCGTCGCGTCATCAATGGCGCGATTGACTGTTATCTTACCCGAGTTTGCCATACTCGATATTGGTTCCTAATACCAATAAAACAATTTCTTAGTTGAAATCCCACAACTGCTATTTTCATTCTGATGGCCTTAATATATACTAACCATGGTGTCAATCACCTATACAAGCTATTATAGCACTAACATTCTTAATGAACGTTATTTAAAATATATTAATATTACTTAGCCTAGGTCGCAAAAGACCATCAATGGCATTAAAGGTTTGGACCTAGTCCATTACCTTTCTGACAGAGGATCAAAACGTCACATCTGACTTTATTATATTAAAGAATTTAGGGAGCTTGAAAGCTTGCCATAGGAATATCAGAAAAGAGTGATTCCTATTTAGATATAAAATATCCATCTAAGGTTTGTTGGAGCATTTTCTAAAGTGTCATCGGCCAATTTCTACTTCGTATAAAATGACCGAAGTCCTACCAAGACGGGTACAACAGTTCTCAACAGTGATCGTTCATTATTGAATCACATGTGTCAGTATCAATTAAATTTCTGCATAAACTGCTTGATAAGGAAAAGTACCTGCTATATAGTTATCCTTCCTGGCATTCATCCGGAAGACTCATGCATTTGTTTTTCCTGGCCTCTCAGGCTTCTTTATAAGCTTTGGGCAGTTGGTTTTGATGTGCCCTTCCTCGTTACAGTTGTAGCATGTGGCGTTCTTTAACCCCTTGCAATCTAAGGTTTTGTGGCCTTTGGTCTTGCAAATTCCACACAATTTAGCGCGTGGGTCTATTGTACATCTTCCAAAATGTTGCTTTTTGCAGTTATTGCATTTGGGTCTGTTATCAGACTGACTCGAGTTCTTCCTAAACTCGGAATCTTTCCCACGCTCCGAGCTTCCCTTCTTCTTTTTGTTAGTTTGATGAGAGTTTTCCTCCTCTCTTTCTCTTCCTCTCTCGCCAGAAGCCTTAACAGACTTAATTCTGATTGCATCTAAGGTGAGAGATAAGGATAAGTCCACCGCGGACCTATATGTGGTTGGCCTAGATGCTTTAACATTTCCTTTTATCTCTGGTGCTAGGCCTCCAATGAAACGCGCTATGCGTTTAGGTTCAGGGGTGACTAAATAAGGAACTAGGCGGGACATAGTGTTGAAACTTGTCACATATGCCGGACAATTCAAATCTTCCATGACCAAAGTCAAGAAGTCTGATTCTATCTTTTCTACTTCATGCTGAGGGCAATAGTTTTCCTTGACTAAAGCAATAAATTGTCCCCAAGATAAGTTGTAGAGTAGAACTTTCCCCGTGGCTTGGAGCAATGATCTCCACCATGCCAATGCTTCTCCTTTAAATGATTGTGAAACAAATTTCACAACATCTTGCTCCGCACAACCGCTGATGTCAACAACAGCGTCCATCTCATCGAGCCATGTCATGCAATCGATGGCCCCATTTTCTCCTGTAAAGTCTCTGGGCTTGCAGGAGATAAAATATTTATATGAACAGGTCTTAACTGGTGCCTCTTGATGAAACACAACTTGTCTAGACGGAATACCTCTTTGATTTGACAAGTTATGGACATCGTCCTTCCTTGACTCATGTGTTTCAGGAGGGGGCTCACTACGAGCCATAGATAGAGTCTTGGAGTGGGTATCATTTGATTCATCATTCTGTCGATCAAGAGCTCGAGTAACAGCATAATCTATCATTGCCTGCAGTTCTGCTCCAGTTACACTAATTCTGGTAGTATCATTGCTCTCCTTCAAACGACTGTTAACTTCATCTAATCCAGCCATGTAGCTTGATTGCTACATAATTATTAACAATGATTTATTCAGAGATTGTTATGGAATCATCATCTTTGACGATTTATCAACCATGGTAATATAAACCATATTGGTTAACTTGTTAGTTATATTTAATTAGTATTTTCCATTATAATTTATCCTAGTTATAAAACATTAAGGATATTATAGTGGCGCATAAGGCCTAGTCACAAGGACAGTTCTAAATTTTTGTAAGCCATGATTCCAGAGAATTGAGGCATTTAAGGTTCGAATCACGTTCATTACCTTCTATTGACAGGGAGTTGTAGACTTCAACTGTCTTATGTCCTTTAGGACAATAGGCATAGCCCGTGGGCGTTCCCCTCTTGAGGGATGGTTATAGTATGATCATCTTCTCAGATGCTATTAGTCGAGATCGTATGGATCCTACCGACTATTATGCTTGGACCTGGTCCAACACTTTTAGACAGGAGGTCAAAGACCACCACTGTCGTTGTCTTATCGGACAACAAGTTTAGCCCGGAGGCACTTCATCACTATCGGTTGTTTATAATGTGATCATCTTATAGGATGACACAAGCCATGATTTCTAAATCACTAGGCTAGATAAGAAAATTGGAAGAATCCAATATAAGTTTGATTGTTGTGATTTTATCGAATCACATTTGTCAGGAGTGCTAACACGTTCTTAGGCGTTAACAAGGATCTGAGTCCCTTGGGTAGGTTTCACCATCTTGGCCGCGTAGGCTAGATTTCACCTTTAAGATTCTTTTTAAAAATGCCTACTGGCAGGGAAGGAAGGATATTTATTTTATTCAGGATTTTATCATAAATCCTAATTTATAAGTTAATAATAGCACAAATGGCCTAGTCGCGTAGACAAGTTAATTTATAAGCCATGATTGTCTGGGATCGAGGCATTTAGTAATAGCACAAAAGGCTTAGTCACGAGGACAAGTTTAATTTATAAGCCATGATCGTCTGGGATCAAGGCATTTAGTAATAGCACAAAAGGCTTAGTCACGCGGACAAGTTTAATTTATAAGCCATGATCGTCTGGGATCAAGGCATTTAGTAATAGCACAAAAGGCTTAGTCACGCGGACAAGTTTAATTTATAAGCCATGATCGTCTGGGATCAAGGCATTTAGTAATAGCACAAAAGGCTTAGTCACGCGGACAAGTTTAATTTATAAGCCATGATCGTCTGGGATCAAGGCATTTAGTAATAGCACAAAAGGCTTAGTCACGCGGACAAGTTTAATTTATAAGCCATGATCGTCTGGGATCAAGGCATTTAGTAATAGCACAAAAGGCTTAGTCACGCGGACAAGTTTAATTTATAAGCCATGATCGTCTGGGATCAAGGCATTTAGTAATAGCACAAAAGGCTTAGTCACGCGGACAAGTTTAATTTATAAGCCATGATCGTCTGGGATCAAGGCATTTAGTAATAGCACAAAAGGCTTAGTCACGCGGACAAGTTTAATTTATAAGCCATGATCGTCTGGGATCAAGGCATTTAGTAATAGCACAAAAGGCTTAGTCACGCGGACAAGTTTAATTTATAAGCCATGATCTTCTGGGATCAAGGCATTTGGGTGTGAATCAAAGTTCATTACCTTTTCTTGACAGGGAGTCATAGACCACCACTGCCTTTTGTCTTATATGACAATTAGTATGGCCCGTAGGCGCTACATCACTATTGGATGTTTAATAAGTTTGGCCCGCAGGCACTACATCACTAATGGATGTTTTAAATAAGTTTGGCCCATAGGCATTAAAAGATAATTATGTCCTTATAAGGACTAATAAGGAAAACGATTTTCAGTAAAAGGAGTTTCTTCTTCATCTCATTTCTGAATGCTTTCTCCTTGTATGTTCGTTCCATTTTAGCCGTGGTACGAGACTCAGCATCTCGGGCTCCGGTGTGGAGAACTCCTATTACGGCTTCTTCGCTTGGCGACGTATCCAATATGAAAATAATCGGAAGCAGTAAATTCCAGATTAGAATCGGGAGTATTCCTATGTTAAGTCTAGACTCAAGTATGTGCAATTGTGTCACTGAGATTAAACACATTAGGATAGTGTTTAATTCACTCAATGTTGGCTCTGATACCAACCTGTCACACCCCAATTTTCCACGTGTCACCGGTGGGCCCGGTGGGGAGTATAGTGACGTAGTTGGCCTCATCATAGACAAACAACACAATATATAAATGCACAGCGGAAGCAAAAGATAAATATATTACATTCCGAATATAAGTAATGTCAAAGTATTACAACGGAAGGTAAAGGATCCACAGGCGGATCAATAAAAGATAACTGTTCAATAGACTTTAGGCATCTAGGACTTGCAAGATTCCCTAGTGACGCCCCGAGCTCCCAGCCACTTACGCATAGTACCTGTCATTTAACCTTTTGGAAAAATACGTCAGTTTACACTGGTAAATACAATTAACTGACTCATTTTGGAAAAAGAGTTTGAAAAGTGATTTGAGGGCAAACGGCACAAAATATCTTGACACATTGATTAACATGCACAGAGGCAAGATTAATCTTTATACTTGGGACAATTTTATTAATAAAAATCTTGTATCCGATTTACATGGTTGTCCAACATTTAGGGCCGGTGATTATACAATACAAGCCGGACAAGATTAATCGACACACCACAAATATAATCTCACAAGAAGAAAATCTCACAAGTGAGTATACGTTATACATATGCAACAAGAGGTGTTCTGTCTACACCTTGTGCTTACGTCGTGGCCATTCACTTTTTAAAATGAGCCAAGGATATCCAGGACACGGTCATTAACCCCCAATGTTATTTGTTATCAATCAATACAGATTAAAACGGGATTATGCAATTTAATCATCTCCGATTAAAAGGTTTCTACACCCGACCAAGCGGTATTTTTTATAATACCGTATCCCAAGCCCGTATAAGGGAAAATAAGTTAAAATGTATTTACCTGAGCTAGCTCCTGTCTTAAATAGCAAGAATAATAACTCAGCCGTATTCCTAAGTAAGCGTAGGTACAATTTTACCGGGAAGCTCTAGTCTGGAACGATGGTATAAATAACCAATTAGAATACTAACGGGTCTTTAATTAAGTCTAAGCTCTGACCGGTTAGTTTTAAGGATGATACGGTTAAACGCACGATTAAGCGAAAGACCGGATGGAATGTGATTTAGACCCGACAAGCTTGAATACTTGTATAATATGGGTATACTAAATACATCCTGGATTTTGAGATAAAAATGATAACGTTTGACCCGTTTCGGTCAATTTACGCAAACCAATTACGTAACCCGAACCGAACGCAAAAAGGGCGTTACGGGTAGCCAAATAAGTCAAATGCAAGTTCCCTGAGATAATATGCCTTAAATATGACATAATATCAGTAAGTTATGTTCTATCATGCCCCGAATAGTTTTAAACTCAATTTATGCCTTAGAAGGGCATTTTGGTTATTTAAAAGATTATAAAAGAGTAAAATTGTAAATCTGAGTTACGGGTCTGGTTTATACAGTAAATATACTTCATTTAACATATTATAACAGTAGGGTATGACCCATATACCAAAATTGTCATTTAAAATCAAACTATGCACCGCAGGGGTATTTTAGTAATTTCACAAGGGCTAAAAATGCCAAAACTGGAAATCTGAGTTCATATACTTATACTTACTGTTATTATATGAAAATATACTAATTACATCAGTAGGTATAAGTCTTATATGTTTAAAACGAGTATAACGCTTACTATGCGCTTAAAACGCTAAAAATGCGATTTAAGGGCGTTTTCGGGTTTTCAAAGAAAAACTGAGATTTTTATATTTCCAGAATACTTAAAATACTTTATTCAACAAATAAAAACAGTAGGAAAAGGTTTCGGGTCAAAAGAAGGTATAAAACTCATTTTATGGCTTTAACGGTCAAAACCGACATAAACGAATCGACTAAGCGATCTAAGATACGTTCAGCCAAAAATTAATTAAAAATCATCAAAAATCCCAAAATATTATAATACATCAGTGGGTAAAAAGTTTTATATCAAAACGTGGCCAGAAATGGGTTATACGCGAAAAGGGCCGTTTATGTAACTTTAAGATATAGTTTTACGCTAATGGCCATAACTCAAAATCTGGACCACCAACTGATCTCAAACTTTCGGTGCAAGTTTATATATTAAAAATAAAGATTTCTACTCTTTCACTTTTCCAAAGATCACGTTTTATATCAAAAAGGGCAAAATAGTCAACTTTAAGCATATATCGGAAACATGCAAATGAATCGGCTAAGCATAGACTCAATCAACAAAAATTCCAGAAAGTTTTACCAAAATAAAAATGGTCAAAAATACTTTCCAATACAGATCTCGAACATGCATGTGTGAATCCGAATCGATAGTCTACGAGATAATCGTTTTACAAGACTTTCGGTTCCGATTCGTGTCTATACTATAGATTGTCGAGTTGATGATGGTAAAACACATTCTTATATGTATTACAAGTTATTTATGATGATCAATCAGATTGCATGTCTATTATATTAACATTCAAGCTTATTTTTGCAAAAATCACTTCTGTTGACTTTTTAGAAACATGTTTGACTCGACAATTAGCATGCATATAGTGGGATTCAGATAGTACCCTTTAGAGGGTTTGTTTCCCACATAAATACCAACATATATCAGGTTTCAATTCGAGAAATGACTGAAAGAAATCCGTTTAATCAGAAAGTCAAAGCTTATGAACAAACAGTTTGACTTTTAGCAATAATCAAAGCAAGAACGGATTAGAGAACGAATTGGAAGCTTACAAAGGTCCTATAGGTGCTTAGAGAACACTAGGATGTTGCCTTGATGATCAGAAATGCTCCAGAAATGCTTGAGAGAGTTTTGCAAGTTGAGAGTGTTCTTGATCACAAAAGGAAATGCCAAGAAATGGGGTTTTGATCTGATTTAAAGATGGATTCAGAGGTTTGAGGATAGGTTACTATTGCCATAGGCATGCATGGGTGTTTATTGGAGCTTTTGGAGGTGCCATGAGCTGTTACCAACTTCAAATTCGGACCAGAAATGCAAAATTCGCGAATTTATGTTACTGGGGGTCTCACGCGGCCCGCTTGGGGTGCCAGGCGGGCCGCCTGGCTTTGTCTGATCCCCAAAACTTTGTTAAATGTTGCAGTTTGGTCCCTGCACTTTGGTTACGAGGTTTTGGCCACTTTTCTTGACTCGTAAACCCCCAAACTTGGTTTTTAAGAACCTTAGGACATTTACCAACATGGTAATGTCCTCGGATAACTTTGCGCTCAACCGAAAAGCCACGAAATTCGACGTTGACGCTTTTAGTCCCTTAAGTACGGTTTTGGCCATAACTTTCTCATACGTTGACGAAACTTCATGAAATTTTTACCACATATTCTAGTGAGTATATTTTAGCATTATAAAGCTTCGGGTCTGCCAAAAGTTCACTCAGAGGTATAAATTAAACATGTTGACACTTTTGGCCCCTATAGTTTGCAATACTTCACTTTTGTGCAATTTCCGTGTCGTATGATCCAAGAACCATCCGTTTAAGGCTATAAACATTATGTAGGGTTATCATAGAGTCTATTTATCCATTGTTGACACTTTGGATCCTTACGTTCCATAGTTTTCACTGTTTGTCACTTTTAGTCCCTCTAAAGTATACTTTTGCATCCCGGAACCTTATGACACGTGTCAAGACATTATTGGATGAAATTTTTTCGAGGTGTTACAAAACCACACTGGGGGCAGGCCATTGTTCTCAAGGATCTTAAGGACAGGATACTATTGGCCAACTATGAAAAGAGATGTGGAATATGCTAAGAAGTGTGATCCTTGTCAGAGACACAGCAATATCCTTCATCAGCCGGCTGAATTTCTACATCCTATATCCTCCTCTTGGCCATTTATGAGATGGGGGATGGATATAGTTGGTAAGCTCCCTAAGGCACCTGGTGGGAAAGTGTTCATGCTTGCTATGACTGATTATTTCTCCAAGTGGATAGAGGCTGAAGCTTTTGCCCAAGTCAGAGAAAAGGAAGTTATATCCTTTATTAAGAGAAATATTATAACTAGATTTGGCATTCCTTCTGAAATTATATGTGATAATGGTTCCCAATTTATTGGGGGCAGAACCACTAACTTTTGTGACAGCTGGGGGATTAAGATGATAACATCAACACTAGTCCACCCACAAGCTAATGGTCAAGCAGAATCATCAAACAAGATCATCATCAACAACTTGAAGAAGAAACTTGGATCCAAGAAAGGGAAATGGGCAGAAGAATTACCTTATGTGCTTTGGGCTGATAGGACAACCCCCAAGAATGCTACTAGTCAAACACCATTCTCTTTGGTATTTGGGGCAGAATCAGTGATCCCAACAGAAATGGTGGTTCCAACTGCTAGAACAAGTACCCGTGATCCTGAGGAAAATGATGAGAACTTGGCTCAAGACTTGGATACTATTGAAGAAATCAGGGATCTGGCTAGGATAAGGATGGCTAGTTATCAACAAAGAATGGCTGGTGCTTACAACAAAAATGTCAGGATCAGGAAGTTCCAAGTTGGAGATATGGTATTAAGAAAAGCATTTCAGAATACCACCAATCCTGCTGATGGAAAGTTGGCACCGAAATGGGAAGGCCCTTATTTGATTGAAGCTGAAGCAGGAAAGGGGGCATATAGATTGCTAACCATGGAAGGTGATTTGTTACCAAGAGCTTAGAATGCTGTCCATTTGAAGAAATATTTTATGTGAGCAGGATCCTCCTGGTGCATATGATCCTTACATTAGAGTTATCCTTGAAGGATCCTTAAAGCATCAATGATCCTTACCCTGGTAATGTCCTAATCTTGAACAATTTCCTTTATTGATTTTCTCATACAAGGATAAGGATCATGTGTCCTTTATCCTTCTCTCATAAGACTTTGAGTTTTGAAAGTTCAGGTATCCTTAGCATAATGTTGATTATCTACAGAAGCAATCAAGATCCTTGGGTTTAACCCCAGTTATTCGGGCTTGACCCCAGTTTCGCCTGTAGCGCATGATGATCCTAGTATAGTTCAAGGCATTGGGACCAGTACTCACTTTAGGGGCTGATAATTCCATTGTACTTGCTATACCTAGGATCCTACGTATAATGGTAGACGTACCATACATCCGTTCCTAAGGTTTCTAACGTTTTCACGTTAGCTAAGGTTTTGGCATTATCATGTCACTAAGTTTGGATAGTCGCTAGTTAGGGCCATACTCCAGTTTACATACGATCCTTGGGCTTGTCCCCAGTTATCCTTGGGCTTGTCCCCAGTTATCCTTGGGCTTGTCCCTAGTTGCTAACTCTTATCTTATATTGGCTTAGTCCCAAGTTATGCTCTATTTCAGGCCCTTGAAGTTAAACAACTAGGGATCCTTGATCCTTACTTCTCCCTAAGGTTTATCTTATAGTTATCCTGATTATAGTTAGGATCCTAACTTGGATCCTCATGTATGATCCTTAACTATTTCAATTCTATTCATTGTTTATTTGAAAAACCCTTATACTTTGACAACTGAACTTATGATCCTTAAAACATATACTAGTTTTTGGGATTTTTCAACTATAGGATATTTGATCATGGATCATATCCTAAATGTTTTCAATCTGACTTATTCAAAATTGCTTATTTAACAAATGCATATCAAGACAATTTAAAACTAAAGGAACTTAAAGGATAATAACACAGGATAAGCGACAAAAGGTTAAGGTTTTATTTATTAACAAATAGACTAACCCTTAGAAGGTTGTCAAAATTACCTACCCCAAGCATCTACCAGCAATTCGTGGCCCGTCCGCTGGGGTAGGTAAAGGGTGTCCATGATAATAGGTTTGAAGTTGTGCAGGAATATAAAGGCGGCAGGATCACAATGGTTTCATCCCCCAAACAGAGGATCCCTCCACCAGTTGCAATCCTGCCTATTGTCCGAAGGATCCTTGATCCTTAAACCTAAAACTATTGTTCACAAGTACAGACCATCATTGTTCAACAAAACAACCACTAAACAAAAAAAATTGGGCTCCGGCTATGTCTAGAAGTTTCCTTCATCGCCCAATCCTGCAGCTTAGACCTTCGCTGCATCCTCACCACCAGCTCCACTTGCCTCACCACCCTGATCCTTGCCACTGCCTCCAGCCTCAAGTGTCAGGATCTCCTCAGCCTCTTCATCGTCCTCCAGTTCAGCTAGCCTTGCCTTCCAGCCCTCCACGTCCCAGGTGCTCTTATCAAAAGCAGGATCCTGAGCTTCCATGGCCATTTGCAGCTGGATCTTGTACATTGCTATGGCGGCGGAGACCTTGGCATCTTGGCATCCTGGGTGATCTCGTGCTTCTCATAATCAAAGTTGATCAGCATCTTGGCAGCTTCATTCTTGGTGGCCTGGAGATCCTTCTGAAGATCAGCTATCTTGAGGTCTTTCAGCACGGCAACCTGTTGAAGATCAGCAATCTTGCTATCCTGATCCTCAACATGGCCAACATAGGTCTCTATCTCAGCAAATTTCTGCAAGGAAGACAAGGGATAATGTCAGAACCAAATGATCCTCAAACAAGCAGGATAAACAAGCAGGGACAGTGATCCTTACCTCATTGAAGTAGTCTAGGAACTGTTGGCGGATCAAGGGGAGGCCTTGCAGATCCTCAGCTTCGGAGGCCTTTCTCTTCTTGCCTCCCTTCCCTCTGAGGGGTGCCTTGGGGATTGAAGCAGTGGGGCTAGCAGGAGTCTTCTTTCTCGAGGATTTGACATTGGTGAGATCGGTGATGCTGAACTTTGAAGCAGACTTGGTGGATTTTCCAGCACCTACACAATCAAAACAAGATAAGTATCGTAATTTTACTTGAATTTCATTATTTAATTGAATCTTTAAAACAAGGATACTTACTTGACATTGTGACAAAACCAGAGGATACTTCCTGAGAATCTTGGGTGGTAGTCTTGAAAGTTCTTGTTTCAAGATCGAGTCTCTTGAAGGCCAAGAGTCTCTCTTTTGCAGCAGGAGTCAGTCTTAGGTGTGAAATGGAGATAACTGCAAAACAAGAAAGCAAAATAATGTCAGTGATCCTTATTCTGAAGGATGAGTTCTATGGTGATCCTCCTCAGGATCCTCTATCCTACCATGGGTAGCCCATTTCTTGGGTAAATCCTTCCCATCAGGGATGGTATCTCTTCTCACAAAACAGAAGCGCCTCCCCAGGTTTTCTTGGGTAAATCCTTCCAGTTGGTGTCGTTTTTGGTAGCCTTGAAGATTGGGTGCTCCTCCCCAGGTTTTCGTTTGAACAGATAACGATGGGAACCAAAGGTGGTAAGATCATACAGTTCCCCTAACTCAGCCATGCCTAAATCTATCCCCTCCTGCTCGATGATCCTCTCAAGGGTATGTAAAACCCTCCAGATCATCGGCATGGCTTGGATATAAGAGATGCCGGTTAGGGAGAAGAAGGACTGGGTGAAAACTGGAAAGGGATACGTGTAACCTATGGCAAACGGGGTCACAGGGAAGGCAACCCATGAATCAGAAGTGTGATCGCTCAGGGCCCTGTCAATTTGAGGATCGGTGAAAATACAGCGTTCTTTAGTGGAATCTGTGATGATCGCTTGACTCTTGAAGGGGCTTTCCTTCCGGTGATCTTTAGCAGGGGAGTTCCGGAGCTACATTTTGAACTGAATAGATAAGAGGAGAAACAGAGCAAGCAAAAGAAAGAAGATGAAGGGTAGAATACCTGTTTGATCTTCTAAATGCGGTTATAAAGGGAGAAGTTCTTGAATTTAAATGCAAACGATCCTATCTCTATCTCTATTTATAATCATGATTTGTGCAGGGTTATCACTTCCGTGACGTCAGGATCGCAACGGATAGTTCGATTACAACGGCTATATATCCGTTAGTTAGTTGCGGATAAGATCAGCAAAATATAACTCGTCAATGTTACATAATTACTCCTTATATTTTGGGGGCAATTGTTAGGGCAGGATTTTTAATGACCTGTGATCCTCACATGATATCCTAATAGTGATCCTTACTTCTGTAGCAGATAGTGATCCTCAGAAGAGCTTCAGGATCAGGATCATGGATCATCCTAAGGATCCTTATACTAACGATTGTTCTCTTTGAATTTCGTATTGTTTTGCAGGAGTTACAAGTTGGACCTGGTCTTGGCAACGTTACTAAGGAATATTCCACGCTTATTTCGCACACGTTTGACCGAAAATGGACGTTGTGGAGAACGTGGGAGCTTGGCACGAATTGCGGATAGTTTGTTAGGCTAGTTAACTTCTATTTTTAAAAGGGGTAACGAGCTAGTAGTTAGAACACTTGGCTAATTTCAGCTACACACACTCTTGAGCATTCGGCAAAACACTTCACATTTTTCACACATTCTTGCACATTACACCATAGTGATCCTTGTACCTAGCTCGTTACTATCCGAAGTTGTAAACATTGGCTGGTTAATTTGAACTTGGTGATCGGTAGTTTCCATCACCTGAGGTTTTTTATGCCGGAGATCATTCATTGATCAAGGGCTTTCCTCGTGCAAATCTTTGTGTCACTTGTGCAATTTACATTCAAGTGATCCTTATCATTGTTCATCATTTCAAGCATCATTCCCCATAACTAAGAGTTTGGTTGCATTATCCTCGTTAGATTTTTGACCAAAACACCATGGAAATAGGAGAGGATTCTGCAATTATCCCTAGTGAGGATACTCAATCTTTTCCAGGATCAGGATCATGGATCTCACCAATCATGAGAAACTTACAACACGGAGAGATTCCTATGGGAGAAAACCCTAGGGCTTTCAAAATTAAGGTATCTCAATTCACAATCTTAAATAATATGTTGTATAAGCGATCTCTTGCAGGACCATATTTAAGATGCATTGAGGATCCTGAAGTCCAAGAAGTATAACTAGATTTGGCATTCCTTCTGAAGTTATATCCTTTATTAAGAGAAATATTATAACTAGATTTGGCATTCCTTCTGAAATTATATGTGATAATGGTTCCCAATTTATTGGGGGCAGAACCACTAACTTTTGTGACAGTTGGGGGATTAAGATGATAACATCAACACCAGTCAACCCACAAGCTAATGGTGAAGCAGAGTCATCCAACAAGATCATCATCAACAATTTGAAGAAGAAACTTGGATCCAAGAAAGGGAAATGGGCAGAAGAATTACCTTATGTGCTTTGGGCTGATTGGACAACCCCCAAGAATGCTACTGGTCAAACACCATTCTCTTTGGTATTTGGGGCAGAATCAGTGATCCCAACAGAAATGGTGGTTCCAACTGCTAGAACAAGTACCCGTGATCCTGAGGAAAATGATGAGAACCTGGCTCAAGACTTGGATACTATTGAGGAAATCAGGGATTTGGCTAGGATAAGGATGGCTAGTTATCAACAAAGAATGGCTGGTGCTTACAACAAAAATGTCAGGACAAGGAAGTTTCAAGTTGGAGATATGGTATTGAGGAAAGCATTCCAGAATATCACCAATCCTGCTGATGGAAAGTTGGCACCAAAATGGGAAGGCCCTTATTTGATTGAAGCTAGAGCAGGAAAGGGGGCATATAGATTGCTGACCATGGAAGGTGATTTGTTACCAAGAGCTTGGAATGCTGTCCATTTGAAGAAATATTTCATGTTAGCAGGATCCTCCGGAAGCATATGATCCTTACATTAGGGGTATCCTTGAAGGATCCTTAAAGCTTCAATGATCCTTACTCTGGTAATGTCCTAATCTTGTACTATTTCCTTTATTTATTTTCTCATACAAGGATAAGGATCATGTGTCCTTTATCCTTCTCTCACAAGACTTTGAGTTTTGAAAGTTCAGGTATCCTTAGCATAATGTTGATTATCTATAGAAGCAATCAAGATCCTTGGGTTTAACCCCAGTTATTCGGGCTTGACCCCAGTTTCGCCTGTAGCGCATGATGATCCTGGTATAGTTCAAGGTATTGGGACCAGTACTCGCTTTAGGGGCTGATAATTCCTTTGTACTGGCTATACCTAGGATCCTACGTATAATGGTAGACGTACCATACATCCGTTCCTAAGGTTTCTAACGTTTTCATGTTAGCTAAGGTTTTGGCATTATCATGTCACTAAGTTTGGATAGTCGCCAGTTAGGGCCAAACTCCAGTTTACACATGATCCTTGGGCTTGTCCCCAGTTATCCTTGGGCTTGTCCCCAGTTATTCTTGGGCTTGTCCCCAGTTATCCTTGGGCTTGTCCCCAGTTTCTAACTCTTATCTTATATTGGCTTAGTGCCAAGTTATGATCTATTTCAGGTCCTTGAAGTTTAACAACTAAGGATCCTTGATCCTTATCTCTCTCTAAGGTTTATCTTATAGTTATCCTGATTATGATTAGGATCCTAACTTGGATCCTCAGATATGATCCTTAACTATTTTTATCTTATTCATTGTTTATTCGAATAACCCTTATACTATGACAACTGAACTAACGATCCTTAAAACATATACTACTTTTTGGGATTTTACAACCATAGGATATTTGATCATGGATCATATCCTAAATGTTTTCAATCGGACTTATTCAAAATTGCTTATTTAATAAGTGTACATCAAGGCAATTGAAAATTAAAGGAACTTAAAGGATAACAACACAGGATAAGCGACAAAAGGTTAAGATTTTATTTATTAACAAAAAGACTAACCCTTAAAAGGTTGTCAAAATTACCTACCCCAAGCATCTACCAGCAATACGTGGCCCGTCCGCTGGGGTAGGTAAAGGGTGTCCATGATAATAGGTTTGAAGTTGTGCAGGAATGTAAAGGCGGCAGGATCACAATGGTGTCATCCCCCAAACAGAGGATCCCTCCACCAGTTGCAATCCTGCCTATTGTCCAAAGGATCCTTGATCCTTAAACCTAAAACTATTGTTCAAAAGTACAGACCATCATTGTTCAACAAAACAACCACTAAACAAAAAAAAAATTGGGCTCAGGCTATATCTAGAAGTTTCCTTCATCGCCCAATCTTGCAGCTTAAACCTTCGCTGCATCTTCACCACCAGCTCCACTTGCCTCACCACCCTGATCCTTGCCACTGCCTCCAGCCTCAAGTGTCAAGATCTCCTCAGCCTCTTCGTCGTCCTCCAGTTCAGCTAGCCTTGCTTTCCACCCTCCACATCCCAGGTGCTCTTGTCAAAAGCAGGATCCTAAGCTTCCATGGCCATTTGCAGCTGGATCTTGTACATTGCTATGGCGGCGGAGACCTTGGCATCCTGGGTGATCTCGTGCTTCTCATAGTCAAAGTTGATCAGCATCTTGGCAGCTTCATTCTTGGTGTTCTGGAGATCCTTCTGAAGATCAGCTATCTTGAGGTCTTTCAGCACGGCAACCTGTTGAAGATCAGCAATCTTGCTATCCTGATCCTCAACATGGCCAACATAGGTCTCGATCTCAGCAAATTTCTGCGAGGAAGACAAGGGATAATGTCAGAACCAAATGATCCTCAAACAAGCAGGATACACAAGCAGGGACAGTGATCCTTACCTCATTGAAGTAGTCCAGGAACTGTTGGCGGACCAAGGGGAGGCCATGCAGATCCTCAGCTTCGGAGGCCTTTCTCTTCTTGCCTCCCTTCCCTCTAAAGGGTGCCTTGGGAATTGAAGCAGTTGGGCTGGCAGGAGTCTTCTTCCTCGAGGATTTGACATTGGTGAGATCGGTGATGCTAAACTTTGAAGCAGACTTGGTGGATTTTCCAGCACCTACACAACCAAAACAAGATAAGTATCTTAATTTTATTTGAATTTCATTATGTAATTGAATCTTTAAACAAGGATACTTACTTGACATCGTGACAGAACTAGAGGATACTTCCTGAGAATCTTGGGTGGTAGTCTTGAAAGTTCTTGTTTCAGGATCAAGTCTCTTGAAGGCCAAGAGTCTCTCTTTAGCAGCAGGAGTCAATCTAAGGTGTGAAACGGAGATAACTGCACAACAAGAAAGCAAAACAATATCAGTGATCCTCATATAGAAAGGTTCTCTGGTGATCCTCCTCAGGATCCTCCATCCTACCATGGGTAGCCCAATTTTTGGGTAAGTCCTTCCCATCAGGGATGGTATCTCTTCTCACAAAAAAGAAGCGCCGCTTCCAGTTGGTGTCGTTTTTGGTAGCCTTGAAGATTGGGTGCTCCTCCCCAGGTTTTTGTTTGAACAGATAACGATAGAAACCAAAGGTGGTAAGATCATACAGTTCCCCCAACTCAGCCATGCCTAAATCTATCCCCTCCTGCTCGATGATCCTCTCAAGGGTATGTAAAACCCTCCAGATCATCGGCATGGCTTGGATGTAAGATATGCCAGTTAGGGAAAAGAAGGATTGGGTGAAAGCTGGAAAGGGATATGTGTAGCCTATGGCAAACGGGGTCACAGGGAAGGAGACCCATGAATCAGAAGTGTGATCGCTCAGGGCAGTAGGATCATAGGGTTTGAACACGGTGTTTGTGGGAAAACAGTACCGGACCCTGTCAACTTGAGGATCGGTGAAAATGCAGCGTTCTTTAGCGGAATCTGTGATGATCCCTTGACTCTTGAAGGGGCTTTCCTTCCGGTGATCCTTAGCAGGGGAGTTCCGGAGCAACATTTTGAACGGAATAAATGAAAAGAGAAGAAAAACAGAGCAAGCAAAGAGAGAAGATGAAGGGGAGAATACCTGTTTGATCTTCTGAATGCGGTTATAAAGGGAGAAGTTCTTGAATTTAAATGCAAACGATCATATCTATATCCATATTTATAATCATGATTTTTGCAGGGGTGTCACTTCTGTGACGTCATAATGCAACGGATAGTTCGGGATTAACGGCTATAAATCCGTTGAGTTTGTTGCGGATAAGATCAAGAAAACATAACTCGTTAATTTTACATTTTACTCCTTATATTTTGGGGGCAATTGTTAGGGGAGGATTTTCTAACAATTAGTGATCCTTATTTGCTATCCTAATTAGTGATCCTTACTTCTGTGACAGATAGTGATCCTCAGAAGAGCTTCAGGATCAGGATCATGGATCACCCTAAGGATCCTCATACTAACGAATGGCTGTTTGTGTTTCGTATTGTTTTGCAGGAGTATTGAGCTTGACTTGGTCTTGGCAACGTTACTATGGAATATTCCACGGGTATTTCGCACACATTTGAATAGAAATGGACGTTGTGGAGAACGTGGGAGCATGGCACAAAAGTCGGACAATTAGTTAGCTTAGTTAGCTTTCCTTTTTAAAGGGGTGACGAGCTAAAATTAGAACACTTAGCCATTTTTGGTTACACACACACTCTCGTACAAGTGCAGTCTCAAAGCTCTCTACAAACACTTAACAAATCTCACACTGTTACACGATTAGCCATAGTGATCCTTGTACTTAGCTCGTCACTATCCGAAGTTGTAAACTTTAATTGATTTATTTGAGCTTGGTGATCGGTAGTTTCCATCACCCGAGGTTTTTTACGCCGGAGATCATTCATTGATCAAGGGCTTTTTCCTCGTATAAATCCTTGTGTCATTTGTGCAATTTACATCAAAGTGATCCTTATTGTTGTTCTTCATTTCAAGCATCATTCCCCGTAACTAAGAGTTTGGTTGCATTATCCTCATAAGATTTTTGACCAAAACAACAACCACAAAAAACCACTACCAAGTTTTAAAAAAATTGGGCTCCGGCTATGTCTAGGAATGTCCATCATCGCCCAATCATGCAGCCTACACCTTCGCTGCATCATCATCCCCTCCAGTTCCAGTATCCTTCACCTGATCCTTTCCACTGCCTCCAGCCTCGATTGCCAAAACCTCTTCAGCCTCTTCATCATCCTCCAGATCAGCTAGCCTCGCCTTCCAGCCCTCAACATCCCAGCTGCTTTTGTCGAACTCAGGATCTCGAGCTTCCTGGGCCATCTTCAGTTTTGTCTTGTACATTGTGATGGCAGCGGAGACCTTTGCACCTTCCACGAGCTCATGCTTCTCGTAGTCAATGTCAATCAACATTTTAGCTGTCTGGGTCTTGACGTCTTGAAGGGGAAGAATCGACGAGGAATCTAGACTAGAGAGGAATCTAGAACATCAAATCGTGAATGAAAAAGAAAAAGCGTATTTTCGAGATCAACAATCTTAAGATCCTTGAGCACTGCGACTTGTTGGAGGTCAGCAATCTTCTTGTCCAGCTCCTCAACGCTCCCAACATAGTCTTCAATCTCAGCAAATTTCTGCAAAAAGGATAGAGCACAGTTCAAGATCAGGTGATCCTCAAATAAGCAGAATACCTAGGCAGAATCAGTGATCCTCACGTCATTGAAGTATTCAAGGAACTGGTGGCTGATCAGTGGCAGGCCTTGCAGATCCTCAACCTCAGAGTTTTTCCTCTTTTTGCCACCTCTTCCCTTAGTGGGTGCCTTGGGGATCGAGACACTAGGGCTTGCAGTGGCCTTCTTCTTGGTGGATCGTACAGTGTCGAGATCAGCAATGCTGAACTTGGAGGCAGGCTTGGAAGAATTTCCGGCACCTACACATTCAAAACAGATAAGTATGCTTATCTTATTTCTATTTAACTATTTATTTAAGTCTTTAACTATACAAAAAACAGGATACTTACTTGACAAGGTGATAGAACCTGAGGATACTTCTTGTGAATCCTGGGTGTCAGTTTTGAATGACCTTGTTGCAGGTTCAAGTCTTCTAAAAGCAGCAAGCCTTTCTCTGGTTCTAAACCACCAATAAAATGAGCAATGCGTTTGATTCAGGGGTAATTAAGTAAGGAACCAATCGTGACAGAGAGTTGTAGTCGGAAACATACTTCCGACAATCCATGTTCCTCATGGTGAGGGTCAGGAAGTCAGACTCCACCTTCTCAACCTCATGTGGAGTGTTTTGGTCAAAAATCACACAAGGATAATGCAACCAAACTCTCTGTAACGGGGAATGATGCTTGAAATGATGAATAAAAATAAGGATCACTTAAATGTAAATTGCACAAGTGACACAAAGATTTATACGAGGAAAAGCCCTTGATCAGTGAATGATCTCCGGCATAAAAAACCTCGGGTGACGGAAACTACCGATCACCAAGTTCCAATATAATAAACAATGTTTACAACTTCGGATAGTAACGAGCTAGGTACAAGGATCACTATGGTGTAGTATGCTAGAGCGTGTAAGAAATGTGTCGTCCTCTCCAAATGCTTGACAGTGCCGTTTATATAAGTGTGTGTGGTTGAAATTAGGCAAGTCACCTAACTACTAGCTCGTTACCCCTTTTAGAAATAGAAGTAAATTTAGCCTAACAAATTATCCGTAATTTGTGCTAAGTTTCCATATTCTCCACAACGTCTATTTCCGGTTATACATGTGCGAGATTAGCGTGGAAGATTCCTTAATAACGTTGCCAAGACCAGGTCCAACTCGTAATTCCTGCAAAACAACATGAAATTCAAAGAGAACTATCGTTAGTATGAGGATCCTTAGGATGATCCAAGATCCTGATCCTGAAGCTCTTCTGAGGATCACTATCTGCCACAGAAACAAGGATCACTGTTAGGATATCATGTAAGGATCACAGGTCATTAAAAATCATGCCCTAACAATTGCCCCCAAAATATGAGGAGTAATAATATAATATTAACGAGTTATATTTTGCTAATCTTATCTGTAACTAACTCAACGGATATATAGCCGTTGTAAACGAACTATCCGTTGCAATCCTGACGTCACGGAGGTGACAGCCCTGCACAAATCATGATTATAAATAGAGATAGGGATAGGATCGTTTGCATTTAAAATCAAGAACTTCTCCCTTTATAACCGCATTCAGAGGATTTGAACAGGTATTCTCCCCTTCATCTTCTTTCTTGCTTGCTCTGTTTTTCTTCTCGTATCTATTTCGTTCAAAATGTTGCTCCGGAATTCCCCTGCCAAGGATCTTCAGAAGGAAAGCCCCTTCAAGAGTCAAGGGATCATTACAAATTCTGCTAAAGAACGCTGTATCTTCACTGATCCTCAGATTGACAGGATTCGGTGCTGTTTTCCTGCAAATACTGTGTTCAAAGCCTATGATCCTTCTGCCCTGAGCGATCACATCTCCGATTCATGGGTTGCCTTTCCTGTGACCCCGTTTGCCATAGGTTACACGTGTTAGTGCACTACATCTGTTGATTGCGTCTAGGTGTCTAGGATCAGGTCTTACATCGTATTGTATAGTATAGGGCACGTTTTACGAGAAAACTCGAGTCTGTATGAGTTTTATAGGATAGGTTCGCTCATAGGGACATTATGATCCAGGTTCGCTTATTTGGCATGTCGGTCCGCTTTTGTGGACTTGTCAGGTCCGCTCTTATGGTCATGTGACACATAAGCGGACCCAACCGCCTATATATATAGGGTAGTTTGAGCGATCCTTAGTAGTGATTGTCGAATTCCACGCCGAAGCTCTGCCGGTGTGACGATTGAGCTGTAAAACGTTTCAATTCAATAAAACAAGCAGTTAGGAGGAAGAACAAGCTATATCTACTTGCATTTCTTATTATTCCGCATCAAAAACGCAAGAGACAACCTCTAAACGACTCGTTCGGGTCAGCAAACGATCCTACAACACGTTTCCCTTTCCAGCCTTCACCCAAGCCTTCTTCTCTTTGACCGGCATATCTTATATCCAGGCTATGCCGATGATCTGGAGGTTTTAGTATACCCTTGAGAGGATCATCGAGCAAGAGGGGATAGACTTAGGTATGGCCGAGTTAGGTGAGCTGTACGATCTGACCACCTTTGGTTCCCATCGTTATCTGTTCAAACGTAGACCTGGGGAGGAGCATCCGATCTTCAAGGCTACCAAGAATGATACTAACTGGAAGCGGCAGTTCTTTTTTGTGAGGAGAGATACCATCCCTGATGGGAAGGATTTACCCAAGAAGTGGGCTACCCATGGTAGGATAGAGGATCCTGGGAAGGATCACCGTAGAACTTATCCTTTGGTATAAGGATCACTGACGTTCTTTTGTTTTCTTGTTGTGCAGCTATCTCCGTTTCACATCTTAAGTTGACTCCTGCTGCAAAAGAGAGACTCTTGGCCTTCAAGAAGCTTGATCCTGAAATAAGAACTTTCAAGATTACCACCCAGGATTCTCAGGAAGTATCCTCTGCTTCTGTCACAATGTCAAGTAAGTATCCTTATTTAAGGAGTAATTATATAATGAGAGTCAAATAAAATTAAGATACTTATCTTGTTTTGGTTGTGTAGGTGCTGGAAAATCCACCAAATCTGCCTCGAAGTTCAGCATCACTGATCTTACTAATGTCAAATCCTCTAAGAAGAAGACTCCTGCTGCTAGCCCAACTACGTCGGTCCCTAAAGCACCCCTCAGAGGAAAGGGAGGCAAGAAGAGAAAGACCTCCGAGGCTGAGGATCTGCAAGGCCTTCCCTTGATCCGCCAACAGTTCCTGGACTATTTTAATGAGGTAAGGATCACTGTCCCTGCTTACATATCCTGCTTGTTTGAGGATCACTTGGCTTCTGACATCATTCCTTTGTCTTCCTTGCAGAAATTTGCGGAGATAGAGACATATGTTGGCCATGTTGAGGATCAGGATCGCCAGATTGCTGATCTTCAACAGGTTGCAGTGCTGAAGGATCTCAAGATAGCCGATCTTCAGAAGGAGCTCCAGGCCACCAAGAATGATGCTGCCAAGATGCTGATCAACTTTGACTATGAGAAGCACGAGATCACCCAGGATGCTAAGGTTTCTGCTGCCATAGCAATGTACAAGATCCAGCTGCAAATGGCCATGGAAGCTCAGGATCCTGCTTTTGACAAGAGCACCTAGGATTTGGAGGGCTGAAAAGCAAGGCTGGCTGAACTGGAGGACGATGAAGCGGCTGAGGAGATCTTGACGCTTGAGGCTGGAGGTGATGATGCAGCGAAGGATTGAGCTGCGAGATTGGGCGATGAAGGAAATTTCTAGACATAGCCGGAGCCCAATTTTTTGTTTGTTTGTTTGGTGGTTGTTTGAACAATTTATAGTCTGTACTTATGAACAATAGTTTTAGGGTTAAGGATCAAGGATCCTTCAGACAATAGGTAGGATTGCATATGGTGGAGGGATCCTCTGTTTGGGGGATGAAACCATTGTGATCCTGCCGCCTTTATTTTCCTGCACAACTTGAAAACTATTATCATGGACACCCTTTACCTACCCCAGCGGACGGACCACGTATTGCTGGTAGATGCTTGGGGTAGGTAATTTTGACAACCTATGAAGGGTTAGTCTTTATGCTTAATAAATAAAATCTTAACTTTTGTCGCTTATCCTGTGTTGTTATCCTTTAAGTTCTTTTAATTTTTAATTGTCTTGATGTATACTTATTAAATAGGTTACTTTGAATAACTCATATTGAAAGCATTTAGGATATGATCCATGATCAAATATCCTATAGTCGAAAAATCCCAAAAAGTAGTGTATGTTTTAAGGATCATAAGTTCAGTTGTCAAAGTATAAGGGTTATTCAAATAAACAATGAATAAGATAAAAATAGTTAAGGATCATACCTGAGGATCCAAGTTAGGATCCTAACCATAATCAGGATAACTATAAGATAAACCTTAGAGAGAAATAAGGATCAGGGACCTTAGTTGTTTAACTTCAAGGACCTGAAATAGAGCATAACTTGGGACTAAGCCAATATAAGATAAGAGGTAGTAAATGGGGACAAGCCCAAGGATAACTGGGGACAAGCCCAAGGATAACTGGGGACAAGCCCAAGGATAACTGGGGACAAGCCCAAAGATAACTGGGGACAAGCCCAAGGATCGTATGTAAACTGGAGTATGGCCCTTACTGGCGACTATCCAAACTTAGTCACATGATAATGCCAAAACCTTAGCTAACGTGAAAATGTTAGAAACCTTAGAAACGGATGTATGGTACGTCTACCATTATACGTAGGATCCTAGGTATAGCCAGTACAATGGAATTATCAGCCCCTAAAGCGAGTACTGGTCCCAAAGACTTGAACTATACCAGGATCATCGTGCGCTACAGGCGAAACTGGGGACAAGCCCAAGGATAACTAGGGACAAGCCCAAACAACTGGGGTTAAACCCAAGGATCTGAATTGCTTCTGAAGATTGTCGACAATATGCTAAGGATACCTGAACTATGAAAACTCAAAATCTTATGAGAGAAGGATAAAGGATACATGATCCTTATCCTTAAATAAGAAAATAAGAAAATGAAATAGTTCAAGATTAGGATATTACCGGAGTAAGGATCATTGACACCTCAAGGATCCTTCAAGGATACCTCTAATGTAAGGATCATATGTGCCAGGAGGATCCTGCTTACATGAAATATTTCTTCAAGTGGACAGCATTCCAGGCTCTTGGTAGCAAGTCACCTTCCATGGTTAGCAATCTATATGCCCCCTTTCCTGCTTCAGCTTCAATCAAATAAGGGCATTCCCATTTTGGTGCTAATTTTCCATCAGCAGGATTGGTAGTGTTCTGGAATGCTTTTCTCAATACCATATCCCCAACTTGGAATTTCCTTATCCTGACATTTTTGTTGTAAGCACCAGCCATTCTTTGTTGGTAGCTAGCCATCCTTATCCTAGCCAAATCCCTGATTTCCTCAATAGTATCCAAGTCTTGAACCAGGTTCTCATCATTTTCCTCAGGATCACGGGTACTTGTTCTAGCAGTTGGAACCACCATTTCTGTTGGGATCACTGATTCTGCCCCAAATACCAAAGAGAATGGTGTTTGACCAGTAGCATTCTTGGGGGTTGTCCTATCAGCCCAAAGCACATAAGGTAATTCTTCTGCCCATTTCCCCTTCTTGGATCCAAGTTTCTTCTTCAAATTGTTGATGATGATCTTGTTGGATGATTCTGCTTGACCATTAACTTGTGGGTGGACTGGTGTTGATGTTATCATCTTAATCCCCCAGCTGTCACAAAAGTTAATAGTTCTGCCCCCAATAAATTGGGAACCATTATCACATATAATTTTAGAAGGAATGCCAAATCTAGTTATAATATTTCTCTTAATAAAGGATATAACTTCCTTCTCTCTGACTTGGGCAAAAGCTTCAACCTCTATCCACTTGGAGAAGTAATCAGTCATAGCAAGCATGAACACTTTTCCACCAGGTGCCTTAGGGAGCTTGCCAACTATATCCATCCCCCATCTCATAAATGGCCAAGAGGAGGATATAGGGTGTAGAAATTCAGCCGGCTGATGAAGGATATTGTTGTGTCTTTGACAAGGATCACACTTCTTAGCATACTCCACAGCATCCCTTTTCATAGTTGGCCAGTAGTATCCTGTCCTTAAGATCCTTGAGAACAATGCCCTGCCCCCAGTGTGGTTTCCACAATCTCCTTCATGGAAGTCTTTTAAAACTTCTTGAACTTCAGGATCCTCGATACATTTAAATATGGTCCTGCAAGAGATCGCTTATACAGCATATTATTTAAGATTGTGAATTGAGATACCTTAATTCTGAAAGCCCTAGGGATTTCTCCATAGGAATCTCTCCGTGTTGTAAGTATCTCATGATGGGTGAGATCCATGATCCTGAACAAGATTGAGTATCCTCACTAGGGATCATTGCAGAATCCTCTTCTATTTCCATGGCCACTTGATTTTCAATAGTAGGAGCCAGGGATGGGGATACTTATATCCTCTGGGATCTTCAAAGATGATCCTAGATTAGCCAATGCATCAGCTTCTGTATTTTCTTCCCTTGGTACCTGTGTCAAACTGAAGAAAACAAAGGAGAGTGCCAATTCTTTGACTATCTCCAAATATTTAGTTAGTTTTTCACCTTTAACAGCATAGGATCCATTAAAGTGATTAGTGATTAACAATGAATCCACGTATACCTCAAGATACCTGATCCCCATATGCTTAGCGATTTGCAAACCAGCAATCAAGGCTTCATACTCAGCCTCATTGTTAGTGGCTTGGAACTCACAAGCTATGGAGTGGGGTATTATGTCCCCCTGTGGCGATTTTAGTAGTATACCAAGCCCCGTGCCTTTGAAATTTGAGGATCCATCAGTATGTAGTATCCAAGGATCCTTGGTTTCCTCCAGCTACTGGACTTCCAATTCGGCTTCCTTTTGTAAATCACTACTGAAATCAGCCACAAAGTGTGCTAATGCTTGGGATTTGATTGTTGTTCTAGGCTCATATCTTATATCATAGGCACTAAGCTTTACTGCCCACTTAGCCATCCTTCCGGACATCTCTGGTTTCCTGAGGACATTCTTATTTGGAAAATTAGTTCTAACAACAATAACATGAGTTTCAAAATAATGTCTTAACTTAGTAGATGCCATAATTAATGCAAGAATAAGCTTTTCAAGGTGTGAATACCTGGATTCAGCATCAAGTAAACTCTTACTTACATAATAGACAGGATATTGTGTACCTTCATGATCCTTAACAAGGACTGCACTTACTGCTTTTGAGGATACCGCAAGATATAAGGATAACACGTCTCCTTTTTCTGGTTTCATCAACGCTGGAGCTGAAGATAGGTATTCTTTGAGGGCTTGTAAAGCACTCTCATGCTTCTCAGTCCGCTCAAATTTCTTGTTCTTCCTTAGGATATCATAGAAATCTTTACACTTCTCTGAGGATTTGGATATAAATCTGTTTAAAGCTGCTATCCTGCCTGTTAGCCTTTGCACATCCTTAGCGTTGGCAGGAAATTTGATATTCACCAATGCTTTGATTTGTTCCGAGCTTGCTTCAATGCCCCTCTTGGTTACCATATATCCTAAGAATTTACCTGCTTTAACACCAAAGTGACATTTTGTAGGATTAAGCTTCATGTTATATCTGTCAAGGATATCAAATGCTTCCTCCAAGTCTCTTAGGTGATCCTCAGCTTTTATGGATTTCACCACCATATCATCGATGTACACTTCCATAGTCTGTCCAATCTGATCCTTGAACATCATATTCACCAGCCTTTGATATGTTGCACCTGCATTCCTTAATCCAAACGGCATAGCAATATAACAATATAAACCGGTTGGGGTCATAAAAGCCGTATCCTCTTGGTCAGATGGTTCCATCTGAATTTGTTGGAATCCAGATGAAGCATCCATAAAAGTTAACAGTTCATGACCCGCCGTTGCATCCACCATGGAGTCAATGTGGGGTAATGGGAAAGGATCCTTGGGACATGCCTTATTTAAATCAGTGAAATCGACACATACCCTCCACTTTCCATTTTTCTTTTGTACAACAACCACATTGGCCAGCCATCTTGGATACTTTACTTCTCTAATCATACCTGCTCGTAGCAATCTCTCTACCTCTTCCTGGATAATGGCATTTCTTTCTGGTGCAAACTTCCTCCTTTTTTGATGGATTGGTTTGAATGACCTGTCAATGCCAAGTTTATGAGTGATAATATCCTTAGATATACCTGTCATATCCTCATGTTTCCATGCAAAGGTAGACTTTCTTCTTTTGAGGAAGGATACAAGGTCTTCTTTCATCTTGCCAATGATCCCTGATCCGATACAGATTTTGGATTCAGGATCATCAGGATCCATGAGGATTTCGACCACATCCTGCTCTCTCGCCTCCAAGACATTCCTTGGAGGATACTTTAATTGCTATTGCTCCCTTGATTTCGAGGCTGGTTTCATTGATGAGGTGTAACAATCCTTAGCCTCCTGCTGATCACTATCGATCTTGACTATTCCCCAAGGGCTAGGGAGCTTCCAACATTGATGGTAGGTGGATGGGAATGCCTTCATATCGTGTATCCAGGGCCTGCCAAGTATAACATTACAACAAGATAAACAGTCAATAACACAAAATTTTTGATAATTATGTAATCCTTCCACATAAATTGGTAGTTTTATGTCCCCCAGGGTTCTCTTAGTTTTGCCACTAAATCCCACAAGCACGGAGGATCTTGGTGTGATATCTGATTCAGGGATACCCATTTTCTTCAGAACATCTAGCTGAATAATGTTTACTGAGCTCCCTCCATCAATAAGGATCCTGCGGACAAAATGGTTAGAAATAAAAAGAGTAATAACTAAACTATCATGATGAGGATCCTGGATGTCAACACGATCATCCTCATCAAAGGTTATGACTTTTCCTTCCGAAACACTCGATGTTCGAATAGGTCTTTCTCCATTATCCATTTTAGCCTCCTTGGCATGCCTTTTAGCTGCTGAGAAGGATGTGCCACAGATGTCTGATCCTCCAGAAATAAAGTTTATCACTTGTGCATCTGTCGGAGGGGCTGGAGCTTTTTCAGGGATTCTTTCAGGATCCTGAGTCCTTGGCTATTTTCTTCCCAGCAACTCCTTTAAGTGCCCCTTGCTCAGCAGATATCCAATTTCCTTTCTCAATGTGATGCACTCCTCTGTTAAATGCCCAAAATCCTCATGGTATGCACACCACTTTGATTTGTCTTTAGTTGCGGCCGGTTTGTCATTTTTTCTGGGCCATCTGGCTTTTTCTCCTAGATTCTGCATCGCAAGGATTAGTTCATGGTTATCAACGGAAAAACAATATTCAGAAATTGGAGGATAATCCTCATCATCATCTTCTTGGTCAACAGCATGCACGTTCTGGTTGTCAGTTCTGTTATAGGATTTGAATTTGTTGTTCTTGAACGAGGATCCTTGTTTTTCTTGTTTTGAGGATCCTATTAGTCTCTCCTGGATCCTCTTGTCATCCTCTAGTCGGATGAACCTGAGTGCCCGAGTCCTTACTTCATCTAGGTTCCTGCATGGTGTCATAACAAGATCATCATAGAATAATGAATCCTTAAGCAATCCCATCTTGAAGGCCTCAACAGCCGTGACTATATCCAAGTTGGGAATGTCCAAGGATTCTTTACTAAATTTGGTTATATAATCCCTTAATGATTCATTATGACCTTGAATTATCCTATATAAATCACTAGTTAACCGTTCAAATTTTCTACTACAAGAAAATTGATTATTGAATAAGTTAACTAGATTGGCAAATGAAGTAATAGAGTAAGGGGGAAGACTTAGCAGCCATTTGAGAGCTGATCCAGTAAGAGTGGATCCAAATCCCTTGCATAGGCACGCTTCCTTTAACCTTTCTGGAATCGGATTGATCTCCATCCTCTCCCTGTATTGTGCTATGTGTTCCTCAGGATCCGTTGAGCCATCATACAGCTTCATAGTTGGAATATGGAATCTTTTGGGTATCTCAGCATCACAAATTGGTGGTGCAAAACGAGATATCTTATGGCTTCCATCTGCAATCTCCGGGATAGGTTTGACCACCCCTGGAACACTTGATATCATATCCTTCAGTTTTTGCAGCTCTTTGGCCATAGCATGGTTGATACCTGCATCCTGCATGAATCCATGGTTAGTGGTAAGAGAATTATTAAAAGTGTTACCTCCCATTGGGTTCAAGTTAGGAACACTGGATGTGAATCCATATTGCTGGGACTCTGGGATGATGGAGGGACCAGTGGAAGCAATGGTCTGCATTGGAATAAAATCTCCCTGATGGACATCTGAACTTCCTGTTTGCAAACTCTTCAAGGATCCTGGCATCTGGAAGGATCCCTGAAACTGGGATGATCCTGGAACAAAGGAGGATCCTTGAACCTGGGATGATCCTGGAACAAAGGAGGATCCTTGAAACTGCTGTGCTCCTGAGTAGGCTCCTGAATTCATGAAGGATCCCATATGCTGAGGATAGGATCCCGCTGGCTGGAAATATGAACCTGATGCCTGAGTCACTATTGCTGGACCGAAGTGCATTCCTCTTGGTCCACCCACATGTTGAACGTCTGGAACCTCTGATGGCTGAGAAGTAATCATCGGAGTATCAAAATTCAAAGATTTGGGCACCAGTGGAGAATGATCCTCTACCGCTTTCTTTTGTTTCTTGAGATCTCCGATTTCTTTGAGGATCCTGTCATTGGTCTTGTCCTGTTGCTGTATATGATCTCTCATCTGCAAAATCAAAGTAAATATGTCACTAGTAGTGGGAGTATAGGAAGCAGAAGAAGTTGGAGGTTTAGAGAAAATAGGAGTTGGTTTCTTCTCAGCATTTTTCTGAGATCCAGCTGGTGGTGGAGGCAAAGGTGGAATGCCCTGAGATGAATTGACCGCAGGCATCGTAGTAGAGGTATTCTTCACCGATGAAGCCATGTATTCGTATGCAACGATCCGGAATGATCACCAACAGAAAACTTTCTTATGAATGAAGCACCAATTGCCCCACGGTGGGCGCCAAACTGTTTTGGTCAAAAAATCACACAAGGATAATGCAACCAAACTCTCTGTAACGGGGAATGATGCTTGAAATGATGAATAAAAATAAGGATCACTTAAATGTAAATTGCACAAGTGACACAAAGATTTATACGAGGAAAAAGCCCTTGATCAATGAATGATCTCCGGAATAAAAAACCTCGGGTGATGGAAACTACCGATCACCAAGTTCCAATATAATAAACAATGTTTACAACTTCGGATAGTAACGAGCTAGGTACAAGGATCACTATGGTGTAGTATGCTAGAGCGTGTAAGAAATATGTCGTCCTCTCCAAATGCTTGAGAGTGCCGTTTATATAAGTGTGTGTGGTTGAAATTAGGCAAGTCACCTAACTACTAGCTCGTTACCCCTTTTAGAAATAGAAGTAAATTTAGCCTAACAAATTATCCGTAATTTGTGCTAAGTTTCCATATTCTCCACAACGTCTATTTCCGGTTATACATGTGTGAGATTAGCGTGGAAGATTCCTTAATAACGTTGCCAAGACCAGGTCCAACTCGTAATTCCTGCAAAACAACATGAAATTCAAAGAGAACAATCGTTAGTATGAGGATCCTTAGGATGATCCATGATCCTGATCCTGAAGCTCTTCTGAGGATCACTATCTGCCACAGAAACAAGGATCACTGTTAGGATATTATGTAAGGATCACAGGTCATTAAAAATCCTGCCCTAACATGGAGGGCAATAGGTCTCTTTGATTAGGTCCACAAACTTGGACCAACTCATATTATACATGGATACCTTCACGTAGATTGTATCATGGCTTTCCACCATGTCAAGGCATCGCCCTTGAAGGACTGTGATACATACTGAATAACATCTCTATCAGCACAACCGCTGATGTCAACCATAGTTTCTGTTAGGGATAGATTTTCTATACCTAAGGATCACGGATCCTCATATACTGCCAGGATCACGGATTCTCAATTCTGTTTGAATTAAGGATCCTCAGAAGGCATTGCAGGATCAGGATCCAGGATCCTCATTGTTATCCTTACACTAACGGTTGCCTTCACTATGTTTAAGTTTGTTTTGCAGGAGTATACGTATTGGACTTGGTCTTGCCGATATTCTTGGAGAATATGCCCTCAATATTCCGCACGTGGTCAGCTGAAATAACCATTATGGAAGTAGTGGGAGGCTAGCACGAATTGCTGGATGTTAGTTGTTAGGGGAGGATTTCTCAGTGACCTGTGATCCTCAATTATTATTCTGTTTGGTGATCCTTACTTCTGTGTCAATTATTGATCCTCAGAAGTGCTTCAGGATCATAGATCATCCTAAGGATCCTTTATACTAATGATTGTCTACTTTGAATATGGTATTATTTTGCCGGAGTACCAGCTTGGACTTGGTCTTGGCAACGTTCCTGGAGAATATTCCATGTTTATTCCGCACGTGCTTGGCTGGAAGTGGACGTTATGGAGTCGTGGAGGACTTGCATGATTTGCGGAATGTTAGTTAGTGTAGTTATTTTTCTATTTTAAAGGGTGTTAGGGGAGGATTTTCTAACAATTAGTGATCCTTATTTGCTATCCTAATTAGTGATCCTTACTTCTGTGACAGATAGTGATCCTCAGAAGAGCTTCAGGATCAGGATCATGGATCACCCTAAGGATCCTCATACTAACGATTGGCTGTTTGTGTTTCGTATTGTTTTGCAGGAGTATTGAGCTTGACTTGGTCTTGGCAACGTTACTATGGAATATTCCACGGGTATTTCGCACACATTTGAATGGAAATGGACGTTGTGGAGAACGTGGGAGCATGGCACAAAAGTCGGACAATTAGTTAGCTTAGTTAGCTTTCACTTTTAAAGGGGTGACGAGCTAAAATTAGAACACTTAGCCATTTTTGGTTACACACACACTCTCGTACAAGTGCAGTCTCAAAGCTCTCTACAAACACTTAACAAATCTCACATTGTTACACGATTAGCCATAGTGATCCTTGTACTTAGCTCGTCACTATCCGAAGTTGTAAACTTTAATTGATTTATTTGAGCTTGGTGATCGGTAGTTTCCATCACCCGAGGTTTTTTTATGCCGGAGATCATTCATTGATCAAGGGCTTTTTCCTCGTATAAATCCTTGTGTCATTTGTGCAATTTACATCAAAGTGATCCTTATTGTTGTTCTTCATTTCAAGCATCATTCCCCGTAACTAAGAGTTTGGTTGCATTATCCTCATAAGATTTTTGACCAAAACAGTTTGGCGCCCACCGTGGGGTAATTGGTGCTTCATTTTTAAGAAAGTTTTCTGTTGGTGATCATTCCGGTTCATTGCATACGAATACATGGCTTCATCAGTGAAGAATACCTCTACTGCAATGTCTGCGGTCAATTCGTCTCAGGGCATTCCACCTTTGCCTCCACCACCTGCTGGATCTCAGGAAAATGCTAAGAAGAAACCAACTCCCATTTTCTCTAAACCTTCAACTTCTTCTGCTTCTTCTACTCCCACTACTAGTGACATGTTTACCTTGATTTTGCAGATGAGGGATCATATACAGCAACAGGACAAGACCAATGATAGGATCCTCAAAGAAATCGGAGATCTCAAGAAACAAAAGAAAGCGGCAGAGGATCATTCCCCACTGGTGCCCAGATCTTTGAATTTTGATACTCCGGTGATTACTTCTCAGCCATCAGAGGTTCCAGACGTTCGATATATGGGTGGACAAAAAGGAGTGCATTACGGTTCAGCAATAGTGACTCAGGCATCAGGTTCATATTTCCAGCCAGCAGGATCCTATCCTCAGCATATGGGATCCTTCATGAATTCAGGAGCCTACTCAGGAGCGCAGCAGATTCAAGGATCCTCCTTTGTTCCAGGATCATCCCAGGTTCAAGGATCCTCCTTTCTTCCAGGATCATCCCAGGTTCAAGGATACTCCTTTGTTCCAGGATCATCCCAGGTTCAAGGATCCTCCTTTGTTCCAGGATCATCCCAGGTTCAAGGATCCTCCTTTGTTCCAGGATCATCTCAGGTTCAGGAATCCTCCTTTGTTCCAGGATCGTCCCAGTTTCAGGGATCCTTCCAGATGCCAGGATCCTTAAGGAGTTTGCAAACAGGAAGTTCAGATGTCCATCAGGGAGATTTTATTCCGATGCAGACCATTGCTTCCACTGGTCCCTCCATCATCCCAGAGTCCCAGCAATATGGATTCACATCCGGTGTTCCTAACTTGAACCCAATGGGAGGTAACACTTTTAATAATTCTCTTACCACTAACCATGGATTCATGCAGGATACAGGTATCAACCATGCTATGGCCAGAGAGTTGCAAAAACTGAAGGATATGATATCAAGTGTTCCAGGAGTGGTCAAACCTATCCCGGAGATTGCAGATGGAAGCCATAAGATATCTCGTTTTGCACCACCAATTTGTGATGCTGAGATACCCAAAAGGTTCCACGTTCCAACTATGAAGCTGTATGATGGTTCGACGGATCCTGAGGAACACATAGCATAATACAGGGAGAGGATGGAGATCAATCCAATTCTAGAAAGGTTAAAGGAAGCATGCCTATGCAAGGGATTTGGATCCACTCTTACTGGATCAGCTCTCAAATGGCTGCTAAGTCTTCCCCCTTACTCTATTACCTCATTTGCTAATCTAGTTAATTTATTCAGTAATCAGTTTTCTTGTAGTAGAAAATTTGAACGATTAACTAGTGATCTATATAGGATAACCCAAGGTCATAATGAATCATTAAGGGATTACATAACCAAATTTAGTAAAGAATCCTTAGACATTCCCAACTTGGATATAGCCACGGCTGTTGAGGCCTTCAAAATGGGATTGCTTAGGGATTCATTGTTCTATGATGATCTTGTTATAACACCATGCAGGAACCTAGATGAGGTAAGAACCCGAGCACTCAGGTTCATCCGGCTAGAGGATGACAAGAGGATCCAGGAGAGATTAGCAGGATCCTCAAAACAAGAAAAGCAAGGATCCTCGTTCAAGAACAACAAATTCAAATCCTATAACAGATCTGACAACCAGAACGTGCATGCTGTTGATCAAGAAGATGATGATGAGGATTATCCTCCAATTTCTGAATATTGTTTTTCTGTTGATAACAATGAACTAATCCTTGCGATGCAGAATCTAGGAGATAAAGCCAGATGGCCTAGAAAAAATGACAGACCGGCTGCAACCAAAGACAAATCAAAGTGGTGTGCATACCATGAGGATTTTGGGCATTTAACAGAGGAATGCATCGCATTGAGAAAGGAAATTGGATACCTATTGAGCAAGGGGCATTTAAAAGAATTGTTGGGTAGAAAAATGTCAAGGACTCAGGATCCTGAAAGGATCCCTGAGAATGCTCCAGCCCCTCCGGCAGATGCACAAGTGAAAAACTTTATTTCTGGAGGATCAGACATATGTGGTACATCCTTCTCAGCAGCAAAAAGGCATGCAAAGGAAGCTAAAATGGATAATGGAGAAAGACCTGCTCGAACATCAAGTGTCTCTGAAGGAAAAGTCATAACTTTTGATGAGGGTGATCGTGTTGACATTCAGGATCCTCATCACGATGGTTTAGTTATTACTCTTTTTATTTCTAACCATTTTGTCCGCAGGATCCTTATTGATGGAGGAAGCTCAATGAACATTATCCAGCTAGATGTTCTGAAGAAAATGGGTATCCTGGAATCAAATATCATACCAAGATCCTTCGTGCTCGTGGGATTTAGTGGCGAAACTAAGAACACCCTGGGGGACATTAAACTCCCAATTTATGTTGAAGGATTACATAATTATCAAAAATTTTGTGTTATTGACTGTTTATCTTGTTGTAATGTTATCATTGGCAGGCCCTGGATACACGATATGAAAGCAGTCCCATCTACCTACCATCAATGTGTGAAGCTCCCTAGCCCTCGGGGAATAGTCAAGATCGATAGTGATCAGCAGGAGGCTAAGGATTGCTATACTTCATCAATGAAACCAGCCTCGAAATCAAGGGAGCAATAGAAATCAAAGTATCCTCCAAGGGATATCTTGGAGGCCAGAGAGCAGGATGTGGTAGAAATCCTCATGGATCCTGATGATCCTGAATCCAAAATCTGTATCGGGTCAGGGATCCTTGGCAAAATGAAAGAAGACCTTGTATCCTTCCTCAAAAGAAGGAAGACTACCTTTGCATGGAAACATGAGGATATGACAGGTATATCTAAGGATATTATCACTCATAAACTTGGCATTGACAGGTCATTCAAACCAATCCATCAAAAAAGGAGGAAGTTTGCACCAGAAAGAAATGCCATTATCCAGGAAGAGGTGGAGAAATTGCTCCGAGCAGGTATGACTAGATAGGTTAAGTATCCAAGATGGCTGGCCAATGTGGTTGTTGTTCAAAAGAAAAATGGAAAGTGGAGGGTATGTGTCGATTTCACTAATTTAAATAAGGCATGTCCCAAGGATCCTTTCCCATTACCCCACATTGACTCCATGGTGGATGCAACGGCGGGTCATGAACTGTTGACTTTTATGGATGCTTCATCTGGATTCCAACAAATTCAGATGGAACCATCTGACCAAGAGGATACAGCTTTTATGACCCCAACCGGTATATATTGTTATATTGCTATGCCGTTCGGATTAAGGAATGCAGGTGCAACATATCAAAGGCTGGTAAATATGATGTTCAAGGATCAGATTGGACAAACTATGGAGGTTTACATAGATGATATGGTGGTAAAGTCCATAAAAGCTGAGGATCACCTAAGAGACTTGGAGGAAGCATTTGATATCCTTGACAGATATAACATGAAACTTAATCCTACAAAATGTCACTTTGGTGTTAAAGCAGGTAAATTCTTAGGATATATGGTGACCAAGAGAGGCATTGAAGCCAGCCTGGAACAAATCAAAGCCTTGGTGAATATCAAATCTCCAGCCAATGCTAAGGATGTGCAAAGGCTAACAGGCAGGATAGCAGCCTTAAACAGATTTATATCCAAATCCTCGGAGAAGTGTAAAGAATTCTATGATATCCTAAGGAAGAGCAAGAAATTTGAGTGGACTGAGAAGCATGAGAGTGCTTTACGAGCTCTCAAAGAATACCTATCCTCAGCTCCAGCCTTGATGAAACCAGAAAAAGGAGATGTGTTATCGTTATATCTTGTGGTATCCTCAAAAGCAGTAAGTGCAGTCCTTGTTAAGGATCATGAAGGTACACAACATCCTGTCTATTATGTAAGTAAGAGTTTACTTGATGCTGAATCCAGGTATTCACACCTTGAAAAGCTTATTCTTGCATTAATCATGGCATCTACTAAGTTGAGACATTATTTTGAAACTCATGTTATTGTCGTTAAAACTAATTTTCCAATTAAGAATGTCCTCAGGAAACCAGAGATGTCAGGAAGGATGGACAAGTGGGCAGTGAAGCTTAGTGCCTATGATATAAGATATGAGCCTAGGACAGCAATCAAATCCCAAGCATTGGCCGACTTTGTGGCTGATTTTAGTAGTGATTTACAAAAGGAAGCCGAGTTAGAAGTCCAGCAGCTGGAGGAGACCAAGGATCCTTGGATACTCTATACTGATGGATCCTCAAATGTCAAAGGCACGGGGCTTGGTATACTACTAAAATCGCCACAGGGGGACATAATACACCACTCCATAGCCTGTGAGTTCCAAACCATTAACAATGAGGCTGAATATGAAGCCTTGATTGCTGGTTTGCAAATTGCTAAGCATATGGGGATCAGGTACCTTGAGGTACATGTAGATTCATTGTTAATTACAAATCATTTTAATGGATCCTATACTGTTAAAGGTGAAAAGCTAACCAAATATTTAGAGATAGTCAAAGAACTGGCACTCTCTTTTGTTTCCTTTAGTTTGACACAGGTACCAAGGGAAGAAAATACAGAAGCTGATGCATTGGCTAATTTAGGATCATCTTTGAAGATCCCGGAGGATATAAGCATTCCTATTATCCATATCTTGGCTCCTGCCATCGAGGATCATGTGGCCATGGAAATAGGAGAGGATTCTGCAATTATCCCTAGTGAGGATACTCAATCTTTTCCAGGATCAGGATCATGGATCTCACCAATCATGAGATACTTACAACACGGAGAGATGCCTATGGGAGAAAACCCTTGGGCTTTCAAAATTAAGGTATCTTAATTCACAATCTTAAATAATATGTTGTATAAGCGATCTCTTGCAGGACCATATTTAAGATGCATTGAGGATCCTGAAGTCCAAGAAGTTTTAAAAGACTTCCATGAAGGAGATTGTGGAAACCACACTGGGGGCAGGCCATTGTTCTCAAGGATCTTAAGGACAGGATACTATTGGCCAACTATGAAAAGAGATGTTGTGGAATATGCTAAGAAGTGTGATCCTTGTCAGAGACACAGCAATATCCTTCATCAGCCGGCTGAATTTCTACATCCTATATCCTCCTCTTGGCCATTTATGAGATGGGGGATGGATATAGTTGGTAAGCTCCCTAAGGCACCTGGTGGGAAAGTGTTCATGTTTGCTATGACTGATTACTTCTCCAAGTGGATAGAGGCTGAAGCTTTTGCCCAAGTCAGAGAAAAGGAAGTCATATCCTTCATTAAAAGAAATATTATAACTAGATTTGGCATTCCTTCTGAAATTATATGTGATAATGGTTCCCAATTTATTGGGGGCAGAACCACTAACTTTTGTGACAGCTGGGGGATTAAGATGATAACATCAACACCAGTCCACCCACAAGCTAATGGTCAAGCAGAGTCATCCAACAAGATCATCATCAACAATTTGAAGAAGAAACTTGGATCCAAGAAAGAGAAATGGGCAGAAGAATTACCTTATGTGCTTTGGGCTGATAGGACAACCCCCAAGAATGCTACTGGTCAAACACCATTCTCTTTGGTATTTAGGGCAGAATCAGTGATCCCAACAGAAATGGTGGTTCCAACTGCTAGAACAAGTACCCGTGATCCTGAGGAAAATGATGAGAACCTGGCTCAAGACTTGGATACTATTGAGGAAATCAGGGATTTGGCTAGGATAAGGATGGCTAGTTATCAACAAAGAATGGCTGGTGCTTACAACAAAAATGTCAGGATAAGGAAGTTTCAAGTTGGAGATATGGTATTGAGGAAAGCATTCCAGAATACCACCAATCCTGCTGATGGAAAGTTGGCACCAAAATGGGAAGGCCCTTATTTGATTGAAGCTGAAGCAGGAAAGGGGGCATATAGATTGCTGACCATGGAAGGTGATTTGTTACCAAGAGCTTGGAATGCTGTCCATTTGAAGAAATATTTCATGTGAGCAGGATCCTCCGAAAGCATATGATCCTTACATTAGGGGTATCCTTGAAGGATCCTTAAAGCTTCAATGATCCTTACTCTGGTAATGTCCTAATCTTGAACTATTTCCTTTATTTATTTTCTCGTACAAGGATAAGGATCATGTGTCCTTTATCCTTTTCTCACAAGACTTTGAGTTTTGAAAGTTCAAGTATCCTTAGCATAATGTTGATTATCTACAGAAGCAATCAAGATCCTTGGGTTTAACCCCAGTTATTCGGGCTTGACCCCAGTTTCGCCTGTAGCGCAAGATGATCCTGGTATAGTTCAAGGCATTGGGACCAGTACTCGCTTTAGGGGCTGATAATTCCATTGTACTGGCTATACCTAGGATCCTACGTATAATGGTAGATGTTTTGGTCAAAAATCACACAAGGATAATGCAACCAAACTCTAAGTAAATGGGGAATGATGCTTGGTTTATTGAAAAAGTAAAGGATCACTTCAATATGAAATATGCAAAGACACAATGATTTATACGAGGAAAAAGCCCTTGATCAATGTATGATCTCCGGCATAAAAAACCTCGGGTGATGGCAACTACCGATCACCAAACTTCAATATATCAAAATATGGTTACAACTTTGGATGATAATGAGCTGAGTACAAGGATCACTATAGTTTCGAGTGTCTAAGCGTGTGAGAATTGTGTTGTGTGTTCTTCCGAATGAGGAAGAGTGTTATATATACAAGTGTAGGTGACCTATTTTAGGTAAAAGACTAATAATCAGCTCATTACCCCTTTAGAAATAAAAGTAAATCTAGCCTAAATTATCGCCCTTAAATCATGCCAAGTTTCCATATCCTTCACAACGTCCATCTCCGATTAAGCACATGCTATAATTGTAAAGACGTGTCCTTTAATTGTGATGCTTAAGAGCGGATCCTGCTAGATGTCCTGCAAAACACCATTAAATTCAACGAAAGCAACTGTTAGCATGAGGATCCTATGATGGTCCGTGGTCCTGATCCTGGAACTCCACTGAGGATCACTATCTGCCAAAGAAACAAGGATCACTGGTTAGGATCACACGTGAGGATCATGTATTGTAAAAATCCAGCCCTAACAATTGCCCCCAAAATATAAGGAGTGATTTTATAAATAAATGAGTTATATTTTGTTCTGATCTTATCTTCAACGGACAACTCGGATAACTAGCCGTTATAACCGGACTAGCCGTTGCGATCACTACGTCACTGAAGTGACATCCCTGCAAATCATGATTATAAATAGGAGATAGGGTAAGGATCGATTTGCATTTAAATTCAGGATATACTCCCTTTATAATCTCCACCGAAGATTGATCAGGTATTCTCTTCCTTTCTTTCTACCTTTTGCTGCTCTGTTTTTCTGCTCTTGCTCTGTTTTTGTTCTGCCACGAATATGTTGCTCCGAAATTCTCCCCATAAGGATCACAAGAAGAGCAGTCCCCTGAAAAGCCAAGGGATCATTAAGGACTCTCCTACGGAGAGATGCTGCTTTACCGATGCTCATGTAGATAGGATTCGTCATTGTTTTCCGGCGGATGCTGTTTTCAAATCCTTCACATCCACTGCTTTGAGTGACTTTGTTTCAGACGCCTGGGTGGCCTTTCCTGCAACTCCGTTTACCATAGGATATTCGTATTCTTTTCCGGCCTTCACCCAATCTTTCTTTTCTTTGACCGGCATATCTTATATCCAAGCTATGCCGATGATCTGGAGGGTCTTGTATACCTTCGAGAGGGTCATCGAGCAGGAGGGGATTGATTTAGGGATGGCAGAGCTGGCCGAGCTTTATGATCTTACCACGTTTGGTTCTCATCGATACTTGCTGAAACGGAAGGCCGGGGAGGATCACCCTGTTTTAAAAGTTACCAAAAATGATACAAACTGGAAGCGTCGTTTCTTCTTTGTGAGGAGGGATACCCTCCCTAATGGGAAGGATCTGCCCAAGGAGTGGGCCACCCATGGTAGGGTAGAGGATCCTGGAAGGATCACCATCAGACTTGTCTCTTATGATGAGGATCACTAATGTCTTTCTTTGTTTTTTGTTTATTGTGCAGCTATCTCCATTGCTCATCTCAAGTTAACCCCTGCTGCCAGAGAGAGGGTTCTAGCTTTCAAGAAGCTTGATCCTGAAATCAGAAGTTTTCAAGTCACCGTCCAAGATTCACAAGAAGTATCCTCCGCATCTGCCACTATGTCAAGTAAGTATCCTTATTAAAAAGTAAGTTATATGTAAGACTGTTTAGCTAGTAAGGGAACTTATCTTGTTTTGATTGTGTAGGCGCTGGGAAACCTGCTAAGTCTGCCAAGTCTGCCTCCAAGTTCGGGATTGATGAACTTGCCAATGTCAAGTCTTCAAGAAAGAAGACTTCTGTTGTCAGTCCCTCTGCTTCGGCCCCTAAGGCACCTGTTAGGGGTAAGGGGAAGAAGAGAAAGACTTCTGAGGATCTCCAAGGATTTCCCCTGATCCGCCAACAGTTCCTCGACTATGTCAATGAGGTAAGGATTATTGCCCCTGTTGGTTATCCTTCTCGAATATCCTGCTCGTGTATTCTGCCTGTGTATCCTGCTTCTTTGAGGATCACCTGATCCTGAACTTACCTTTTTTCTCTTTTGCAGAAACTTGCTGAGATTGAGACCTACCTTGGCCATGTCGAGGATCAAGAAAGCCAAATCGCCGACCTCCAACAAATGGGCGTGTTAAAGGATCTCAAGATAGCCGATCTTGAGAAGGAACTCCGGGCTACAAAGGATGAGGCTGCTCAAAGGCTGCTTGACATGGATGGAGAGAAGCAGGAGATCATCCAGGATGCCAAGGTTTCTGCCGCAACTGCCATGTACAAGATACAACTACAAATGGCTGCGGAGGCTCAGGATCCTACCTTTGACAAAAGCTCATGGGACGTGGAGGGTTGGAAGGCAAGATTGGCAGAGCTGGAGGATGAGGACGAAGCTGAGGAGATCCCAATGCTGGAGGGCGGTGATGCTGACAAGGATCAGGGTGGAGAAGCTGGTGGTGATGGAGCAGCAAAGGTGTGAGCTGCTGGATTGGGTGATGATGGATATTTCGAGACTAGGCCGGAGCCCAATTTTTTGAGTTTGGTAGTGGTTTGTTTGTGGTTGTTGATGTTTGAAACAATTATGGTTTGTAATTTGAACAATAGTTTTTAGGGTTAAGGATCATGGATCCTTTGGACAATAGGTAGGATTACAAAAGGTGGAGGGATCCTCTGTTTGGGGGATGAAGCCTTTGTGATCCTGCCGCCTTTAATTCCCTGCACCTGCTAAGACCGCATAGACAATGGACACCCTTTGCCAACCCATGTGGACGGGCCACGTTTTGCTGGTAGAAATGTGGGTTGGCAATTTTGACAACTTTTTGAAAGGGTTTAAGATCCTTTTGTTAATAATATAACTTTAATCTTTCTGGCTTATCTCGTGTTGTTATCCTTTATTTATCTTCTTATTTTCCAGTTTTCAGAAACATATCTGTTAAAGTAACAAGAGTTGAGCAAACCATGTTTAATAAATTTAGGATATGATCCTAGATCAAATATCCTATCATTGCAAATTTTCAAGGATCATAGGCTTAGTTGTCAAAGTGTAAGGGTTTGTTCAGTATAATCAGAATAGTCAAGGATCATACCTGAGGATCCAAGTTAGGATCCTAACCTTTAATCAAGATAACCATAAGTGAAATTTTAACGGATAATAAGGATTAAGGATCCTTATTTGTTTAACTTCGAGAACCTGAAAAATGGAACATAACTTGGGACTAAGCCAATGTAAAAGATAAATTAGTAGCTGGGGACATGCCCAAAGGATAACTGGGGATGATCCCAAAGGATCACTGGGGACAAGCCCAAAGGATAACTGGGGACAAGCCCAAAGGATAATTGGGGACAAGCCCAAAGGATCGTATGTAAACTGGAGTATGGCCCTTACTGGCGACTATCCAAACTTAGTGACATGAAAATGTCAAAACCTTAGCTAACGTGAAAACGTTAGAAACCTTATGAACGGATGTATGGTACGTCTACCATTATACGTAGGATCCTGGGTATAGCCAGTACGATGAGGTTGTCAGCCCCGGAAGTGGGTACTGGTCCCAAAGACGTGAACTATATCAGGATCATCGTGCGCTGCTGGCGGAAACTGGGGATAATCCCAAGGATAACTGGGGTTGGACCCAAGGATCTGCGTTGCTTTTGAAGATCTTTGACGATATGCTGTAGATACCTGAACTATCATAACTCAAATGGTTCGTGAGAAGAGGATGAAGGATACATGATCCTTATCCTTTGGTAAAAAGTAAGGAAATGTAATCGTTTTAAGATAAGGACATTACCAGAGTAAGGATCATTGACATCACCGGGATCCTTTGAGGATACTTCAATATAAGGATCACATGCTTGAAGGATCACGTTCACATAAAGTATCTCTGTCACACCCCGACCACGTAGAACATACAAAACGTGGCGGAAACGTCGGGGAGTGTTGGGACAGAATCATTGTTTCATAACACATGGAAATTTAAATATTGTTTTATTGATTAAATGAACTCGTTGTTCTATTACAATCACATAAGTACAACTATGATCTTCCAAGTTTTAAAGTTGCTAAGGCACGAGTCCATCCTAAATGTAGCATGCATCAACAATCATCTCAAGACAGCACCTGAAACATGTGTAAAAATAGGTACGTCAGCATAAAAATGCCTGTGAGATACATAGGTTTTGTGAAAACGGAGTTCATGACTTATGTTTGAGAAAATGTTTAGTCATGAACTTTGTAAATTTGCTTTGTCTTGTAAATCATTTGAAAAACGATAGGATCAGATGATATGTATAAATAAGAGAATAATGTAGGGTTAACTGAATAACCATGTAAAATGAGTTTGTATAAGTTAAGTTGTTTGAAAAACAATGTTTTAATAAAACGTTTATGGTATATATAAAATATACCTTGGTTTTAAGAAAGTTGAATAAATAATATATTAAAATATATTTCAGTTCCAATATTGTTAACCCAAGTGTACTAAATAACGCCACGGTATGTAATGCAATGAAAACACTTATATATAAGAAGTACCAGCGGCGTATCTACCATGTTTTCATCACATTACACTCGTTCCGTTATCTAAACACTAACCAAAACTAAATCGTTTGATAGATAGTATATTAAATATACTTTAGTTGTTCAAAATAATAGTTTTCAGTAGTATATTACAAGTATACCTTGGATTTATAAATAACACATTAAACCATGTTTTAGTTTTGTAACTAACATATCAGTATATGCTTTGGATGTGATAAATAACATATTAAACTATGTTTTAGTTATGTAAGTAACATATCACAATATGCTTTGGATGATTACAAAATATATGTTGATTCTGTACAATACCACACATGAGAGTATATCAAACTATACTTTTTGGGAGTATATCAAAATATACTTTAAAGGTGCGATTTAAGAATTCATTCAGACCTGGTGCATCAAACTACACCTTTGAGACTATAAGGATACCACAAAGGAAATCCCTATTTGGATGGAGAAACAAATTGGTTTCAGACATTCCATGACAACAGGAATGGGGTGTCTACTCCTATAGCGCTATATCATACTACCAATCGGTCTGGTGAACAAAATAAGTACTATTCCAACAATTACTTTTGTAGTCTTTGAGAAATCAGTGTTTAAACCATAGATAGTCATTTCGTTTGTCAAAAGATAAATACAAACATGTATAATCAATTATACTTTGAAATCATGAAAATAACAGATAGGTACACATGCTTCACCCCAAAACAGTTGAAAACAGTAAAAGAGGGGAACTATGTACTCACCTGAGATTGCTTTGGATTCCTTGTATAATAACCGGATAATGCTAAAGATCACGGAATATCAACGGCACCTAATAGGTAGCTTATGTTAATATACCGGACCAAATCGGAAGGATCGGACAGTACGCGGGTTCGTAAACCAAACGAGTATGGAGACTCGTGTAATATGGCTTAGCAAAGCCTACATACTAAAATGAAACCTAATCTAAGTGCTTACGGTCCATCACGACCCGTTTAGGTAGCTTATGCTACCCTAACGCGCCGTTCGCGTAGAACGCGTTCGGAACGCCTAACATTGCGACCACACGGTATAACCTCGGAAGGTTATAGCTATGGTCACGAAATGTGTTTGGTCGGGTCCTAATGACCGACCAAATGGGTCGGGTTCGAAAGTATAAGCGATGGTTTAAATCGCTTACCTTACGACCCTATATAAGCACTAAACTAAAAGTGACGAGCTAAGCATGTTAGAACATGCTTAACTAAGTTTAGAAACAGGTTTGGCATCAAAACAAACGGCTTTGATGCCCACGAGTAGTTTGGTTACAATACGCAAGAATGCGCATTTTGGCCGAAACTACGACTCGTCACTGAGCCTAGATAACGTGGTAATCAGTAGGTATGGTCACTATGGACCATAACCATCGTGATCACGCTCACGTTATGAAGTTCCATGAACTTCACATTGACCAAAAGCTGGTCAATGCAGAAAGTCAACAAAACGTTGACTTTCGGACTCGAAAAGCGAATAAAAGAGCGAAAGAAGACTTACGGAGGGTCCCCGAGTGCTAATCAAGACCAAATAGCTCAGGTATGAAACAATGGTTTCAACTTAGAGCTCTAAGATCTGATTTTGTGAATTTTACACTAAAGGGGGGTATTTATAGGAAAAGTGGAACCGTTAGGATCGTTTTATCGAATATCGTGCCTTGATCTCGTGCGTACATGTGTCCAAGTGGATAAGTTCAGTGAACTTGACCCTTGGCTCTTCGTTGGGTGAAAAGGCATCGCCCCTTGATCGAACGAAAGGCCAGATTCTGCATTAAATGCAAAATCTTCTGTCAGACATCCTTACGCGGCCCGCCTACACATTTGGGCAAACCTTACGCGGGCCGCCTGGCCCCTCTGATCTGCACCACTTGCAGAATTTACATATTTGGCCCCTGTTGCGTTTTTAAGCCATTTCCAGCCCTTTCAAGACCTGTAAAGCCATCTTTAAGGCCCTAAAATGATGCCTAAACATTGTGGACATGAAACATGCCCAAAAATATGTCGGATGTCGGTTCGTTTGGCCGTACGATCGCGATGTTCGCTTAATTACGACGGAATGCGCATAAGCGCGAAAGATGATCCAAATGATGCGACGAATGGATTTTTCTCATGCCAAACACTAAGGCATAATATTATAATGCTTACATAAATTTTTGGATGTCCGGATGTATTCAGAACGTAGGTTATGCGCGAAAGTGCAAACTTGTGCACTTTTTGACACTTTTAGCCCCTGAATGATCCAAAAGTTTGTTTTAGCATACCAAACCCCTCAAAGCCTATTTCTAAGCTATGTAAAGGATATTTATGGTATGTTTAACTTATGGACATGTTCCGGAATGTTCGTTACAGTTCAAATTGGCATACTTTCGCAGTTTGTCAAGTTTAGTCCCTGTAAGCGAATTAACTTGTTTTTGCCATACCAAAGCCTTCAAAACTTATTTCTAGGTTATGTAAAGGTTATTTAAGGTATGTTAAGTGTATGATGGTCTCCCGGAGTATTTTGTCGCATTAAACTGAGTACGTTTATGCACCAGTTTGCGTATAATTCTCCAGAAAGCGTTGTAGAGTATGAAATTGAACAAGAATTGATATGTGCAAAGCATACACATATTTATACAAATCCCAAGTATGAAATACAATATTTCCTTGGTCTGGCATTTGTTTGATGGTTGAAGTGACACAGGTGTCACAGTCTCCCCTACTTTAGGAAATTTCGTCCCGAAATTTAATTCTAGAGGAAACTCGTGAGGACAGCTGTGAAGGTTTCGCCTTATAATAGATCCATTGAACCCTTAGGTAAAACCCTGGGCCATGTTAGGATTCTTTAGCGAATTTGTTAACCCTCAGAGTGAATTCCTTGAAATAGTAAAACATGAAATTTTGAACTACTGATTGACGAACGTTTCTTATGAAGACTTATCATAGGAAAACTTGGTGTGTGATTGAGATCAGAATTGGGGGAGTGTGAGAATAAATGACATTGGTCGAGGTCCGAGACTTCTCCCGTATCATTATTCTTGTTACTAGGTCTTAACACATGATGAAACTTCCTGTGGTTCCTGTGCACTGAATTTCATAATTATGTAGGCCTCCATAATTACGTAATTCCTTGCACAGTCCGCACAGTCCATTTCATAATCCGTAGGAAAATTACATGAATAAATATGAAGCGATTTGACTAGACCACCAAAGGATCCTTTTAATTCGATCATCGAACGATCTTTTAACTAGATCAACACATGATCTTCTTAACTAGACCGTCGTACGATCTCTTTAAATAGACCGCTTAAGGGATCATTTTTATATCATCACATGATATTTCTAATCAGATTTTCAAAATCAATCTGTTTAAGCAGACCTTTCAAGAGGTCCAATTATAGAATAATACTTTATAACCCGAGGGACTTAACTACACTGTTGAAATCCATTAAGGGTTTAAGATAGTATCTTTGGATATCCCATTATGAATCTCTCGTATGAAGATATGAAAGATTCTATGAGGATTTGGATGGATCACATACAACCACAAAACATGTAAGAAAATACATAAGCACAAATTAAGTTAACTTGATTCTTTATTTTGTTATCCTTAGGTATGGATATTAAGGCACACTAGGAATCCAACCTATGGATTTCATTTGGCACTTTAACGATTTATGAAGATCTATCTATAAAGATAGAGGGATTCTCAATAAGTGTTTGACTTTGTTTCTTAAAAGAAACGAGAGTTTAAGGTTCTTGGGGAGATCACAAGTGATCATAATATGACAGAACCATACGAGTAGTTTGTCTTTGGGTTGACATCATAAAGTTGCATCAAGCATTCACACAAACGCATAAATTTTGCAGAAATAAAAACAACAAATCTTTATTTATGTAACAACGGAATTGTCTTGAAGTGTCAAAAGATAGCAACTAAGGAAATACAAAACACTAATTGTTCACTGCTGCGTCATTGTTCATGTTTGCCTCATTGATGTTGAACACTCGTCCACGCGCTGGAGGTATGTTAACAAGCCTTGGGCAATTGTTCCTGTAGTGGGTAAGGTCACCACAGTTATAACATGACCCTGGAGGGAACCGTGCTTGAACAGCAGCAGGGTTTGCAGCAGCTTGATTTGCATAATGACAAACATTGATCAAATGTCCCAACCGCCCACAGTGGGTACATTTGTGACACTGCTCTTGCTCTAGATGATGACGGTTGCATTTGTTGCACAACGGTGCAGTACCAACATAGTTTTGTCTTTTACGAGGTTGTGTTGGCTGGTTTGGTGCAACTTGTTTGTCTTGAGCAGTTACAGCGTAGCTTTGAGAGGCTTTGCGCTTTTTCTTCTTGGGCACCTCAGCACTTTCTTCCTTTGTTTCCACATGAGCAGTCTTGTCAGATGGTCTTAAGTCGCCCTTCCGAAACAGCTTGTGCTTCCTGATTTGGGATTCAGTCAGAGTGGCAGCCAATTCAATGGCTTGTCTGACAGTAGTAGGGTTGCTGCCAGTAACGATGTCCTGAACTACGTCAGGAAGCCCATCAATGTATTTCTCAATCGCCTTATCCAGAGGCGTAACCATAGTAGGGCATAACAAGCTCAATTCCTCATAGCGATCAGTATAGGCTCGATGTTCCCCACTGTCTTGCTTTAAATCATCAAATTCCCTTTCTAGAGCCCTAAGCTCATGACGAGGACAGAACTCCTTCATCATAAGAGCCCTAAGCTCGACCCAAGTCTGTGCTAATGCAACCTCTGCACCACGGTCTCTCATAACCCCGTTCCACCACGTAAGAGCCCTCTTCTGAAACACACTCGAAGAAAACTCGACCTTGCGATTTTCAGGACACTGAACGTGACGGAAAGTATTCTCAATGCTCTCGAACCATTGAAGAAGACCAGTTGCTCCCTCAGAACCATTGAACTTGAGCGGTTTAGCTGAGTTAAAAATCTTGAAATTGCATGGAGCATTGTTGTTGTTGATGGCTTGAGTTATTTGAGCATAAAGAATTGGGAAGGCAGCAGCCATTTGTTGCGCGATGATTTCCGCCAGTTCGGCATTCGCCATCTGATTGTCGCGTCGAGGAGGCATTCTAAAAGAGGAAACATGAGAGGAAACGAGTGAGAGAATTAGACGAAAAGAATGAGATGAAACAAATCTGATGAAGGCAAGGATAGTGGCCGTCTGTCTGTTACTACAAAGCAACAAACGGCCTGGTGATTAATCAAAGCAAATAGGTCAAAAATAATGTATCGCGAAGACATGCTCGCCTATAAGTGGACACTCACCCCAAGAGTTCCCAGGTAAGAGTGACTGGTCCGATTATGTGGATTTGTACGAACACTCTAGCCTTAGACAGAAAACTCAGGGTACAGGCACCCACCCTTCCAGTTTGCATGTGTTCACAATATTTAGACCAACTTTGACGAGAGTTTTGAAAATTCAAAGGGGTTCAAAACCTTATAACAGAGGGTTCAAAACCTAGTAATCAATCATCCTAGAACAGATGATTAGTTTTCAAAGTGGTTTTGAAATTTATGTTCTTGTTGGGGTCGTCGCCTAAGGATAGGTGACGGTGTTGTTTTATGACTAAACGCAAGTAAACTCGCGTTAGGGTCCTAGGAAGGTTATAGACTAGGTCAAAGCATTACTAATAACCTAATTCCCTATAACCATGAGCTCTGATACCAACTTTTCTGTCACACCCCGACCACGTAGAACATACAAAACGTGGCGGAAACGTCGGGGAGTGTTGGGACAGAATCATTGTTTCATAACACATGGAAATTTAAATATTGTTTTATTGATTAAATGAACTCGTTGTTCTATTACAATCACATAAGTACAACTATGATCTTCCAAGTTTTAAAGTTGCTAAGGCACGAGTCCATCCTAAATGTAGCATGCATCAACAATCATCTCAAGACAGCACCTGAAACATGTGTAAAAATAGGTACGTCAGCATAAAAATGCCTGTGAGATACATAGGTTTTGTGAAAACGGAGTTCATGACTTATGTTTGAGAAAATGTTTAGTCATGAACTTTGTAAATTTGCTTTGTCTTGTAAATCATTTGAAAAACGATAGGATCAGATGATATGTATAAATAAGAGAATAATGTAGGGTTAACTGAATAACCATGTAAAATGAGTTTGTATAAGTTAAGTTGTTTGAAAAACAATGTTTTAATAAAACGTTTATGGTATATATAAAATATACCTTGGTTTTAAGAAAGTTGAATAAATAATATATTAAAATATATTTCAGTTCCAATATTGTTAACCCAAGTGTACTAAATAACGCCACGGTATGTAATGCAATGAAAACACTTATATATAAGAAGTACCAGCGGCGTATCTACCATGTTTTCATCACATTACACTCGTTCCGTTATCTAAACACTAACCAAAACTAAATCGTTTGATAGATAGTATATTAAATATACTTTAGTTGTTCAAAATAATAGTTTTCAGTAGTATATTACAAGTATACCTTGGATTTATAAATAACACATTAAACCATGTTTTAGTTTTGTAACTAACATATCAGTATATGCTTTGGATGTGATAAATAACATATTAAACTATGTTTTAGTTATGTAAGTAACATATCACAATATGCTTTGGATGATTACAAAATATATGTTGATTCTGTACAATACCACACATGAGAGTATATCAAACTATACTTTTTGGGAGTATATCAAAATATACTTTAAAGGTGCGATTTAAGAATTCATTCAGACCTGGTGCATCAAACTACACCTTTGAGACTATAAGGATACCACAAAGGAAATCCCTATTTGGATGGAGAAACAAATTGGTTTCAGACATTCCATGACAACAGGAATGGGGTGTCTACTCCTATAGCGCTATATCATACTACCAATCGGTCTGGTGAACAAAATAAGTACTATTCCAACAATTACTTTTGTAGTCTTTGAGAAATCAGTGTTTAAACCATAGATAGTCATTTCGTTTATCAAAAGATAAATACAAACATGTATAATCAATTATACTTTGAAATCATGAAAATAACAGATAGGTACACATGCTTCACCCCAAAACAGTTGAAAACAGTAAAAGAGGGGAACTACGTACTCACCTGAGATTGCTTTGGATTCCTTGTATAATAACCGGATAATGCTAAAGATCACGGAATATCAACGGCACCTAATAGGTAGCTTATGTTAATATACCGGACCAAATCGGAAGGATCGGACAGTACGCGGGTTCGTAAACCAAACGAGTATGGAGACTCGTGTAATATGGCTTAGCAAAGCCTACATACTAAAATGAAACCTAATCTAAGTGCTTACGGTCCATCACGACCCGTTTAGGTAGCTTATGCTACCCTAACGCGTCGTTCGCGTAGAACGCGTTCGGAACGCCTAACATTGCGACCACACGGTATAACATCGGAAGGTTATAGCTATGGTCACGAAATGTGTTTGGTCGGGTCCTAATGACCGACCAAATGGGTCGGGTTCGAAAGTATAAGCGATGGTTTAAATCGCTTACCTTACGACCCTATATAAGCACTAAACTAAAAGTGACGAGCTAAGCATGTTAGAACATGCTTAACTAAGTTTAGAAACAGGTTTGGCATCAAAACAAACGGCTTTGATGCCCACGAGTAGTTTGGTTACAAAATACGCAAGAATGCGCATTTTGGCCGAAACTACGACTCGTCACTGAGCCTAGATAACGTGGTAATCAGTAGGTATGGTCACTATGGACCATAACCATCGTGATCACGCTCACGTTATGAAGTTCCATGAACTTCACATTGACCAAAAGCTGGTCAATGCAGAAAGTCAACAAAACGTTGACTTTCGGACTCGAAAAGCGAATAAAAGAGCGAAAGAAGACTTACGGAGGGTCCCCGAGTGCTAATCAAGACCAAATAGCTTAGGTATGAAACAATGGTTTCAACTTAGAGCTCTAAGATCTGATTTTGTGAATTTTACACTAAAGGGGGGGGGTATTTATAGGAAAAGTGGAACCGTTAGGATCGTTTTATCGAATATCGTGCCTTGATCTCGTGCGTACATGTGTCCAAGTGGATAAGTTCAGTGAACTTGACCCTTGGCTCTTCGTTGGGTGAAAAGGCATCGCCCCTTGATCGAACGAAAGGCCAGATTCTGCATTAAATGCAAAATCTTCTGTCAGACATCCTTACGCGGCCCGCCTACACATTTGGGCAAACCTTACGCGGGCCGCCTGGCCCCTCTGATCTGCACCACTTGCAGAATTTACATATTTGGCCCCTGTTGCGTTTTTAAGCCATTTCCAGCCCTTTCAAGACTTGTAAAGCCATCTTTAAGGCCCTAAAATGATGCCTAAACATTGTGGACATGAAACATGCCCAAAAATATGTCGGATGTCGGTTCGTTTGGCCGTACGATCGCGATGTTCGCTTAATTACGACGGAATGCGCATAAGCGCGAAAGATGATCCAAATGACGCGACGAATGGATTTTTCTCATGCCAAACACTAAGGCATAATATTATAATGCTTACATAAATTTTTGGATGTCCGGATGTATTCAGAACGTAGGTTATGCGCGAAAGTGCAAACTTGTGCACTTTTTGACACTTTTAGCCCCTGAATGATCCAAAAGTTTGTTTTAGCATACCAAACCCCTCAAAGCCTATTTCTAAGCTATGTAAAGGATATTTATGGTATGTTTAACTTATGGACATGTTCCGGAATGTTCGTTACAGTTCAAATTGGCATACTTTCGCAGTTTGTCAAGTTTAGTCCCTGTAAGCGAATTAACTTGTTTTTGCCATACCAAAGCCTTCAAAACTTATTTCTAGGTTATGTAAAGGTTATTTAAGGTATGTTAAGTGTATGATGGTCTCCCGGAGTATTTTGTCGCATTAAACTGAGTACGTTTATGCACCAGTTTGCGTATAATTCTCCAGAAAGCGTTGTAGAGTATGAAATTGAACAAGAATTGATATGTGCAAAGCATACACATATTTATACAAATCCCAAGTATGAAATACAATATTTCCTTGGTTTGGCATTTGTTTGATGGTTGAAGTGACACAGGTGTCACAATCTCTTTAAGTGAACAGCATTCCAGGCTCTTGGTAACAAGTTTCCTTCCATGGTTAGCAATCTGTATGCCCCCTTTCCTGCTTCAGCCTCAATCAAGTAAGGGCCTTCCCACTTTGGTGCTAACTTCCCGTCAGCAGGATTAATAGTGTTTTGGAATGTTTTTCTCAACACCATATCTCCGACTTGGAACTTTCTTATCCTAACATTTTTGTTGTAAGCACCAGCCATTCTCTGTTGGTAGCTTGCCATCCTTATCCTAGCCAGATCCCTGATTTCCTCAATAGTATCCAAATCCTGAGCCAGGATTGTAGGGTTCTCTTTAGGATCACGAGCACTTGTTCTAGCAGTTGGGATCACCATCTCTGTTGGGATCACTGCTTCTGCCCCAAATACTAAAGAAAAAGGTGTTTGACCAGTGGCATTCTTGGGAGTTGTTCTATCAGCCCACAGCACATAAGGTAACTCCTCTGCCCATTTTCCCTTCTTGGATCCTAGCTTCTTCTTCAGATTGTTGATAATGATCTTGTTGGATGATTCTGCTTGGCCATTGGCTTGTGGATGAACTGGTGTTGATGTTATCATCTTAATTCCCCAACTGTCACAAAAGTTAGTGGTTCTGCTTCCAATGAATTGGGAACCATTATCACATACAATTTCAGAGGGAATGCCAAATCAAGTTATAATGTTTCTTTTGATAAAGGATATAACTTCTTTTTCTCTGACTTGAGCAAAAGCTTCAGCTTCAATCCATTTAGAGAAGTAGTCAGTCATGGCAAGCATAAATACTTTTCCACCAGGTGCTTTAGGGAGCTTGCCAACTATATCCATCCCCCATCTCATGAATGGCCAAGAGGATGGTATGGGGTGCAGCAATTCAGCTGGTTGATGAAGGATATTGCTGTGTCTTTGACAAGGATCACATTTCCTAGCATATTCTACAGCATCCCTTTTCATGGTTGGCCAGTAGTATCCTGTTCTAAGGATCCTTGAGAACAATGCCCTGCCCCCAGTGTGGTTTCCACAATCTCCTTCATGGAAGTCTCTCAACACTTCTTCAATTTCAGGATCCTCGATACATCTTAAATATGGTCCTGCAGGAGATCGTTTATATAGCACATTATTTAAGATTGTAAATTGAGATACCTTAATCCTGAAAGCTCTAGGATTTTCTCCCATCGGAATCTCCCCGTATTGCAAGTATCTCATGATTGGTGAGATCCATGATCCTGTATAAGATTGAGCTTCTTCACTAGGGATTACTGCAGTATCCTCTTCTATTTCCATGGCCACCTGATTTTCAATAGCAGGAGCCAGGATATGAATGATAGGGATACTTATATCTTCTGGAATTTTTAAGGATGATCCTAAGTTGGCCAATGCATCAGCTTCCGTGTTATCCTCCCTTGGTACTTGTGTTAAGCTGAAAGAAACAAAAGAGAGTGCCAATTTTTTGACTATCTCTAAATATTTGGTTAGTTTTTCACCTTTAACAGCATAGGATCCATTAAAGTGATTGGTGATCAATAATGAGTCTACATATACTTTAAGATATTTCACCCCCATATCCTTAGCAATTTGCAAGCCAGCAATTAAGGCTTCATATTCAGCCTCATTGTTAGTTGCTTGGAACTCACAGGCTATGGAGTGGGGTATTATGTCCCCCTGTGGCGATTTTAGTAGTATCCCGAGCCCTGTGCCCTTGACATTTGAGGATCCATCAGTGTGTAGTATCCAAGGATCCCTTGCCTCCAAGACATTCCTCGGAGGATACTGTAATTGCTATTGCTCCCTTGGCTTCGAGGTTGGCTTCATGGATGATGTATAACAATCCTTAGCCTCCTGCTGATCACTGTCGATCTTGATTATCCCCCATGGGCTAGGGAGTTTCACACATTGATGATAGGTGGATGGGACTGCTTTCATATCATGTATCCAGGGCCTGCCAAGGATAACATTGCAACAAGATAAACTGTCAATAACACAAAATTTTTGATAATTATGTAATCCTTCCACGTAGATTGGGAGTTTGATGTCCCCCAGAGTTTTCTTCGTTTCTCCACTGAATCCTACAAGCATGGAGGATCTTGGTGTGATGTCTGATTCTGGAATACCCATTTTCTTCAGAACATCAAGCTGGATAATGTTCACTGACCTTCCTCCATCGATAAGGATCCTGCGGATAAAATGATTAGAGATAAAGAGAGTAATAACTAAACTATCATGATGAGGATCCTGAATGTTAATGCGATCATCCTCATCAAACGTTATCATCTTCCCTTCTGAGACACTTGATGTTCTAATAGGTCTTTCTCCATTATCCATTTTTGACTCCTTTGCATGCCTTTTGGCCGCCGAGAAGGATGTACCACAGATGTCTGATCCTCCAGAAATAAAGTTGATCACTTGTGCATTTGCCGGAGGTGCTGGAGCCTTTTCAGGGATCCTTTCAGGATCCTGAGTCTTTTGCTTTTTTCTTCCCAACAATTCTTTTAGGTGCCCCTTGCTTAACAGATATCCAATCTCTTTTCTTAAAGCTATGCATTCTTCAGTTAGGTGCCCGAAATCCTCATGGTATGCACACCATTTTGACTTGTCTTTAGTCCAGGATGGTTTATCATTCTTCCTGTGCCACCTAGCTTTTTCTCCTAGATTCTGCATTGCAAGGATTAGCTCATGATTATCAACGGAAAAACAATATTCTGAGATTGGAGGATAATCTTCATCATCCTCTTCTTGGTCAACAGCATGCACATTCTGGTTGTCGTTTCTATGGTAGGATTTGAACTTATTGCTCTTGAAGGAGGATCCATGCTTCTCCTGTTTTGAGGATCCTACTTGTCTCTCCTGGATCCTTTTGTCATCCTCTAGCCGGATGAACCTGAGTGCCCGAGTTCTTACTTCATCTAGATTCCTGCATGGTGTCATAACAAGATCATCATAGAACAATGAATCCTTAAGCAGTCCCATTTTGAAGGCTTCGACAGCCGTAGCCATATCCAAGTTGGGAATGTCCAAGGATTCTTTACTAAATTTAGTTATATAATCCCTTAATGATTCATTATGATTTTGAGTTATCCTGTACAAATCACTAGTTAATCTTTCAAACTTTCTACTATAAGAGAATTGATTATTGAATAAATTAACTAAATTAGCAAATGAAGTAATAGAGTAAGGGGGAAGACTTAGCAGCCATTTAAGAGCTGATCCAGTAAGGGTGGATCCAAATCCTTTACATAGGCATGCTTCCTTTAGCTTTTCCGGGATTGGATTGATCTCCATCCTTTCCCTGTATTGTGCTATGTGCTCCTCAGGATCCGTTGTACCATCATACAGCTTCATAGTAGGGATATGGAACCTTTTGGGTACCTCTGCATCACAAATTGGTGGTGCAAAGCGAGATACCTTATGGCTTCCATCTGCAATCTCTGGGATAGGCTTGACTACCCTTGGAACACTTGAGATCATATCTTTTAGCTTCTGCAACTCCCTGGCCATAGCATGATTGATACTTGTATCCTGCATGAATCCATGGTTAGTGGTAGGATAATTATTTAAAGTGTTACCTCCCATTGGGTTCAAGTTAGTGAATCTATATTGCTGGGATTCTGGAATAACGGAGGGACCAGTGGAAGCAATGGTCTGCATTGGAATGAAGTCCCCTTGATGGACATCTAGACTTCCTGTTTGCAAACTTTTTAGGGATCCTGGCATTTGGAAGGATCTTGGTATCTGGGAGGATCCCGGTATCTGGAAGGATCCTGGTATCTGGGATAACCCTGGAACGAAGGAGGATCCTTGAATCTGGGATGATCCTGGAACAAAGTAGGATCCTTGAAACTGCTGCGCTCCCGGATAGGCTCCTGATTTCATGAAGGATCCCATATGCTAGGGATAGGATCCTGCCGGCTGAAAGTGTGAGCCTGATGTCTGAGTCATTGCTGTTGATCCGAGGTGCAATCCTCTTGATTCTCCCATAATTTGCACGTCTGGAATTTCCTATGGCTGAGAAGTGATCATTGGAGTATCAAAGCTCAAGGATTTAGGCATCAGTGGGGAATGATCTTCTGCAGTTCTCCTTTGTCTTTTGAGATCTCCAATTTCCCTGAGGATCCTTTCATTAGTTTCATCCTGCCGCTGCATACGATCCTTCATCTGCAAAATCAAAGTAAATACATCACTAGTACTGGGAATATAAGAATTCATAGCAGAAGAAGATGGAGGTTTAGAGTTAGTGGAGTTTGTCTCTTCTCAGCATTCTTCTGGGATCCTGCCGGTGGAGGAGGCAGAGTGTTCTGAGACGAGGTGACTGCAGACATCACCGTGGACATGTTCTTCAATGATGAAGCCATGTAATTCTTTGAAATGATTTCGAACAGAAAGTTTTCTTATGAATGAAGCACCAATTGCCCCATGGTGGGCGCCAAACTGTTTTGGTCAAAAATCACACAAGGATAATGCAACCAAACTCTAAGTAAATGGGGAATGATGCTTGGTTTATTGAAAAAGTAAAGGATCACTTCAGTATGAAATATGCAAAGACACAATGATTTATACGAGGAAAAAGCCCTTGATCAATGTATGATCTCCGGCATAAAAAACCTCGGGTGATGGCAACTACCGATCACCAAACTTCAATATATCAAAATATGGTTACAACTTTGGATGATAATGAGCTGAGTACAAGGATCACTATAGTTTCGAGTGTCTAAGAGTGTGAGAATTGTGTTGTGTGTTCTTCCGAATGAGGAAGAGTGTTATATATACAAGTGTAGGTGACCTATTTTAGGTAAAAAGACTAATAATCAGCTCATTACCCCTTTAGAAATAAAAGTAAATCTAGCCTAAATTATCGCCCTTAAATCATGCCAAGTTTCCATATCCTTCACAACGTCCATCTCCGATTAAGCACATGCTATAATTGTAAAGACGTGTCCTTTAATTGTGATGCTTAAGAGCGGATCCTGCTAGATGTCCTGCAAAACACCATTAAATTCAACGAAAGCAACTGTTAGCATGAGGATCCTATGATGGTCCGTGGTCCTGATCCTGGAACTCTGCTGAGGATCACTATCTGCCAAAGAAACAAGGATCACTGGTTAGGATCACACGTGAGGATCATGTATTGTAAAAATCCAGCCCTAACAGTAGACGTACCATACATCCGTTCCTAAGGTTTCTAACGTTTTCACGTTAGCTAAGGTTTTGGCATTATCATGTCACTAAGTTTGGATAGTCGCCAGTTAGGGCCATACTCCAGTTTACACATGATCCTTGGGCTTGTCCCCAGTTATCCTTGGGCTTGTCCCCAGTTATCCTTGGGCTTGTCCCCAGTTGCTAACTCTTATCTTATATTGGCTTAGTCCCAAGTTATGATCTATTTCAGGTCCTTGAAGTTTAACAACTAAGGATCCTTGATCCTAAGGTTTATCTTATAGTTATCCTGATTATGATTAGGATCCTAACTTGGATCCTCAGGTATGATCCTTAACTATTTTTATCTTATTCATTGTTTATTCGAATAACCCTTATACTATGACAACTGAACTAACGATCCTTAAAACATATACTACTTTTTGGGATTTTACAACCATAGGATATTTGATCATGGATCATATCCTAAATGTTTTCAATCGGACTTATTCAAAATTGCTTATTTAATAAGTGTACATCAAGACAATTGAAAATTAAAGGAACTTAAAGGATAACAACACAGGATAAGCGACAAAAGGTTAAGATTTTATTTATTAACAAAAAGACTAACCCTTAAAAGGTTGTCAAAATTACCTACCCCAAGCATCTACCAGCAATACGTGGCCCGTCCGCTGGGGTAGGTAAAGGGTGTCCATGATAATAGGTTTGAAGTTGTGCAGGAATGTAAAGGCGGCAGGATCACAATGGTTTCATCCCCCAAACAGAGGATCCCTCCACCAGTTGCAATCCTGCCTATTGTCCGAAGGATCCTTGATCCTTAAACCTAAAACTATTGTTCACAAGTACAGACCATCATTGTTCAACAAAACAACCACTAAACAAAAAAAAATGGGCTCCGGCTATATCTAGAAGTTTCCTTCATCGCCCAATCCTGCAGCTTAAACCTTCGCTGCATCTTCACCACCAGCTCCACTTGCCTCACCACCCTGATCCTTGCCACTGCCTCCAGCCTCAAGTGTCAAGATCTCCTTAGCATCTTCGTCATCCTCCAGTTCAGCTAGCCTTGCTTTCCAGCCCTCCACATCCCAGGTGCTCTTGTCAAAAGCAGGATCCTGAGCTTCCATGGCCATTTGCAGCTGGATCTTGTACATTGCTATGGCGGTGGAGACCTTGGCATCCTGGGTGATCTCGTGCTTCTCATAATCAAAGTTGATCAGCATCTTGGCAGCTTCATTCTTGGTGTTCTGGAGATCCTTCTGAAGATCAGCTATCTTGAGGTCTTTCAGCATGACAACATGTTGAAGATCAGCAATCTTGCTATCCTGATCCTCAACATGGCCAACATAGGTCTCGATCTCAGCAAATTTCTGCAAGGAAGACAAGGGATAATGTCAGAACCAAATGATCCTCAAACAAGCAGGATACACAAGCAGGGACAGTGATCCTTACCTCATTGAAGTAGTCCAGGAACTGTTGGCGGATCAAGGGGAGGCCTTGCAGATCCTCAGCTTCGGAGGCCTTTCTCTTCTTGCCCCCCTTCCCTCTGAGGGGTGCCTTGGGGATTGAAGCAGTTGGGCTGGCAGGAGTCTTCTTCCTCGAGGATTTGACATTGGTGAGATCGGTGATGCTGAACTTTGAAGCAGACTTGGTGGATTTTCCAGCACCTACACAACCAAAACAAGATAAGTATCTTAAATTTATTTGAATTCATTATGTAATTGAATCTTTAAACAAGGATACTTACTTGACATCGTGACAGAACCAGAGGATACTTCCTGAGAATCTTGGGTGGTAGTCTTGAAAGTTCTTGTTTCAGGATCAAGTCTCTTGAAGGCCAAGAGTCTCTCTTTAGCAGCAGGAGTCAATCTAAGGTGTGAAACGGAGATAACTGCACAACAAGAAAGCAAAACAATATCAGTGATCCTCATATAGAAAGGTTCTCTGGTGATCCTCCTCAGGATCCTCCATCCTACCATGGGTAGACCAATTTTTGGGTAAGTCCTTCCCATCAGGGATGGTATCTCTTCTCACAAAAAATAAGCGCCGCTTCCAGTTGGTGTCGTTTTTGGTAGCCTTGAAGATTGGGTGCTCCTCCCCAGGTTTTCGTTTGAACAGATAACGATGGGAACCAAAGGTGGTAAGATCATACAGTTCCCCCAACTCAGCCATGCCTAAATCTATCCCCTCCTGCTCGATGATCCTCTCAAGGGTATGTAAAACCCTCCAGGTCATCGGCATGGCTTGGATGTAAGATATGCCAGTTAGGGAAAAGAAGGATTGGGTGAAAGCTGGAAAGGGATATGTGTAGCCTATGGCAAACGGGGTCACAGGGAAGGCGACCCATGAATCAGAAGTGTGATCGCTCAGGGCAGTAGGATCATAGGGTTTGAACACGGTGTTTGCGGTAAAACAGTACCGGACCCTGTCAACTTGAGGATCGGTGAAAATGCAGCGTTCTTTAGCGGAATCTGTGATGATCCCTTGACTCTTGAAGGGGCTTTCCTTCCGGTGATCCTTAGCAGGGGAGTTCCGGAGCAACATTTTGAACGGAATAAATGAAAAGAGAAGAAAAACAGAGCAAGCAAAGAGAGAAGATGAAGGGGAGAATACCTGTTTGATCTTCTGAATGCGGTTATAAAGGGAGAAGTTCTTGAATTTAAATGCAAACGATCATATCTATATCCCTATTTATAGTCATGATTTTTGCAGGGGTGTCACTTCTGTGACGTCATAATGCAACGGATAGTTCGGGATTAACGGCTATAAATCCGTTGAGTTTGTTACGGATAAGATCAAGAAAACATAACTCGTTAATTTTACATTTTACTCCTTATATTTTGGGGGCAATTGTTAGGGGAGGATTTTCTAACAATTAGTGATCCTTATTTGCTATCCTAATTAGTGATCCTTACTTCTGTGACAGATAGTGATCCTCAGAAGAGCTTCAGGATCAGGATCATGGATCACCCTAAGGATCCTCATACTAACGATTGGCTGTTTGTGTTTCGTATTGTTTTGCAGGAGTATTGAGCTTGACTTGGTCTTGGCAACGTTACTATGGAATATTCCACGGGTATTTCGCACACATTTGAATGGAAATGGACGTTGTGGAGAACGTGGGAGCATGGCACAAAAGTCGGACAATTAGTTAGCTTAGTTAGCTTTCATTTTTAAAGGGGTGACGAGCTAAAATTAGAACACTTAGCCATTTTTGGTTACACACACACTCTCGTACAAGTGCAGTCTCAAAGCTCTCTACAAACACTTAACAAATCTCACACTGTTACACGATTAGCCATAGTGATCCTTGTACTTAGCTCGTCACTATCCAAAGTTGTAAACTTTAATTGATTTATTTGAGCTTGGTAATCGGTAGTTTCCATCACCCGAGGTTTTTTATGCCGGAGATCATTCATTGATCAAGGGATTTTTCCTCGTATAAATCCTTGTGTCATTTGTGCAATTTACATCAAAGTGATCCTTATTGTTGTTCTTCATTTCAAGCATCATTCCCCGTAACTAAGAATTTGGTTGCATTATCCTCATAAGATTTTTGACCAAAACAAAGGGGTAGCGAGCTAATTAGAAAACACTTGGCTATTTTTGGCTACACACACACTCGTACAACTGCTCTCACCAGCTCTCGGCAAAACACTTAGCAATTTCACATTTTTTACACAATACACTATAGTGATCCTTGTACTTAGCTCGTTATCATCCGAAGTTGTAACACGTTTATTGTTTAATTTGAGTTGGTGATTGGTAGTTTCCATCACCCGAGGTTTTTTATGCCGGAGATCATTCATTGATCAAGGGCTTTTTCCTCGTATAAATCTTTGTGTCACTTGTGCATATCATTTCTGAGTGATCCTAATTGTTGTTCATCAATTCAAGCATCATTCCTCACAACAGAAAGTTTGGTTACATTGTCATTGATTGATTTTTGACCAAAACATTAGTTACTTAGATAATTTCTATTTTTAAAAGGGGATAACAAGCTTGAGTTAGAACAAGTTAGCAAACACACACACTCTCGCAAGCTCTCGGCAATACTTTGGCGATTTCATACACTTTTGCACTCTAGTGATCCTTGTATCAAGCTTGTTATCATCCCGAGTTGTAACAATCATTTGTTTAAATATAGTTAGTGATTGGTAGTTTCCATCACCCGAGGTTTTATATGCCGGAGATCAACTCTTGATCAAGGGATTTTTCCTCTTATAAATCCTTGTGTCACTTGTTCATTTCATTTACAAGTTATTCGTACATTTGTTCATTGATTCAAGCATCACACCTCACAACAAAAGATTTGGTTGCATTATCCTAGCTTGATTTTTGACCAAAACAGTTTCCATCTCATCTAGCCATTTCATGGCATCTATAGCTCATTTCTCCCCCGTGAAGTCGCGAGGTTTTCAGGAGACAAAGTACTTGTAAGAACACCCCTCTTTAGCATGTTGGGTTTCTTTCTTGGCAACACGTTTCGGTTCACTCCTCACACCCAAGGAAAAATGTGAACCCTCTATTTTATGTGTGGAAGATGGAGGGATAGATGAGGGTTTGGAATGTGTTGAACCTGGCCCTTTAAAATTAGCCATAAAATCAGCCATTGTTTTGCCGACTTCGACAGCAATCAGGAATCGAAGGTTATCTCCCTCACACGATATAAACTATCACTCTCTACAACATGCTAGGGTGATTGCACCCATCGTTGGCGTAGTATAGTGATGGTAAAATACTGAGCTCGTCCAAGGACATAAGAGCTTTTAATACCGAAATATCGTCGACGTCTAATCTAACCAAATTTTTTGAGTAAAGAATTTTTTATAAGTAAGTAGGAGTAGTAAAGTAGGAGTAAGCTTTGTCGTTCAAAAAAAAAGATTGGTGACTTGCCATACAAGTAGAATATATATATATATATATATATATATATAGGGTAGGGTTCATGCTAGAACCACCCTTATTGCGAGAACCGCGAGAACCGATGTGAACAGGGGGCAATTTTGTAAATACCAAACAACTTTTAAAATATTGGACTTCAAGCACAAATTAAATTACATTTAATACAAACTTTCACATCCACTCTCTCTAACCTCTGATTAGATCCAGATCTCTCAACATTTTCTCAACATTCAACCTGAATCTCTCAACAATTATCAACAGTTCGTCCCTGAATCTCTCAACAATACTCAACAGTTCATCGATTACATCATCGTCTCGAATACATCATCACTTCACCGTCATCAGTTCGGGATATTGAAGCATCTGGATTGAGAATTTATCTCAGATCTGAGATTTTACCAGCAGATAGTCATATAATCGAGGTTAGTCCCCAAAGTTCGTCCAAAATTAGTCCTATAATATATATTATGAACTTGATCATCGATCGTACATTCTTCATCTATTCGTAATTAGGGCAACGTGATTATAAGCATTCTTCATTTTTAATCCTTTCGTAATTAGGGCAACGTGAGTATAAGAATAGATGATTCAATGAGTGTGTCATATTGAATTTGAGCAAATAAAGTTAATAATATCATTCATGTGCATAGTGAATTTGAGTAGATTTGTTTAGGATACGTGTAGATGATTTTGTGTAATTAGAATATGCTGGTGTTGTTGTTTTAAGTAATGCACACGTGCATAGTGAACTTGGGCAGTTTTGTGTAAGATACGTGATTTTGTGTAATTAAGATATGATGGTGTTATTGTGATTTTGTGTAATTAGAATATGATGATGTTACTGTTTCATGTGATGCACATGTGCATAGCAAACATGAGCAGTTTTGTTTAATATACGTGTTTATGATTTTGTGTAATTAGATTCTGTTGATGTTGTTGTTTAAAGTGATGCATATATGCATATTGAATTTGATCACATAACATTGAACTTTACATATGGATTAATTTTAAATATCATTATAAGAATATGTGATGCACATGTGCATTTTGATTCACAAGTGCATAATGACAATGACATGTGATGCACATGTGCATACAGATGCACAAAGTGCATATAGATGCACAAATGCATATCGTTTACGGTGATGAAAAAGGGTGTTTAATGTACATACTAATTGAAATTACATTTTGCTTATATTATGTTTCAATTATTACTGTAGATAAAAAATGGAAAAAAAGCGAAGAAAGTAACATTTGTGTTGAGATAGAATGACGAAGGGGCAACAAAACTGCCTGATGATAAGGAAGGTGAATACAAAAGTGTTTAACGAAAAATCAAAAAAGGTTGGTTATTAGTCGATGATGCAGTTGGTAGTATATGCACATGTGCATCCAATTGTTACTTTCATGTTGAGCAATGTTGTTTGATGTCATGTGCAGTTATTGCAGGAGGAAGAAATATAAGGAATAGGACAAGTAAAAAGCACGATGTGATGGATGACAAGGGCGACGAGACGGTGGAATACTTCCACCATTAATGAAAGAAAGTTACATTGAACGTGTTATATTGAAAATTATGGTTGTTTTTGTATGGTGGTTGATATGTTAGTTATTTTTATTGATAATTTATATTTGTTTATTGGACGATGACAACTATACGATCGTTAATTCAGTAATTCAGTAATTTGATGTAATATGGTATAGTATATGTTGGAAATGCACATGTGCATAAGGTGAATTAGTATGCATAGTGGTGATATATGATGTGTTTCCGGATGATTATAATCAGTTTACAATGTTTTCAAATGTTATATAGTGGTTAGTATAGTATATGTTAGAAATACACAAGTGTTTATTGTTGTGACATAAATGATTATGTTGCCAATGCACATGTGCATATTTATATATTATTATGCATAATGGTAATGTATGATGGTGTTTGGTATAGGATATGTGTTTACAATGTTGTATGGTGTATGGTATAGTATATGTTGGAAATGGACAGTTACCTATTGATGTGATATGATGAGTGGCATAGTTTATGTTGGCATTGCACATGTGCATAACGTGTAGAGGTAGTAATGTATAATGTTGTTTGACATATTATATGGTGGGAATGCACATGTGCATAATGTATACGTTGCAATGTATAATATGTGAGTTGAAAATGGAGTACATGTAGTTAAAACATAATGGCATTAAAAAACGTGCATCGATAAGTTTAGATGGTATGGTTTCAATGTTGAAAATGCACGCGTTGGGTAATGCACATGTGCATGATGTTGAAACAGTGGACATGTTGGTAATTTATGTTAATTGGTCATGAATACAACAATGAATACTACACCGCTAAGTAGATAAAAAATAAGTCTAAACAAGGAATGTAAAAAAAACAAGTGATAATCAATTTATAAGTAGTTCAAGTATTTCTTTTGGTTGTCCTTCTTTTGAACATAATATGTACCATTCTTTTGAACATAATATGTACCGATGTGTACAATGCTCTGATGTGTACAATGCTCAACGTAGGATTGTTCCTATATATAAACAAAAAATAAAATGAATAAAAAGAGGATATAAATATCATAATTAATAAAACATATGGAATGTGTACGCATAATATTTAAACGGTCAACGATGTATACATGGTCAACAGTTTATCGGTCAACCATGTATACACGGTCAACAGTTTATCGGTTATGATCATAGTGGGTCAACAGTTTATCAGTGACAATTATAGGGTGTTAGAGTGATAATTATAGGGTGTTAGCATTACGATGCACATGTGGATTGGAAATGTGCTGATGGTTAACATATGATTATAGGGAGATGATTAAAGGATGTTGGCAATGTGATGCGCATGTGCACGGTTATGTATTAATGGTTAACAATATGATTAGTTATGATTATGGGGTGTTGTTAACGTGATGCACATGTGCATGTTCATGTTAATGATGGTTAACAGATTACGGATGACGAGTATGGGTGTTATCAATATAATGCACATGTGCACGATCGGTGACGAGTATGGGTGTTATTAACATAATGCACATGTGCATGATCGTTGTATTGATTCCCAAGAACCATTACAATATACTCTATTGGTTTCATTAACGGATTATAGCAACACAAACCTTTATCAACAAAAACTCGCATTTGTGTTCAGGTTCTATTTTTCTTCAATCTACACAGAGAATGATTTACATGCACTTAGTTCCAGAAGACACATTTGAATATCTCACTGTACAAAATACTTGTGACATCTAAATAGAATCTCTACGAGGTCAAAAGCAACATATTCATTCATCGATCATAATATGAGTCTGAATCCTCATCAAACTCGTCATGTTCCCCATTTTCCTGCAATTAAGGTTTTTATTGGTGAGTATAAACACAGTTGCTGCAATACCTATATTATATAATATGGTATAATAAAACTAATGGGTGGAAACAGTATTCTACATTAGCAAGAATCACTATGGGTATGAATGAGTTTGATAGTAAGTTGGTACTGCAACAAGTATAATTAGTTAATTACTTGATACCTGTTGCTTGGGTGGGTCAGACACAACGTGTAATGGGTCAACACAGGCTGGGTTAAATGCTGATTCTCATATATTTTCCCTAAAATCTGACACACCCTTTTACTATCAATCTGTTTTTACTCCGTCAAACCAAACACCACTATGTTTCAAAGTAAAGAACAGTAGTTACGGTGAGAAAAAAACATGCGCACCTTTCTCTTAGCATAGTCTGCCGAAGCTTTCTCAAACTTTGCTCGTTGTTCTGTCGCAACGTCATAGTACTGCACCTTCTCCTATAATAAAATACCACATACCAAAAGATATTAATACTAAGGTGTCATTACTCAGCTACACCCAAATTTGATGGAAAATACCAAGTACGTAGACACAGTTTATAACTAAATAATAAAAGTAATCAATATATGAATACACACGCAAAAGATGACTCTTCAGCTAAGTTACAAGATATTACTTCAAACCACTCTACTTTACTTTTTGAAACAACCACCAAACTACCAAAATGCAAAAACAAAAACTATAGTTTAGAAGAATAACAATCTGGAACTAAAGTCTAAAAGCACCAAATCCGATGGTCTTTTTAGAATGTAAGACCGTTTAACCGACGATTTTTTACTGTTGACCGACGGACATGAACCTCCAGACTCTGACTTTGACTCAGATTCCTCATCAGTATCTAACACCTGATCGACCACCTTTTTGATTAACTCAGACTCATGATCAGTGTCAGACGATGTGTAAGTGACGTCAATGTTTTCTGGTAATTCATCAGTTGTGTCCGTTTTTAGCTTTATATTGACCGCTTTTTCAAGTTGCTCCTCGTTTGGTTTTCTAGGAGAATACCCTTCCCAGATTGGAGGCAGACACTTGTTATAGGTAACAGTCGATTTCTTACCATTATCCTTTTTCTTCGACTTCTCATCTTGAAAAGCTTCGAAACCTGCAACAGTTGGATAAATTCGATCAATGAGATAATCAGAACTACAATAGCTTTGTAATAAACGTCTAATTCTCTCATTCTCAATTTTCTCTGTTTCCAACTCTTGCTTCCACTTAGCACTTTCTTCGATATAGAAGTTGATAGCTTTCTGCTTTGACATCATCACAGCATTCATCATTGTCAAAGCATTCTCTCTTTCTGAGTTTGTTTTTTGAAGACCAGTCACTGTTCTGTTCAAGACATCATAAGATTCTTTCACATAATTGAGATTGAACAGTAATTGCTCTTTGTTCTTCTCATACTCAGCTAGCTTTTCGTCTTTGACTGCACATTCTTTGCAAAGTTCAAGACACTTTGAACAAGGCTTGACGACTTCAACAATCTTTTCAACTTCTATTATCTTCTCAACTTCAACAACTTTTTCTGCTTCAGTCACCTTTTCCTCTTTACACACTTGCTCAGTTTCAACCATCTCCTCAGCAACACTTTAAACTTCTTCAATTTGAACAACATTTTCATTCTTCATTTCTTTCTGTTCTTTTGCAGCTCGTTTCTCTTTCAGCTTCTCCATGCGATCTGCAAAATAGAAATGAAAACTTTCAGGAGACAGATGAGATTTTGCAATTTTAATATGTTTTTCTTCTTCATCGTCACTACTATCATCAGTTGGTGACTGATCAAACTCGATTGATTTTTCAGACACATCATCCGAGGAACCAAAAACAGATGGTGTTTGATCAAAGACAACTTCTATTTCTGAACTAGCATCACTTTGTGAACTTTCATCTGCACTCAATGAGCTTTCATCAGAAACAACAACCTCTTCCTCCACATTCTTCACAGTCTCACCAATAGACTTCATCTATGTGGCAAACATATCTGGTTCTCTAACAATCTTAGCAATGAATGCTTTGAACTCTCCTTTTTCATCAACAAACATATCCCAGCTAAAGCCTTCAGGTAAACTTTTATCATCCTAATTGACTAAACAGACTTGCTTTCTGGTGATATGTAGTCGTTCCAGTGAAAATCCACCAAACAAGCTCTCTTAGAATCCTCGATTTTTCTACCATGAGCCACATGCGGTTCTTGTAGTTGTTGCTGACCCACTTGCTGATAAATGGCTTTCCGGTAATAATCGTCTTTTCCGAACGGATTCTAAGCTCCACTAGCTTCCCTGTTCTTGCATTCTCTCTTGAGATGACCTTTCTCCCTGCATCGAAAACAAGTAACTTTAGATTTGTCAAAATCTAAAGTAGAAACATGTGCATCAAGAAAGTCATTTCTCCCGGTAATCAGCTTGAACTTTTCAGCTCGCCTAAGAACACTAGCTAGATACCATTTAATGTCCATTAGTTCCATCTCTTTGGCGTCTATCTGATCGTAATCCTCCTTTGTGAGCATAGGATTCCCGATCCGCCCTCAACTAAACCTTCATAGGAGAGTAACACAGAACCAAGTAAAGCCATGTGGTCTTCAGCAGTTTCTTCAGAAAAACTTTGACCCTCTGGAAGATTTAATGCTATGTTGCACTGAATCACATAACCATTTCCAGTTTTTGTGCTTTGAGAATGTAAACTTGATGTAGTATCTTTAGGATTGATGCTTGGAAATGAAAAGAAACCACTGCTGCTCTTTGGATTTTGATCAACTTTTTCTGTTGAATCTCCAGCACTAAATGCGGTTTGAATCTTCGGGCTTCTTTCAGCTTCCGGAACACTGCCTTTGTAATACATCTTTACATCATGTTGACCACTTGGACTGTTCATCCTCGCAATCTTTTGTTATTCCAAATCCTGACCCTCAATCTTCTCGATAAACTGAGAAATTGTTAATCCATCATACACCCCAGTATTCTTTAAAATCATCAAGTAAGTTCCCCACTCTTTCTGCGGTAACGCATCAGCTAACTTGTCTACCCACTCTTCTCGATCCTTTTTTATACTCAGCATAGACATGGATCGCACTAAGTGACAGTATCGTTCAATGAGCTTCTTCGTATCTTCCCCGGGTAAACTTGTGAACAAATCAAACTCTTTCTTGAGCAATGCTTTCTTACTTTTAATCATGTGTTCACTTCCCTCAAATTTGACTTTAAGTGCATCCCAGATTGACTTTGAAGTTTTATCGTGCTGAAGTAATATGAAGATGTCTTCTTTTATAGCTTGTTGTAATAGACTGATCATCATTTTCTCGGCTTTGTACATATCCCGTTCTTGAACTGTAAACTCCGATATTTCTTTCTCAACGTGCAGATCAGTACATGGTAATGCATATTTCTTCAGAATACACTCCCACGATCTAAGATGGTTCGCTTGAACCCAATTTTCGAATCTGTCTTTCCAACCGTAATACTCCTCAATGCTCATTAGTTTCGGGGGTTTTTGAGTAGTTCCCGTTTCGTTTTCCAAATTCATAGCTTGAGCAATGACAGCCGGAGTAGTCGGTGTGGCAAACGCGTTGTAGAAATCATTATCCATGATTCGGTACCACGTATTTCAAAAACAGTTACTTTGGAGCGGAATTAACCCATATACAATTTTCGAGCGAAATCCCAAAATAGCCTTTGGAGCGAAATCACTAAATGATGTTTGGAGCGAAATCACCAAATGATGTTTGGAGCGAAATCACCACAAACAGTCTGGAGCGAAATCAGCAGTTTGTTGATTGGAGCGAAATCAAGACAAACTTTGGAGCGAAACCTCAAACTTTATATCACAGGAGCGGAATTACAAAGAATTTTGGAGCGGAATCAGCAGGTTTTTGCAGCTTGGAGCGAAACCAGGCCTATATCTCGAGCGAAATCAGAGATGTCCAGTTCGAGCAGAATCAACTCGGAGGTCATTTTTGTCCATTTTAAGCCGAATTTAGCCGAGAAACTTTCAAGGGTTTGTTAATAGTCAATTATCTACAGTCTGTGAAAAATTGATCAGGTTTTGACCGTTAAATCTTTCTGAACTGATGAAAGAAGGTGTAGAAATAAGAAATTTCAGTGAAATTCGGCGGTAAACTGCAGAACTCCTACAACTGGCTCTGATACCAATTGTAGGATCGTTCGACTGATCCGAATGAGTCGTTCAGAGAGGTTCTGATCTATTTCAGGTGCGGAAAACAAGAAATAGACTTAGAAACAGCTGATTCTTCACTTTAAACACCGTTTTGATTAATCTGACAGCGATTACAACGAGTCTTCACACCGGCAGCACTTCGGTATGGAATACAAGGAACTGTTATCTGATTTCGCTCATGGACACCTATATATATGGTCCTGATTCCGCCCGAAACATACAAGAGTCATTTGGAGCAGAATCTGAATGTTGTGATTCCGCCCGAAATCATCCAAATGACATTTGGAGCGGAATTAGGCTTATGAGCGAAATCAGACTTTACAACACCATAAACATGCTTCTATCTCGTAAAACGTGCCCTGATCTATACAATCTAGTCTAAAACTTGATACAAGACGAAGTCGACAGATATATGCACTAACAGGTTCTAAGCGGGCAACGCCCCTGGAAGCAGGGTCCAAGGGGTGGCAGCCCCTAGCGGAGTCCAAGGGGCGGAGCCCCTGGCTGGGGTCGAAAAATAAAGGCAGTTAAGGCAATATATTCAAAATTTGAATTAAAACTGCCCATGGAAAGTTATCTGCAATTAATCCCTAAATTCGTAGATACGGTTTTTGGTCTTCTTCCTGGTTCATTACGAATTTACCACAAACATATTGTTGTTCTAATTCTCGAAATCAGAGTTGTATCTGATTGAATTATTCGGTAGAACTATCGAAATAATTTGATCCGATAGTGATTACACGCCTCTCTGATCGTCCGGTTTCATAAAATTCCCCAACACAGGTAAATACCAGGGTAATAGGCTGGGAATGAGACATGATTTTACAACCGAGTATTAATATAAGATTAGTTTTATACTTGTATCCAACCCATAATGAAAGAGTATTAGGAAAAGAATATTTAAAATTAATATAAAAAGGATTTCTGGAATGGTAGCGCGTGAGATCGAATTTGGACGTGATGTCGATATGCTGCTACTACTTCCCAAGAAACCAGGCTCTCCAAATAATTATATAACCCTACAAAAAGTAACTTGGGGTGCCTTAGGGTAACTCAAAAGTTGTGTCTTTTTACACATAACCCTTAACTAATACCCTTGCTTCATAAACACATAACCCAAACCAACATGTCCCAATATATATACCCCTTTAATAAATATATTTGGGTTATGTCCCGTTTATTTAAAAGTCACACCCTTCACTTCATTTTACTCTCGCATATGTACTTGATTAAACTCTTCAAATGAACCGAGACATACTTGAACCAACACACAGCATAAGAATCAACAATTCATGTGTTTAGATCACACTCATTCAAAAAGTCACAACTCTTCAAACAATTTTTAAATATAACACACCCTTACGAAAATGTCACAACTTTTAAACACAACACACCCTTTCAAAAGTCACAACCCATCAAACTACTTTTAAATATATCATACCCATTACAATTTTTGCATGAAACCAATCATCACACCTATTCAATCTTCCATTGTCGATCTGTTCGCATGGAATATGGAATCATCGCTTCCACTTATATTATGTATATATGATATACATACAAATACTCAAACCTACCCATTAGTGACGTAACCACAATATGCAGAACATGCATGGAACATCCCACCATTTGAAAGGAATTAAACAAACACATGAACTATCGCACCGGCACACTAATAAACGGCATAAAATCAAAGGGTCACACCCTTTCAAGTTACTACACAACCGGAAAATACGGATGCACCGTTCTGACGCACCATTTGAACTGGAAAGAAACCGATGCACCGTTTAAAGTTGCAAGTTAAGTTACTACACACCCGGAAAGTACCGACGCACCATTTGAACCCAAAAGTAACTAACGCATTGTTCCGACACACCGTTTGGAAAAAAAATAAACAAATCAACACTGAATCGTTGTATCGTTTCATTATTAATATATATAATAATCCAGATTATTAACCACTATAGTCACTTATGGCATCTCTCCGAACATGCAACCGTCGTATCGTATCCGTACATATCATCGCATCCCCTCCGAACAACAACCGCCATTTCCCTTCATATTTATATATGATATAAGCCGGATAACAACCGCCCTCAAAATAACTCGGCCACAATAACAAATGAAGGCAACGACGTATCTCTCCATTCGCTGGATAATAAAGATCCAACACATCACTTGGTTCATGATTCATGAGGCTGCAATTCAATTCGATTAGATTGATTGACTGACGGAGATTTCGATTGTTTGCAGTGAGTGTACCAAAGTGCCGAGAATGTGAAGGGGGTTCGCTGACCACCAGGAGGGAGAAGGCCATGCTAGCGGTTGTGCACCGGAGGGGGGTTGTCGGCCACAACCACGAAACTGTAGTGACGGTGAAATGGTGAAAAGTTTGGGATGAGATGATCATTTTATGTTGCAAAGCCTATTATAAAAAAATCTAAAACGAGTCTCACTTTATTACTATGTTCAAGCGTGCACATCAACGCATATGGTTTCACGTGATGGTTTTCTTTTGCTTTATTTTTCAGTTTTTAGATTTGTTTTAAAGAGTGTTAACCATGATATAAACGAGATTACTGTTAGTATTATTATAATAAATTTTACTATCATTGTTTTCGTTAATTTTTTTAAAAAAGTTGAATACACAACTATTTCCCATGTTGAAATTTTGATGTTGTATTGTTAGATTTTAATTGAAAATAAATTTACTTTTGTTATATAATTGGGGATATTGCGAAATAATTTACTTTTTGGTAGATAATTTAGGGATATTGAATTTTGTTACGAAGATATGTTGAAATGTGCAACAGATGTAATCCATAAACTATGTTATTTTTGCCTACATTTGTATTTTAGATGGATGATGATGTAGGTTATGTGAAATTGTGCTTTTTTTTCTGAACGGCGTATGGTTAGGATGTTGCTAACCTTAGTTTGTTAGTATCACCAAGTTAGTATTAAAACTCCCCCACTGCCTGAATTTAAACCCAGGACCTCCAAGAGAAGCAACACTTCCCACCTTCCACTTGACCACTAGGCCAAGAGATCATTTGAAATTGTCCCTTTTATGAAACTTATTCAAGAAATACATTTGTTTGCAATTGAGTTTTTTTTCAAGAAACACCTCTATGTCTATTATTGTCAAATGGGTTTTCTTATCAACAACTAACCACATGTTATGCCCCATCTTTTGATATGATGCCTTTTAAGTTTTAAAAATAATAAATTTGTTTTAGGCGAAAATCGCATAAAAATTTGCTACCAAGTTCAATTTTGTGGTATTTTGTTGTTGGATTTTGTTATTATTTTCAAAAGAATTGAAAATTAACCCACTTTGGATGCAGTTGGTGAATAGAATATAGTCATATTAAAATAACTCATTTTCAACACCCCGCTGCAACGCGCGGGTTAGCGTCAACTCGTTAAATAAATATATCAAGTATCTCCCCGATCTTTTCTAGGTAACGAATTTAGCGCCGTCATGCGGAAAATGCGATAACAATAAATAATGTCAAAAAATCATAATATTTTATATTTAAAGTAGGCTTTTTAAATATTTAATTAATTAAGGTATTCAAAGAGGAGTGATGTCACTAAACAGCTACTAATCGTCAGTACTCTTCGCATTACAATTTATTAAAAAAAATATTTATTTTGATAGGAAAAATATATAGATAGATAGACCAAGATATGTATTGGATTTCACAGTATTTTATTTTTTAATTAAGATCTAATTCTATTGAGATTATTAGATTTAACACTCAATTTGTGATTATAAATCTTAAATCCATTTTTTGTATTTTTGGAATTCGATCCAATTCCATTGATGATTTCTAATAGACTGTGATTTAGCCTATAATTTAGGATCACCATTATTTGTAATTAATGTAATTATCATCATTCCTAGTATAGGTGAAAGGATGTATTCTATATATTGTAGTCAATCGAATGTATTAGTCAAGGGATTCAATTATAATCTCTATCATGGTATCAAGCTAGGGAACCCTAATCCCCTTCTTTCTTTTTCTTTCTCTGCCGTTTTCTTCCTGCATCACCTTCACAGCCAATTTTTTTTTTCCTTCTCAGCCTCTCATCCACCATGGATAATAATAAAATCCATCCCGCACTCACCGTCACAAACATCAAAACAGTAATTCCCATTACCCTTGACTCCGAATCCACACAATACAATACGTGGTCTGAATTATTTCGACTTCATTGCACTGCCACCCTTGTCTCCGATCACTTATCTCCCCGTAAACCACCACCCGCTGCCTCCTCTAACACCGACAAAGATAAACAAGACACATCTTCTCCCGCACTCGATTCATGGGAACGTTTGGATGCCATAGTCCTCCAATGGATCTATGGCACCATCACACCCGATCTTCTCAATACCATCATTAAGAAATCTGCCACAGCCTATGATGCTTGGAAGGCTATCGAATCCCTTTTCCAAGACAACAAACCCACTAGAGCCCTCTATCTCAAACAAAAATTCGTCACCACCCGATTGGAAACTTTCACTTCCATGGCATCCTACTGCCAAGAACTTAAGATTCTTGCTGACCAACTAAGCAATGTTGATGCACCCATCAGTGACCAAGACCTTGTCTTACAAACCCTTGCTGGCTTAACTGACTCCTATGAAGGCATTGCCCTTGTCCTTCAAAATACCAAACCACTACCCTCCTTTACAGAAGTTCGCTCACAGCTTTGTCTTAATGAAACTCGTAAGGCAAACCAAGCCCTCCATGCATCCTCCACCGCCGCTACAGCCCTTCACACCCAAACCACCCAGAGCCGCTCCAACCAAAACTCTACCACTAATGCTCCCACCACCAATCCACTACCCAACCCGTCACCCAACACCCACTCGTACTCTTCAGACCACAACCGTGGTCGAGGCAGGTCAAGAGAACGAGGGCGCGGACGCTCGTCATGGGGCAGGGGTTGTGGCTTTAACCAAAATCAACAACCATATTATCCAAACCAACTGTGGACTTTCGGCAACTCTCCATGGGCTGCCCAATCATCGAACTCATCCTGGACACCTTGGCCCATGCCTCCATGCCCTTATCCCACCACAAATCAGCACACAGGCACCACTCCGGGAACAGGTTTACTCGGCCCGAGACCAAATCAGTCCGCTCACGTGGCATACACTCCAACAAACATAGAGCAAGCCATGTATACTATGAGCCTTAATCAACCGGACTGGAACTCTATCATGGATACCGGGGCGACTGGACACATGCAACTTCCCTCAGGTAACTCCCATTCTTCTTTTAATAATGGCATTTTACAACATATTATTGTCGGTGATGGTAAAACCATCCCGGTGACCGGACAGGGAAATCAAATTTTACCGCCACCCTACCCACCCTTCAAACTAAATAATGTTTTATACTCTCCCAAACTCATTAAAAACCTGATTTCCGTCCGTCGCCTCACAACCGACAACTCTCTTTCCATCGAATTTGACCCATTTGGCTTTCTTGTGAAGGACCTCAAGACCCGGATCCCTATCCTTCGATGCAACAGCACCGGTGACCTCTATCCATTGCTGCCACCACCCGCTTCACAACAAACTTCCCCTGCCGCCTTTGCTGCTCTTTCACACCAACTCTGGCATCAACGTCTTGGCCACCCAGGACCTGATTTATTGCTTTCTCTTAAGAATTCTAGCTCAATTGTTTATGACAAAATAAATAAAAACTTATGTCAATCATGTGTTTTGGGAAAGAGTATTCGTTTGCCCTTTAATTCTTCCACTTCTCGCACATATTTTCCTTTTGACATTATCCATAGTGACTTATGGACCTCCCCCGTCCTGAGCACGGGCGGTCACCGGTATTATATACTATTTTTAGATGACCGCACCAATTTTCTTTGGACATACCCACTCGCTCAAAAATCACAAGTTTATAATATTTTTACCAATTTCTATAACCAGATCAAAACCCAATTTGAACACCCAATCAAAACATTCCAATGTGACAACGGCACCGAATATGTAAATAATAACTTTAAACAATTTTGTGCTCAAAATGGAATGATTTTCCGTCTCTCATGCCCACACACATCTTCCCAAAATGGAAAGGCGGAACGCAAAATCCGTTCCATCAATAACATGATTCGTACCCTTTTGGCCCATGCTTCCCTACCACCTTCCTTTTGGCCTCACGCCTTAGAAATTGCCACATATCTCCACAATATCTTACCAAGCAAAACACATAAAAACTTCACACCCACCGAATTACTATACCGCCGCACACCATCCTATGATCACCTCCGTGTTTTTGGCTCCCTCTGTTATCCCCTTATACCATCAACCACCACCCACAAACTCGAACCACGATCTCACCCTTGTGTTTTTCTTGGCTACCCCACCCAACACCGAGGTTACAAATGTTTCAACCTCGACACTAACCAAATCACCATTTCCCGTCATGTCCTGTTTGATGAAACCATTTTTCCCTTCCAACATATCACTTCACCCACCACCTCTTATTCTTTTCTTGACGCTCCCCTTCACCCGCAACTTTGGACTCAGCTTCAATCCGTCACACTAAACAATTCAGCCCATCCTACTATATCGACCCAACCAAACTCACCTACCAATCCGTCAAATCTCCCGAACCCTCAAAGTACCTCACAAACCTCTCCTCACAACCCTTTAACCGACCCACCTTCACCTCAGCCCATAAACCCTGAACCAGCCCATAACACCCCGCCCACTACACCGGTTACGACACACTCCACCCCACATCCTCACACCACCACTACACCTGCCCCGACCCATTCCACCCCACCCCCTCAACACACCACAGCTGCTCCACCCCCTCCTACCACAAACACAACTCGCACAATGCGAACTCGTGCGATGGATGGGATTTCCAAACCAAGGAAACTATTCAACCTACACACCACACCACTCATCCCTATACCGAAAAACCCCACCCATGCCTTGTCCTCACCGGAATGGTACAAAGCCATGACTGACGAGTTTAATGCCCTTATTAAAAATGAGACTTGGGAGTTAGTTCCCAGACACCCTCAAATGAACATAATTCGCAGCATGTGGCTCTTTAAACATAAATTTAATGCTGATGGCTCATTAGAACGGTATAAGGCTCGCTTGGTTTGTGATGGCAGGTTACAGCAGGTTGGCATTGACTGTGGAGAAACTTTCAGTCCGGTAGTTAAACCGGCCACCATTCGGACAGTCCTCACTCTTGCACTCACTAAGTCTTGGCAAATCCATCAACTTGATGTCACTAACGCCTTCCTTCATGGCAAGCTCAATGAGACAGTCTACATGTATCAGCCCATGGGATTTCGCCATTGTGACTTTCCAAACCACGTGTGTAAACTGAAGAAATCTCTCTACGGGCTAAAGCAAGCCCCACGGGCTTGGTATCAACGATTTACCGATTATGTTCTTCAGATGGGTTTTCGTCAAAGTGGTTGTGACAACTCCCTATTTATATTTCAGCAGGGTACTCAGACCGCCTACTTGCTCCTATATGTAGACGATATTCTTCTCATCACATCTTCCACTTCGCTACGTCAGCAGCTTATGACAAACCTTGCGAGCGAGTTTGCTATGAAAGATCTTGGTCCTCTCAGCTACTTCTTGGGCATCTCTGTTACCAGAAACAACAATACCATGTTCCTCTCTCAGCAAACATATGCCCATGACATCATCAAACGGGCTGGCATGCAGTCCTGTAAACCGGTTGACACACCGGTTGACACTCAGGCCAAGTTAAGTTCCACTTCCGGTACTCCTTATGAGGATCCCTTGCTATACCGTAGTCTTGCAGGTGCCCTTCAATACATCACATTCACTCGCCCGGACATCAGTTATGCCGTTCAACAAATTTGTATGCATATGCACGCCCCTATGACTACCCATTGGCATGCTTTGAAACGCATCATTCGATACCTAAAGGGAACTGCTTCTCTCGGTCTAACGCTATGCCCGTCCTCTTCTGCTTCTTTGACAGCCTACACTGATGCCGATTGGGCCGGCTGTCCTGACACTCGCAGATCTACCTCCGGCTATTGTGTTTATTATGGTGATAACCTTCTCTCATGGTCTTCAAAACGCCAACCCACGGTTTCTAGGTCGAGTGCAGAAGCAGAATACAGAGGTGTTGCTAATGTAGTGGCTGAAATTTGTTGGCTACGAAATCTACTTCTTGAATTACATCACCCGCCATCTAAAGCCACAATTGTGTACTGTGATAATGTTAGTGCAGTCTACTTATCAGGGAATCCCGTTCAGCACCAACGGACCAAACACATTGAACTTGATATACATTTTGTCCGAGAACAAGTCCAACGCGGGCTCGTACGTGTTCACCATGTGGCATCACGCTTTCAAATTGCTGATATATTTACCAAAGGTCTCCCACGTCAACTGTTTGAAGATTTCAGGTCCAGTCTAAGCATTCGTTCACCTCCAGCTTCGACTGCGGGGGTATAATAGACTGTGATTTAGCCTATAATTTAGGATCACCATTATTTGTAATTAATGTAATTATCATCATTCCTAGTATAGGTGAAAGGATGTATTCTATATATTGTAGTCAATCGAATGTATTAGTCAAGGGATTCAATTATAATCTCTATCAATTTCTTTTTGACTTTAGAAATGATAAATATTCCATTATTTATATTTTATGTCATCAATGATGATTTTTTTGCCTTTAGAAATGATTAATATTCCATTATTGTTATTTTATGTCAAAGAATATCCAACTCACAACCTGATATTAACTACCTTATAACCATTGGATGAATATAAGTTTAGTTACACTAACAGAAAACGTGTGTCAAAACTCAGAGTGCCTTTCAGTTAAACCATACATTAAGACAAATATTGTAAAGTTGGTGAAAAAAGAGGGGTTAAATTGTAATAATAACATAGTTTATTGATTTTTATAAACAACTAGTATTAAGTCCCCGCGTTGCGGCGGGGTCGTAAAACCGTGACAAATAGCATTAACGCGACACCACCATCAGTGACTATCAACATTGAAGTTGTAGCGTGTTAACCCAGTGAAATTAGACCGAAACATAAAAAATAGAAAATAATAATTAAGTCGATTTAGGACCCCACGTTGCGACAATCTATCAAACAGGATAGACGATGTAAGAACGTTGAACCACACATACATCGTTCCACCATGTTAACTCGCAAAATTTAGAGCGTAGTGTAAAACAAAACATAAAAGCGTTGAACCACATACGTACGTTGCGCCGTTTTAACTCGTAAAATTTAGAATGAAACGTAAAACGGAAGTTTTAAGGAGTATATAAAGTATATGGGACCAAAGTTAAAAGTAAAAAAAGTTGTTAGGTTAAATTGGAAAAGATGAAAACTTTTGGTTGAAAGTAAAAAAATCAAAGAGTTACGGGTTAAAATTGTAATATTTTTTTTTTTTTTTGAGAAGCACTCAAAGCATGGGGTACAACACTACTATACTATAAGTTGTTAATTTATAATATATAAATAAAATATACTAGTTTTTGCCCCGCCGGCGTTGCGGGGCAATAAGTCGAATATTTGTTTCTCATAACATGTATGTCTGTAAAGAGGGCAAAATCATAAATTATATTTTAAACTGGAGGCGAAATTATAATTTTAAACTGAGAACAAAATCATAATTTTGAGCTAGGGGAAAACATAATTTTATTTTGAACTGTGGGCAAAAACGTAATTTTGAGCTGAGAGCAGAATCGTAGTTTCAAGCTAGAGGAAAAAACAACATTTTATTTTGAACTGGGTTGAAAAACGAAATTTTAAACGGAGGGTGAAACCGTAATTTGAAACTGAGAACAAAATTAAAAGTGAGTTTTTGAACCGAGGGCAAAAGCGTAATTTTGAGCTAAGGGCTAAATTATAATTTTATTTTGAGCTAAGAGAAAAAACGTAATTTTAAACAAAGGACGAAAGCGTAATTTTAAACTAGAAATATAATAAAATTAAAAAAAATTGATCCAATAGGCAAGCTGCATGGCACTATTCTTCTAACTTAAAAACGTATATCTAGGAAATTCTTTACAAACCCGATGTACACCATGCTTTCGCGATTGTACCCAGATGGTAAAGGGAACCAAGCTGAGCTTCAATTTATACATACACAAAAAGCTACAAACTGGTCCCTCAAGACTTAAATATATCCAAAGAGAACCCTAAACTACTAAAAATTAGCTAAACCCTCCAAAGACGTTGGAGGTGTAACTGAGATTTTCAGGGGAATTATCTGCAAGCCATCTTTCCAGCAAAATTGCTTCTACTATGAGGCTAAAGGGTATAGGGAGCATGAGTTGAATCATTAATGCCACATATGATCATTAATGGATTGTTATACCATCCACTTCCTTCATCCACCATGGTTGGCATGGTTTAAACCATGGCAACCATGAGCCTACTTTCCTTTTTCAATGATTCATTTTCCTTTTCTACAAAAATAAATTAAAATAGGAAGATAGTGGTTTGGGTCATGACCACACCCTTAGGGTAGTGGTTTTGAATGATGGATTAGAAGTGAGTGACATGGCGCCGATGTAGAGGATCATGGTGACCATAAAGGTCATGACCACACCCTATAGCCTGAGAGTAGCTGTACACATATCCTTAATAATGTTGTTCCCTAACCGGAAATCGCTATCATATAAACTGAATATATTAGTTAGGGTTTATTGTTATACAGCCCTAACTAATATGTTCTATCTAATAGGTCTTTTAGGCCTGGGTAGCCAAACTTTTGACGCTCACAAATGTGCCATGGAAACCATAGGGAACCCTCGATGGCAGCTTCACGGTCGCTTCCAACTGCAATGTGATTGCATTGACGATATGAAGCTCCGATTTCGACGTTTTTTCATCGTGGACGAACGACAAAATGTGGCCGTCGTCTTCAGATTTCGAGTTTGTCTCTCTGGGAAGAAACAAAGGCTCTCCACCGTATTTTTCGTCGCCGTATATGAATTTTGTTATTTCTCCTGTAGAGAGGTCCACTTTAGCGAAACCGGAAACCTTCGGCCACGGATCAGCTATCGCAAGGTATGCGTATTTCGACTTCCGGCCAAGAAGGTTCTTATTCACCATCCCTGCTTCCAAATTGACGTCGTTTTCCGGCGAAATGATCGCCTGGCGAGTGGATTCTCCAGTTTTTAAATTAAGTCTAATTTCAGACAAAACACTCTTCAATTGTTCATGACTCTCGTTAAAAATGGAGTCCGCCGGAGTCATGCACGACCCGATCACGACCACTTCTTCGGTTTCGGGTTCTTCCCAAGCGTTCCAAAGATGAAAACAAAAACAATCGGGAACTTCAAACCACTTGATCCCGGAATCATCACCGGCGTACTTATCCAAAACACCAAACCGTGAAACTTTCTCCTTATCATACACTACCGGAGACCCACCGGTGATCATCTCCGACATCTTGAAAACCACCTGGTGGTCCGGCACCACAACAAAATTCTCCGTGATCGCGAAATCATGAACCATAGTTGGTCCCCCCAAATTAATAGCCACGTCATCAGATTTGTGTCCATCAGGGCTGAATCGAAAGTATTTTAAATACGGTTTCTTTATTACATCATAACTTAGCGCAAAAAGCTCACCCGAAACTGGGTCCACTTTCGGGTGAGCAATCATGGTAGACTTCAACTGCCCGTTGAAGTCAAACCGACCAACGGTTTTCAAATCACCGGTTTCGGTGACCCGTACTTCGTACGGTAAATCATCTTCGGACATAGCTAAAAGCCGGTTGTTAAAATAAACCAAACCCGCGTTCGCCACGCCAATGCCTTGGCTATGATCTACCAAACCACACAATCCGCGTGCGTAAAACAGCAACAATTTAGCAATACCAGAATGCCCATGAAGTTCACCAATAGTTTTCGGAAAAACCGGTTTACCATACGCACGTTCTTGAACGAGCCTCTGAGTCTCTGTAAACCGGCAAGCGTAACTCGCTGAGCCGTTATCGAACTTTACCGCGTAAATCATTCCGTCACCATCAAACAAATGGTGATCGGATGGCGGCTCGAACATCGGGTTAGCCCCATTTCGCAAGTACACTCCGTCGATATCGTCCGGGATTGTTCCCTCCACCGGGAGACAGTGGTGCACCGGCGTCTCAGGTACCGGAAAAAAGTTTCCGGCGATTTGGACATTCGGGTCGACCGTTTTCGGTAACGGGTGTTTCTTTTCGCGTTCAAGTAACGTGTTTTCGATCGCGTCCAATGCCATGGCTGATGCTTTTTGCAACAGGTTCCATGAGTTGGCCGATGGTTTGGTGAAATTCATACTTGGAGGTGACTGCAGAGCACATTTTGTTGGTTTTGTAGTTTTATATTTACGCGAAAAAAATGAGAATGAATTCGAAGTTGAAGATGAAGATGAAGAAAAGGGGTTTGAATTGAACCCTTTTTTTGTTGAAGATGATAATGAGTGAGTGGGTATAAGGTTTGTACAAATTGTATTTGAACTTGAAGTGGAAGCAAACGCCATTGTTGTAAAATTATATGGAAGCTGTGTGTTGAGCTTCCTGTAAGTTCAAATGGGAGTGAGTGATGTTTGGAGATGAAGAAATGGAGGGGATATAAATAGTGGGGGAGGGTGGTGGGGGAGGTCCACCGGAAAACGTGTATAAGAGACCACGTGTTGGATGGTCAAGGAAAGGCAATGCAAAATGTCGACAGCCTTAAACTATATTGCTCGTCATCGATACAATCTATACATCGTAATAAAAAAACATAGCTATGATCAATGACACATGACATTTTTTAGCCTTCATTTCATATATGAAATTTTTTTAGGTTACATTTTGCCATATGCCACTTTTTCCACTCATCCTATATTCTTAACATAACTTCGGGTCAGACGGACCCGTTTCTGATATTTGGTTCAAAAATCGGGTGGGATATATAAATCTTATAACCCGAACAAACACAACTTCAATCTCATAATCTAGGGTCTCACCCAAGTCATCTCTCTCTTTCTCTTCTGATAGCCGCAGCCTACAACTTCAAAATCAATATAATCATATTAATCTTCCATTAATCATCTTGACTCAAAAAGGGCTTTAAGATCCATCTATTAAACAAGTTTATTTATTTATTCATTTTGTTAGTTTTGGTATTTGTATACCGATGAAAAAATTTGGATAGGGGACTACATCATTTTGCAAACCAGACTCAAAAACTTGGCAACAACCTTGAATGTGTGAAGATATTTCCTAGTGAAAGATGCTAAAGAGATAAAGTGCATAGGTAATATCTTTCATTTTATCTTTTTTAATATTTTTTAAGAAATATAAGAATATGAAAAGCTATTATAAATTTTGCTTGCATCTATATGTAAAGATGGTTCGGTACTTAGTTTACAACACACATCCTTTTGAAGCCAAGTAGTCTTGGTGTAGGAGGGTTGACTTTGTATGTCAAAAGATGAAAAATTTGAGTCATTAATTTCTATTCATAATTAAAAGTTTTTATTTAAAAAGTTTTATGATGAAAAAAATGGAGAACTAATTTGTGTTTCTATGTCAAAAGATTGAAGATTGTGACATTTGACTTCATTGTTTACATATTCCATAACTTATTTGTGCCTTCTCAATTTCGACCTTCTTTTTAATTTGTAAGTTTTAGAGTAAAGATTTCAAAATTGAAATTTTTTTAGTTATAAGTTGATTATCATGTAATTTCTATTCATAATTAAAAGTTTTTATTTAAATTCATCGAAGACAATTCGAGCTTCTAAGATTCATACTCGCCTATGTCGGGTACTTGCTTTTGGGATGATTAGAATATATTATACTATAGTGTCTATACACTAAAGTAGATACTAAATTATAATATATTCTCATCATCTCTATCAAGTTAAAACATTACCTATGTATATTTGCTTTTTGCTATTTTTTTAATAACGAATGCTTCGATACGGCGCATCAGCTTTTGGGATCAAATCGCAGCGCATCGCCACGCGCTTTTGAAAACCAAGTGTATATATATATATATATATATATATATATATATTCCGATTTATACATTGTTATTTTGCTTATTAAAGTTTCGAGAGTTTTGAAGTGTAAATTTGGTCAATTTGTTTAGAAGTGTTGAGAAAGAGTGGATAGATTCAAAATTCAATTTCAATGGTTCTACTCTTATTTTTTCATGATACCAAATGAGTTATACATATTAGTCAATGAAGGGGTATGGTCTCAGATCTCACGTCAGCATCGACCGCGAGTGACCATTACCCTTATCAAAACCCTCACCAGCTAACAACCTACTTGTGCCCATGCGAGAACGCGTCGACACAAGGGTTGAATCCAATCTATCTAGTAACGAAGGAGGACTTACCTGGAACATGAGAACGGTAGAGTGATGCGACATAGCATCACATCTGGTGTATGAAAACGGAAGTATTCACAGCGATGCGGACTCGCACCGCGTCCAGTGAACACTTCTATCAATACAAGGAAGCTGGATAACAGCAACAGTCACCACAGGCGACGATGCGGCCAGCACCGCATCTCGCGTATTTCTTGATCACTAGCAAGAGACGCGATAACATCAGATGTTACCGCAGGCAGCGATGCGGCTAGCACCGCATCCTATACGCTCAACAAGTGGGACTGACACCACGTGCAAGTGGAACCAATGGCAGTCACCTGTCAGGTCTACGTAAGCGACAGACTGACGTGGCGTCGTCTCCCCGGCCGACATGTCTGACACACCTGCAAAGGTGCAGCATGCCGTCAGTCTATCCATCCACCTCCTCCTTCACTCCTCGGCTATAAATACCAACCCCAAACCAGGTTTGAGGTATCTCTTCACAACTCTCTCACTACTACTACTATCTTACTTTGCTTCCCAAGCAAACTACTGATTCTCACGCCGGAGAGTGGTAACAAGGAGCACCCCCCACCCCATCCTCCTTGTTACGAGTCACGGTTTGTTTCCTTGTGCAGGAGATCAACCCACCGGTGATCTAGCCAGCGATCCTCGAGAGGAAGGGATTAACCCTTCTTGACGAGACCAATGAGTTAACCCTGCCCGGTTAACCATTGTTTCATCATTGACGCCCACCGCTACTCTTAGCACTTTTTCGATCATCCTTTTTCCTCTCTCAAAATCATGACTGATCACCAAAACAATACTACCGGGGATAATTTACTCCCCATCAACACAGGAAATGCGGGGAGTACCCCACCGGACCCAAATCCGGGCCATATCGGTACATCAACACAAAGGGGTCCATCCCTAACGTTCGGACACGACTTATCACAATACGCATCTGTGATCCCCCCGAACATGGACCCCCACATCTGGTATGACCAACAGGCCACCCTGCTGGCCGCGACATACAACCGCGCTTGTGCGGAAGCGCACATACAAGCTGGGCCAACCCCAGCACCGCACACCCCTGCCGATCGTGTTTTACAATACGAAGGCAGGGCGCATTCACGTCCAGCTTCGAGAAGCAGACGTGAAGACCGTGGATCATCTTACTGTTCGGTCCACACAATCAACGAGGATGATTCCGCATACGGGTCCCACACCAGGGGACCAGTGCATACCCGCCTAGGTCCTTACGTTGAGGACAGACGACGATCCGCATCCCGACATGGCTCTGGAATTCAGAGCCGGTTGGGCCCACAGCCATACACCGAAGGGTATGGTCGTACCGACCCGGACGACCGTACATATTGTGGGGATTCGCATGACACCTGCAGCAGACCGGGAGGACGCAACTATGTTCCTCCCACTCACCCCTGCAGTACATACCTCAGGGCTGCAAAACGCCCTGAGAACCAGCCCTATATGCCGAAAGCTGCAGCCGAAAACTCCAAATTCGCCCCGCGAATAGCCCACGCCCATGTCACCACAACAAAATTCCCATTCAACGTTGGGAAATACAGTGGTTCATCCGACCCGGACGACCACATGAACATTTTCATAGGCGCAGGGTGCAATGGCCAGTGGGACGAACCCACTTGGTGCAATTTTTTCCCCCAGACCCTTACGGGTCTGGCCAGGGCTTGGTTCGATTCTTTGCCAGTGGGATCACTGGACTCATTCGAGGACTTTCATGCAAAGTTCCTCGCTCATTTCAGCCAGCAACGACGTCACACGCGTGACTCGTTGGACGTCATGAATATCTGGCGCAGAGACAACGAATCCCTAGAAGCATTCGTTGTACGATACAATAAGGAGTGCCTAGAAATAGGCGACGTGGCAGATCAAATGGTACGGAACCATTTCATCAGTCCCTCGAACCGCATGTGGCAAAGGCAGAGCCCCAAGCCGAAACTTCCAACCACGGGTCCAAGCGTAACAATAAACGCAACCGGGACGTAGGGAATAGCGATATTTCCAAACCATACGTCCCGCGGACCAACCCGTTTGACCCGAGGAAACGCAACCCTCAACGGGACAACCGGGCACCAAAGAAAGATTCTCGGGACCGCAACTGGACCGAGATCAACATGTCGCCAAGCGAGGTCCTTCTTGCGGACCCGCAATTCTTACGACCGGCCCAACCAATGAAGTCCAAGAAAAATCAGGACCTCACACTCTACTTTGAGTATCACAAGGACTCGGGCCACACCACCAACAACTGCATCAGTCTCCGGCTGGAGATTGAGCGGGCCTTAAAAGAGGGGAAACTGCAACACCTTTTGCCAGGTGGGCAAAAACCCACCAAGCGCATCACCCCTCATGGCGAAGGTACCTCCTCCGGAAAGAGAACCATGTACGTGGCTTCCACCCACATGATCAACGGAGGCAAAGGTAGGCCGCGCAAAGCAGCGAGAAGGCCGGATAATGACTGGAAAGACGAGCAAGTCGTCTTTCCAAAAGTCCGAGGCGGACCGCCCGATAGGCGCGCCGTCGTTATTTCAGGCCAACTGGCACACTACTGCACCGAGCGTCTATTCATCGACCCGGGCAGTACTTCTGATATAATCTACGAACAATGTTTCAACCAGTTCGACTAGGAGGACAAAGATCGGTTGCAAGCAGTAGATTATCCATTGGCCGGGTTCGCAGGGGAAACCGTCTTTCCCCTAGGCCAGATCACTTTTCCTGTGCGCCTTACCAGCGGAAGGCACACAAGAACAGAAGAGGTAAACTTCATGGTTTTACCTCACACCTCCAGATATGACGTACTCCTTGGGAGAGAATCCCAAGGAGATTTCAATATGATTACATCCGTCCCCCACTCTGCGGTCGGTTTCCCAACCGAATCAGGGGTCGCGATAATCTATGCCCGCAGGGACGTCATGATGTCGGATGAAGTACGTCCGACCAAGGTCGCAAGGCCCACCCCCAACAACCAACCAGAGAAATGGGTTCTCAACGCGAGATACCCAGAACAAAAGGTTACATTGGGTCACGCCTTGTCCCCGACCACAAAAGCGCACCTGAAGCAGCTTCTCTTCGGGAACCAAGATATTTTCGCGTGGACACCCGCAGATATGACAGGGGTCCCGCGTGATATTGCGCAACATCACTTGAATACCTCACCAGATATCAAGCCGGTGATCCAAGGCCAACGCCACCTTGGGTCCGCTAAAAATCAGGCGATGCAAGAGCAAGTCGAAGAACTGCTCTCCGCAGGCATCCTGCGGGAAGTCAAATACCAGACTTGGTTATCCAACCCGGTCATGGTAGAAAAACCATCCGGGGGCTGGCGCATGTGCGTCGATTACAAAGACCTTAACAAAGCCTGCCCCAAGGATTGTTACGCACTTCCGGAAATCGACGAAAAGGTCGATAATCTCGCACCATTCAGATGGAAGTGTTTCCTCGATTGCTACAAAGGGTACCATCAGGTACAAATGGCGATCGAGGATGAAGACAAAATGGCATTCCGCACTCCCACCGGGAATTACTGTTATACAAAAATGCCGTTTGGGTTGCGCAACGCGGGCGCAACCTATCAAAAGCTGATGAACGACACTTTCCGCGGCCAAATAAGCAAAAGTGTCGAAATCTACATGGACGACCTAGTCGTCATGAGCATGGAGGAAGATACCATGCTCACAGACATTGAAAGAACATTCCAGACTCTGCGAAGCGTTGATATAAAGCTCAATCCAGGGAAATGCTCGTTTGGAATGGAAGAAGGCAAATTCCTTGGGTTCATCGTGACAAAAGATGGATTCAAGGTAAACCCGGAGAAAGTTCAGGCAATCGAGCGCATGCCATCGCCTTCATCGATGAAAGATATGCAACGACTAGCCGGCAGGCTAGCGGCACTCAACAGATTCTTAGCCAACCATGCAGCTAAGTCTTATCCTTTCATCAAGACCCTGCGGAACTGTTTAAAGAAAGAACAATTCCAGTGGACCGCAGAGGCTGAAAACGCCTTCCGGGAAATGAAGGAGTGTTTGATACAACTCCCAACCTTAACCGCACCACGCAAGGAGGAGCCACTCATATTATACCTATCTGCCGCGGACAAGGCGGTAGGTGCGGTATTGATAGTGGAGCGGGAGGGGGTTCAAACACCCATCTATTACATCAGCAAGATGCTCAACGACCCAGAAACAAGGTACTCAATAATGGAAAAATTGGTATTAGCACTAGTGCACGCATCAAGAAGGTTGCGACGCTACTTCGCGAACCATGTCATCACGGTGCTAACCAATTACAGGATCGGCCCGATCCTATCCAAACCTGACATTTCTGGGAGATTAGCAAAATGGGCAATAGAGCTGGGCGCGCACACGCTGAACTACAAACCGCGCCCCGCGATAAAAGGCCAAATCTTAGCTGATTTCGCTGCCGAAGTACCGGTGAATCGCATCCAAGAATGCGAACAAGCACAAAACCCTGTACCAACGCCATCTTCCTCAGAAACTTGGGCACTATTTACCGACGGTGCCTCCAACGAGGAAGGTGCGGGCGCAGGTCTGCGACTCGTCAGCCCTGATGGCTAAGAACTTACATATGCCATCCGCCTCGATTTCAAAAGCACAAATAACGAGGCCGAATATGAAGCCCTACTGGCAGGACTACGTTTAGCAGTCAAGCTCGGCGTGCAGCATCTGGAAGCACACGTCGACTCTTTGTTAGTTGCAGGACAGATACGCGGCGACTATGCTGCAAAGGGGGATATCATGATCCTCTACCTCGAGCAAGCCCTGCAACGAACATCCAAATTCGCTTCGTTCAATATCCGACATATTAACCGAAGTGAAAACAAGTCCGCGGATGCACTATCAAAACTCGCATCCACCAGCTTCCAGCACTTGGCAAAAGAGATACGCATCGAAGTTCTGCAAAATCCTTCGATACCCCTACGCCAAGTCAACGTCATTCAATACGGTACAACATCATGGATGACACCTATTATCGCATATCTGCAATCAGGTGTGACTCCCGAAAGCAAGTCAGAGGCACGCAAGTTACAACACAAAGCGTGCCACTATCAAATGGGAGACGGTATCTTATACCGAAAATCATACCTAGGGCCACTCCTGCGATGTGTCAACCCGCAGGATGCCACATACCTCATCCGAGAGATACACGAGGGCATATGTGGCATACATGCCGGACCACGCATGGTTGTGGCCAAAATCATGAATGCCGGGTATTACTGGCCCGGCATGCATCTGGACGCCGTCAAAGAGTTGCGCAAATGCATCGACTGTCAACGTCATGCTCCAAAAACTTTGCGGCCAAAGAACAACTTAGTCCCCGTCACAACCGCATGGCCCTTTCAGAAATGGGCAATTGACGTTGTGGGACCTTTCCCTGACGCTCCAGGTGCGGTCAAATTTATCATAGTAGCGGTTGATTACTTCACAAAATGGGTAGAAGCAAAACCGCTCGCCTCAACCACTGCTATGATAACAAGAAAATTCATTTGGGAACACATCATCTGCCGTTTCGGTTTACCAATGTGCATTGTCACCGATAACGGCACCAACTTCGCTGCCAACGAATTCCAAAAATGGCTAGAAGAACTACATATTGAGCACATATTCTCATCAGTGGCACACCCGCAAGGGAATGGCCAAGTTAAGAGTATCAATAAAAGTCTAGTCGAAGGCATCAAGGCACGGTTGGGAACGGCCAGGCGTGGCTGGGTCGATGAACTCCCAAGTATCTTATGGGCTCACCGTACAAGCCCAAAAACAAGCAAAGGGGAAACACCCTTCAGCCTAGTCTACGGTTCAGAAGCGGTGATCCCCGCGGAAGTAGGTCTCCCCTCTCCTAGAATGTTGGCTATTGAAAAACTAGACAACATCACAGAACGCAGGATCGATTTGGACCTCTTGGAAGAAAGGCGCGAAAACGCTGCCATCAACGAGGCCAAATATAAATCCAAACTTGAAAAGTACTACAACACGCGCGTCCGCATTTATACTTTCAACCCAGGAGACTACGTCCTACGCGACAATGAAGCATCTAATGCTGAGCGCCCAGGCAAACTTGCCCCCAAGTGGGAAGGACCCTACCTCATCAAAGAGGTCTTAGGGAAAGGCGTATACAAATTACAAACGTTAGAAGGCGAACCTATCGCACGAACATGGAACGCACAACAGCTTCGACGCTGTTATATGTAAGCCATATTCTTACATTTTCTATGTAACCTATCGGGCCGCAGGCCATTGGCAAATAAATAAATAAGCAATTTTATACATTATTGTTTGTTACTACTATTACAAATGCGTGTTCCACTTTGCGGTATCCCAAAAACAGATTGGCAAAATCTTCATTCGCGATACCCATACAAAGTCGTAACCACACACAAATATTGTAATAGGCCAGCAAAAGGCAAAAAGACTTGAGAGTATTTATCCGGCCGGATAGACAAGTTTTTGTTAACCTCACACAATTCCTGAGCCCAAAAAGGCAAACAATGGAGTTGACGCATACTCATACGACAAAGGTATGGAGTATACTTGACCCCATTCACAAATGGGTAGAGTTACGGATATATAAGTTTTTACAAAGCTTACACAATTCTAAAACCCTAACGGGGTAAATAACAGAATTAACGCGTACTCATACGACAAAGGTATGGAGTATACTTGACCCCATTCACAAATGGGTAGAGTTACGGATATATAAGTTTTTACAAAGCTTACACAATTCTAAAACCCTAACGGGGTAAATAACAGAATTGACGCGTACTCATACGACAAAGGTATGGAATATACTCGACCCCATTCACAAATGGGTAAAGTTCCGTATACATACGTTCAAACATGCAAGAATTAAAAACACTTGTACAAATTGAACAATAAACTTTATATTCAAAAAATTCAAGCACCAACGCGATGCTTAAGGGATTTACATAAAGTTCCTATCATATACAAGAGGAAAGCAAAAAGGGGGCACACTAGCCAACCTAAACCCTATTTTGTACCGCTGGCTCCCGCACCATCTCCAGCACCACCAGCGGGATCTTCCTTTTCTGCATCAGCATACAGCATCCGCAGCCGGTCAACGTAGTCCGCAGCCTCTAAACAGTCGTCCAACTTCTCCACACAAGAGAGGGACGTATCATAAAAGGAGGCTACGGCCGCGTTCAGGCGACCTTCGGTATCCACGTCACGAAAACCAGATCGCTCTTCGATAACACCGCCTATAGACATGACGTTCATATGGGAAATGCAGCGGTTATAACCAGCTTTAAAACCGGCATCGCGGGCACGCTCCTTAACCAGGTCCAAACCAGTTGCGGTCTCAGGTGCATCCATGATAGCCTGAACAATCTGCAATACAAGGATGATAAGACTCGGATACTAATCCAAGCAAATATAAAGGCAAGGGATACTTACACGCGCGATACCGTGACTCCGCATCCACTCGCGGTCAGCCTCAAGTTGGTTAAACGAAGAGGTCAGAGCATCTCTGGCCTCAACAGCAGTGTTAGCTCGCTCTTCCGCTGCAGTCATGCGGGCTGTGAGGTCAGTGACCGCGACCTCCCGGGTCTGAACCTCAGCCTGTCAAAGAGCAGAAAACAGTTTACTCAGTAAACATTCTCAAAAAGCAGGGAAATATAAAACAAAGGTAACAAGTCATACCTGAAGGCTGGCAACAACCTTATCCAAACGAATGCGCTCAGCATTCACCTCTTCAAGAGCCTTGGAAGAACGGCTCTCCCTCTCTTCGGCCTCCTCCAGGGCCTTCGCAGCACGCGCCCCGGCTTCCTTGGCCTCTTCAAATGCCTTTATGGCCCCGGCCTCCGCCTGCTGCGCTTTGATCGCAATCGCCTCAGCTGCAGCTTTCTCTTTGCCCAAGGCAACGTTCGCTGCCTTGGCGTTCGTCAACTCCTGCCGAGCACAAAACAGATTGTCATTCTGCTTAGCCCAAGATTCATTCCACTTCTTGCGCTCATTGGACAACTTTTCGTTCCAACTCTTGCGTTCATCAGAAAGGAGTTTGGCAAGAGTACGAACCTGTTTCAGCTGAGCAGTGGCAGCCCACTCCGAGGTCTGCGTTTGCTTCTCAAAAGCAGCTCTATCCTTCTCAAGCTGCTCCGCACCCGCACGAGCAGCCTTGACCAACTCTTCCGCTTCGGCCCGCAAGCGAGCAACTTCCTCCTCCCTGCGGCCTAACACCTTGTAGTCTTCCAAAATGGCGTTCGCCACTATGGAACTTCCTACTAGCATGGTAGAAAGTTGGTTGATCCGCAACTCACGGGGTGCAGAACGGGCACGTTCAACTTCAAATGGGGTGCCCAGACCACCCAGAATCTCCTTGCACGCAGAAGGGTCGTTGGAAATATCATCCCCCTGCATAACAGTCCAGGGGGTCGGTGATAAACAGTACTTCGACCCTGGGTATAGGTGCGGTAATAATAATTGGAGGCCCATCATACCCCGCACCACCGGCAGACGAACCGGTACCCTTCTCACCAGCAGAAGACTTCTGCGGCTCAGCATCATGCTGCCGCACCTCAGCATCAGACTTCTGCTTACCGGCATCTGAAAACCTCAAGTCCAATCCATCACCCTCATTAGGAGAGATCAGATTGTCAGAGGAATCCACAGTGTCGAATATCTGGTCAGCAGTCTTTTCCACCGTCTTCTCCACGGTGGGATCGCGAACCGGCCCAACAAAAGGGGCCGCAGGCTCCTCGGGCACAACAGGCTCCTTCGGCACCCCCGCACCCGCAGCAGCGGTATGCAGGGGAGACGAAGGGAAGTCAAAGAAAGAATAACCTGCATCTTGGGATTCTGCAACACAAAGAGCAACAATTGTTAATCCAACATATTGTACATACAAAACAATGAAAAAAGATATACTTACCAGCAGCAACAGCAGGTTTCTTTTGCGCCGGAGCAGCCCTTTTGGTCTGCAGTCTCCGTCGCTTTGGTTCACCACCACCAGCAGCCTTCTGCTCTGGTCCTCTTTTCTCACCAACAACGGGGGGACCCGCAGCAGTTCCACCCGCAGCCGCACCACTACCTATAACACCCAAACCCTCAAGGGTGTCAGATACTACCACGTAATCGGTATATCCGCGATAACAAGATCGATAGGTACCTGCGGCTTCAGACACTGAAGAAGGGGCAACTGAGCCTTCAGCCCTCCCCTTGCCACGACCCCGCACGGTTTTCTTTACCGGTTTCTTCTCCGCATGCTTTTTGGGGATGCGCTTCTCAAACTTCCCCAAATCCGCAAGGATAGCTGCATTGAAACAGTCAAGAAAACCAGTTAAAAAGATAAACTGGAAAAACAGATGCAACTTACGACATACCTCTTGCGTCTCCCAGCACAGGGGCTTCCAGCATTGCGCGCGTCGGTACGCGGAAGTTGCTAAGAATTTCTAGGTTGAAGCCTTTCTTCAGCTCAACCGCAATAAGCTCAACCCGGCCCTCGAAATCGGGCTCGAACATTCTCCACAAGCCAACCGCATCCACTGATACAACACATGCATGCATGTTACTACAAGGACTAGGAAGTAAGGAAAACAACAAAGAGTAACAAACTTACCACCACTCTTTTCCCGCAAAACGGGCCTTGCCTTCCTATCTGGCCTAGTGAGCATCATCCGCAACACCCACAGCTGATTGTTATCCAACTTCTTGAGTTCAATAGGCCGCAGCCTAGAAAACCAATCCACAGTCTTTGCGGTGGCAACAGGAATATCTTCATCAGAAACTCCAACGTTGACATTCCTGACAGACATGCTGGCATAGACCGCACAGGCTTTAACATAGAAGAATTTCTTCTTCCAGCCTCTCACACCCTTAGGAGGCGTCATCAACTTCAAGCTCCCATGCCGTTGAGTAAAGGAGAAAAAACCAGTATTCACCGTCAACTGGTAGAATCGCCGAAAATTTTCAACAGTAATGGGCAAGCCATGGGCACGGAAAGTATATTCAAAGTTCCTGATTTGGAACATTCCAAAGGGACTAAGTTGGGAGATATGGAGATGATAGTACTCCAACACCTCCGCAACAAACACAGTCACCGGCAACCTAAGGTTGCCGTCGTTGAAAAAATCAGCCCACAACGTAATATAACCGGCCGGAGCATTGGCACCGGTATCCCCCTCTTGTGGGTAAGTAGCATCCCACTCGTCGGCCATCTGAATGGTGGTCATCAGGGTTTTAAAACCACCCTTCGACCACTTCAACACCGGTAAGCCACCACCGGCAACATCCACGTCGTCCTCGTCATCTTCATCAGTATCCACTACCGGTTGTTCAGGGTTTTCACCCTCCACATTGTGTGGATTTGACGGTTCAGCCATCAAGAATATAAAAGATGTACACTAACAACCTCGCCGAAAGTTCAAGAAGTATCGTCGGAGAAGACAAAGAAATGTTCTCTCACCGGCAAATTTTTGAAATTTCGAACAAGTGAGGGGAAACCACGAACGGTTTCCCCTTATATACCCATCGCAATTAATGAGGAGGGAGAAAACGAATCATCACGTTCAAAAAGAACGAATTACGCGACACCACGTGTCAAGCACCGTTTCCGCTGACGGTTATCACGCGCGCGTGGCCGCCCACGCGCCTGACATAGGAGACGTTTACACTCCTTGCTACAGTGCATTTAATGCCTCGGGCAGTGCAAATGTCCTTTCATTTCAGCACATGCCAGAAAATCTCACCAACTTCCACCAACACACACGTGCGCTCAGCCACGTATGTAACAAAAAGTGACTACCTTATCCAATTACAAGCGGTATGCGGTTTCTCTGATTCCCGCACCATAACTCATACCGCATGTCGTTTTTTTACATACCCCTAAAAATAGGCAAAAATATATATCTCCACACTATAAGGGGGTATAATACCTGACCGCACTACCCACGAGCACACGTGGAATATGCGGAAATGACACACACGAGCCCGTTCAGGTGTGTCAGAAACTCAGAACCAGCGTTGTTCTTTGGACTGAACCGCATCTCAGAAACAGGTAAACCGCATTGCCTTCATTCTCTTCAAGCTTCAAATCCCTCCTGTCCGGTTCATAACCACAGAGGGTACATGAACACCTTCTTTAACGTGAAGAAGGAAGGGAATGTACGCGCGCGCACATCAGCAACCCTGACTCCTGAACCTTCAAGAGCCACACCCGAGCAACACACCCGTTTCGAGCGAATATGGGAATACAAAACCGCAGACACTCATGAGTCACTGCGGACATAACCATAGCTTCCGGAAATGGTTGCTACGGTAGAGCCACAACTAACTCCACATCGAGGAACGAAACTACTCCAAGGAAAACTCCTCGGTATTGGAACGGGAAGGAAGGTGCCTAAGGAAGAGATGTGGACGAGATCCCCAATGATCATACGAGCCCTTGTCGAACAACAAGCGGTCGAACAAGCGGTAACAAGTCTGCTTATGACTTTGTTACCCTACTTGTACGTTGGATAGAATAAACAATGATAGGCATTACCATGCCTATGATCATGTTTATTTGACCGTTATCCAGAATCACATTGTTCGACCAAACATGGCCAACAATGACGCAAGTACCCAACGTTGTTCCCACAACCGTGGCCAACAATGTCAAGCAACGAGGGAACCGCAAAGGACGTACGGTTACTTGAGAGCTCATGGGAACAACATGCTCTCTTCTTCATTCACCACTTCAAAGGTTGGTTCGAAGTTTGTGCACACCTTCAACCACCATCTCAAAGATTGGTTCGAAGTTTGTACACTTCCTCCAACTAATTCCTACAGTTGGTTCGGCACACCAACAGGTGGCAACCAGCCAAAGGCTGAGAATTTCGCATCAGACAAAACATTTTCACCGGTACGGAAGAGACGTCAAATAACCCTTCCAGACCTCCAGCTTGATTTACAACCAGAAAAGACCATCCACATGGTCTAGGATCTTCTCCAGACTCCAAACTACCTTCTAAACACCATAGTCCAGTACTCCTCCCACATACAACTTGTATGTGGCAGCAACACTAGACTGGGGGGACTTGAAGGGGTATGGTCCCAGATCTTACGTCAGCATCGACCGCGAGTGACCATTACCCTTATCAAAACCCCCACCAGCTAACAACCTACTTGTGCCCATGCGAGAACGCGTCGACACAAGGGTTGAATCCAATCTATCTAGTAACGAAGGAGGACTTACCTGGAACATGAGAACGGTAGAGTGATGCGACATAGCATCACATCTGGTGTATGAAAACGGAAGTATTCACAGCGATGCAGCCTCGCACCGCGTCCAGTGAACACTTCTATCAATACAAGGAAGCTGGATAACAGCAACAGTCACCATAGGTGACGATGCGGCCAGCACCGCATCTCGTGTATTTCTTGATCATTAGCAAAAGACGCGATAACATCAGATGTTACCGCAGGCAGCGATGCGGCTAGCACCGCATCCTATACGCTCAACAAGTAGGACTGACACCATGTGCAAGTGGAACCAATGGCAGTCACCTGTCAGGTCTACGTAAGCGACAGACTGACGTGGCGTCGTCTCCCCGGCCGACATGTCTGACACACCTGCAAAGGTGCAGCATGCCGTCAGTCTATCCATCCACCTCCTCCTTCACTCCTCGGCTATAAATACCATCCCCAAACCAGGTTTGAGGTATCTCTTCACAACTCTCTCACTACTACTACTATCTTACTTTGCTTCCCAAGCAAACTACTGATTCTCACGCCGGAGAGTGGTAACAAGGAGCACCCCCCACCCCATCCTCCTTGTTACGAGTCACGGTTTGTTTCCTTGTGCAGGAGATCAACCCACCGGTGATCTAGCCAGCGATCCTCGAGAGGAAGGGATTAACCCTTCTTGACGAGACCAGTGAGTTAACCCTGCCCGGTTAACCATTGTTTCATCAGTCAACTGGCATTACAATCTTTTGATAAACTTTATAACAGTTTATATAATCATTTGCCTATCCCTTCCCTGAAGATCAAACATCTTCATCACCAAGGTACGACTCCCTCTTTTATCTAATAATCATTCTTGATTTGATTTCTTTATCTTCTGATTCTTGATTTGATTTTTTTTTTTTTTGCATTCCTTCGATTTTATGATATTGACGTTGGTTTTCTCTATGGTGCCGTTTGTTTGTGTAGCCACCACGTCACTTCATCACCGCCTGTTCCAACCATCATCGCTCTCCTCTAGTACCGTCATCTGTTCTATTTGTTTTATTAATCTAGGTTTTTTTTTCTTTTGGATTCTGGAGTTAAGGTTAGATCTTTAAAGCTAAAAAGTTGCAAAATAATGTAAGCTTGTATCAAACATTTGAAAATGAATCTGAATGCTCTGATAGGTTGCGACTTAACTTCTATTTTGATATAAAGTTTTTGTTTTTTAGCTTAATGAGCATACAATACCCGTATTATGTTGTGGTGGCAATTGAGGTGAGTCTGACCCTCCATCCTGGCTGCATGTCCTTTCTATAGCTAATGAACATTTTGTTGACTTAAAGTTTGTTTAGCAATGTTTATGGAAAATCTATGAAGTTAATTAGAGATTTCTGGTGGTGAATTGTTTTCCAACATCCTCTATCGGCGGTGGCTATAATAACTGTTTCGGGTAATGATTTTGTCCATTATAAAATACTTATGTAATGATAAAAACAAATCATTCAAAATTATTTTGTCCTCAAATCCACATTGTGATATGATGTTGGTAGTTACCATAACCTAGAATTTAACTACTTAAGTTTAGTTTTATATATAGTATAAGTAACTAAAGTAGTTTCTTTATGTATCTAGAATGGCTCGAGAAAAGTTTGATTTGAGGGTGTAAGTTTAATATTGGTGAAACGAGGATGAGGCTATCTTTTTCCATTCATTATATGGGTATAAAGTCCGAGTGTTTAGTTTTCGTTTTCATCAGTTTTGATAAAAAAAAAAAATTCTTGATCAAATCGTAATCTATGGTTTTGGAGCATGGCAAACCAAGCCGGTTAGTTTGGGTGGGTTAGCCAAATTGGCCAGTTTTATCGATTCTATGGTTTAATCGTTTTGGTTTTGACGCAAAATTAACGTCGAATCCATGGACAAAATTTTCTGATTTTTGGATATATTGTGCGAAAACATGTTTTAATCAATCCTTGAAAAAATCAGATCAAAATTTGAATTAATTCATAGAGAATTCGTGAAAAAACCATGAAAAACACAACCTAGGGTTCGCAGATCGTTCGAAGTGTACAAGTCACTCTCGTACGAATTGGAATATCCATTCGAACGAAAGTGTTAAGAATCCATTTCTTGAAAAGTTTGTCCCATTCATACGAAACGACAGTCCCGATTCGTACGAAAGCGCTAAGGTTTTGTTGACCAGTCAAAATTGTTCAGTTCGCACGAAAGTGGAATTCTCTTTCGTACGAAAGGAGCTTATATCTTTCGTTTCAAAGCTTGGTTTGACCATGTGTTGACTTTTGCAGGAATTTTTCAAGAAGTTCAAAGTTTGTAATCATGGAGACAGAGTTTTACAACGAGTTCTATGATGCCTTCACGGCCGCAACAACATCCGCACCAAGAACAGTATCAACTGCAATATCTGGAAGCTTAAGTATTGACAACGCTTATGGAACTTACCAAAAACCACCAAAGTTAATGAATGGAGGATTACAATAGGTGGTGATGAAACAATGGTTAACCGGGCAGGGTTAACTCACTAGTCTCGTCAAGAAAGGTTAATCCCTTCCTCTCGAGGATCGCTGGCTGGATCACCGGTGGTTGATCTCCTGCACAAGGAAACAAGCCGTGACTCGTAATAAGGAGGATGGGGTGGGGGGTGCTCCTTGTTACCACTCTCCAGCGTGAGAATCAGTAGTTTGCTTGGGAAGCAAAGTAAGATCGTAGTAGTAGTGAGAGAGTTGTGAGAAGATACCTCAAACCTGGTTTGGGGTTGGTATTTATAGCCGAGGAGTGGAGGAGGATGATGATGGATGGACTGACGACGTGCTGCCCCTTTTCAGGTGTGTCAGGCTCGTCGGTTATGGAGGTTACGCCACGTCAGTCCATTGCTTACGTAGCTCTGACAGGTAACTGTCATTGGTGCCACTTGCACTGTGGTGTCAGTACCACTTGCTTGAGTACATAGGATGCGGTGCAAGCCGCATCGCTACGTGCGGTAACCTCTGAAGTTACCGCGTCTCCTACTTGTGATCAAGGAATACGCGAGATGCGGTGCTAGCCGCATCGTCGTCTTGCCTGCATCCCTTGTCGTGACGAAAATGTCCGTATGGTGCGGTGTCAGCCGTACCCCTACGTTCATCTTCTTCTATGCCTAAGGTAAGGCTTTCCTGTATTGATAGAAGCGTTCACTGGACGCGGTGCGATGCCGCGTCGCTGTGAATACTTCCGTTTTCGTACACCAGATGTGATGCTATGTCGCATCACTCTACCGTTCTCCTATTCCATGTAAGTCCTCCTTTGTTACTAGATAGATTGGATTCAACCCTTGTGTCGATGCGTTCCCGCATTGGCACAAGTGGGTTGTTAGCTAGTGGGGGTTTTGATAAGGGTAATGGTCACTCGCGGTCGATGCTGACGCGAGATCTGGGACCATACCCCTTCAAGTCCCCCCAGTCTAGTGTTGCTGCCACATACAAGGTGTATGTGGGAGGAGTACTGGACTATGGTGTTTGGAAGGTAGTTTGGAGTCTAGAGAAGATCCTAGACCATGTGTGGTCTTTTCTGTATGTAAATGAAGCTGGAGGTCCGGAAGGGTCATCTGACGCCTCTTCCGTATCGGTGAAGGAATCTCGTCTGATGCGAGATTCTCAGCCGATTTATGTCACCAGGTGGTCTGCCACCTGTTGTTGTGTCGAAGGTCTCTTGGAGATCTTGTTAGTAATGCTGCACAAACTTCGAACCAACCTCTGAGATGGTGGTTCGAAGGTATGTGGAGGTTTCCCATCCTTTAAAGGTGGGTTTTTCTTCAGACCAATTGTTGAATTGGTGCATGAAGAAGAAAAGAAACTTTTGGACCAATCTTTGAGACTGGGACCAAAAGTTGCTGAGGCTTGCAAGTGCTTTGCTCGAGCTCTATGTTCAGCATCGAGTTATGAGACGACGATCCCTTTTTTGTGGGGTTTTCGTGTTTATCGTCATAGCTCTCTAGTAACCGCACGTTCTTTGCGGTTACCTCGTTGCGTCATTGTTGGCCATGTTTGGTCGAACAATGTATATTCATACTATGGGTAAATAAACATGGTCATAGGCAAGGGTATGCCCACCATTGTTTATTCTATGCGGCCCATAGTCGGGTTAACAAAGTCATAAGCAGACTTGTTACCGCTGTTCGGACGCTTGTTGTTCGACGAGAGTTTATTTAGAGCGCTGTTCTGCGTTCGTTTTGGAGCCACTTACCTTCCCGCTCCAATACCGAGTTTGCCATGCAGTAGCATTGTTCGGTGATGTGGAGTGAGCTTGGCTCTTCCGTAGCAACCACTCTGCGGAAGCTATGGTTATGTCCGTAGCTCCTCGTGAGTGTGTGGTTTTGTATTACCACATTTGCTCGAAGTGGGTGTGGGTCGGATGTAGCTCTTGAAGGTTCAGGAGACAGGGTTGCTGATGTGCGTTCGCATGCATACCCTTCCTTCCTTTCGTTAAAGAAGGTGTTCATGTACCCTCTGCGGTTGTGAACCGGGCAGGAGGGATTTGAAGCTTGAAGAGAATGAAGGCAATGCAGTTCCCCTGTGTCTGAGATGCGGTTCAGTCCAACGGCCAGCGCTGGTTCTGAGCATCTGACACACCTGAACGGGCGCGTGTGTGGCAAGGCCGCATATTCCACGTGTGCTCGTGGGTAGTGCGGATAGGTATTATACCCCCTTATAGTGTAGAGATATATGTTTTTACCTATTTTTAGGGGTATGTTAAAAAACGACATGCGGTATGGGTTATGGTGCGGTATACCAGAGAAACCGCATGCCGCTTATAATTGGATAATGTAGTCGCTTTTTGTTGCATACGTGGCTGGACGCACGTGTGAGTTGGTGGAAGTTGGTGAGATCTTCCTGGCATGTGCTGAAATGAAAGGACGTTTGCACTGCCCGAGGCATTAAATGCACTGTAGCGAAGAGTGGAAACGTCTCTTGTGTCAGGCGCGTGGGCGGCCACGCGCGCGTGACAACCGTCAGCGGAAACGGCGCTCGACACGTGGTGTCCTATGATTCGCTCTTTTTGAACGTGATCATTTGTTTTCTCCCTCCGCATTAATTGCGATGGGTATATAAGGGGAAACCGTTCGTGGTTTCCCCTCACTTGTTCGAAAATTCAAAAAATTTGCCGTTTGAGAGAGAAACTGTTATCTGTCTTCTCCGACTATTTTTTCTGAAATTCCGGTGAGGTTGCTGGTGTTTCCGTTCACCATCTTTTGTTTCTTGAATATTTTTGATGGCTGAACCATCGAATCCACACAATGTGGAGGGTGAAAACCCTGAACAGCCGGTAATGGCTGAAGAAGAAGACGAGGGGGCTGCCGGTGTTGGTTTACCGGCGTTAAGGTGGACCAAGAAGTCTTTTGACAATCTTATGCTTACTGTCCAAATGCCCCCTGAATATGGGGCTCAATATCCATCGGAGGGTGATACTGGTGCCGACGCTCCGGCCGGTTATGTGACCATGTGGGCCGACTTTTTTGGTGACTGTAATCTCCGGTTACCGTTGACGGTGTTTGTCGTGGATGTCTTGGAGTGGTACAAGGTCCACATTTCTCAAGTGAGTCCGTTTGGTATGATTCGGATTCGAAACTTTGAGTTCACCTTCCGTGCTCTTGGTATAGAGCCTACCGTCGGAGATTTCCGACGGTTCTATCAGATGACAGTGTCCATGGGGTTCTTTTCTTTCCGTCAACGAGACGGTACCCCCAAGCTGATGACTCCCCCCAAGGGGATGACGATGTGGAAGAAGAAATTCTTCTACATCAAAGCTGCTGCCATTGTTGCAGATATGACGTTTCGGAATGTGACCGAGACGATCATCGCGGAGACCATTGCGGTCCCTAGCTCGAAGTCAGTGGAATGGTTTCCTCAGTTGCAGACCATAGAGACCGTGAAGCTGACCAATACGCAACTATGGCTGTTGCGTATGATGCTGAGGAGGAGCAAGAACTCGAAACCCGTGGTGCGGGAGAAGAGCGGTGGTACGTACTTTTTATCTGTTTACGTTCCTTATTTTTGTGTGCGTTACTGATATTTGTGTTTGCTATCAGAAAATGCTCCTGCATGGAGGATGTTTGCCCCGGATTTCTTGGGTACGGTTGAGACCGTGGTTTGTGCGGGTGGTGAAAAGGATCACAATACTATCATCCGTAGTAACTTCCGGGTGCCTACTGAGGCTGCACTGGCAGTTGAGTTGCCGTCAGGCAAAGGTATAATATCCAAGCTTTGTCACTTGTGTTGATAATGTTGGTTTATTGACGTATTGATTCCATGCAGGTGATCTTGGGGCCTTAGGGGACCCCGAAGCGAAAGGTGTGCCCAAAAGGCAGACTGTGAAGGGCGTGCGCTTTCGCCAAAAGAAGATAAAGGAGGTCACTACTGTGCCTCATTTGGTGCCGCAGGCGGCAGGTATCTCTCACTCCTCTTTTCGTCGACACAAGGATTATGTGATAGTATCTGATACCCTTGAGGGTTTGGGTACAGCCTCGGGGTCGCATTCTGGTGCTGCGAGGAAGCAGGCAGAAGAGACGGCCACGGGAGGGACAGCTGCGGGTCCCCCTGTGATTGGTGAGAAGAGAAGGCCAGAGCAGAAAGCTGCTGGTGGTGTTGAAACCAAACGTCGGAGGCTGGTAACCAGAAGGTCCGCTCCGACGCAGAAAAAACCTGCGGTTGTCATTGGTAAGTGTAGGCTAGCTTGTCTTAACTGTTATGTGTAACTTATTTTGATAGCTATTTGACGTTGTTTTTTGCAGAGCCTCAAGATGAAGATTTTTCCATCTTTGATGCTCCGGAGTCGCCCCCGCGTGCCACGGATGCGGGTGCAACTGAATTGCCATCGACACCCCCTGCCAAGGTGGTGTCGGAGCCGACTGTGCGGACAGAGGGTACCGCAGAGGATGTGGCAACCCAGATTTTTGATACCGTGGATTCATCCAACAATCTTATTAGTCCCCCTGATGGGGATAATTTGGGTCTGCGGTTTTCTGATGCTGGGAAAGGAAAGTCTGATGCGGAGGCGCAGAAGACTGATACTGAGCCACAGAGCTCTGCTGCTGGGGCGAAGGTTACCGGTGTTGGTGCCGGTGGTGCGGGTTTTGATGGGCCTCCAATTCAGCCTGGGGAGTCTGAGTTGGAGTATTATTACCGCACATACTCCCAGGGTCGCAGTACTATGTATCACCGACCCCCCTGGACTGTTATGCAGGGGGATGATATTTCGAATGATCCTGCGGCCTGTAAGGAGATTTTGGGTGGTCTGGGGACCCCTTTGAAGTTGAGCGCGCCCGTGCCGCACCTCGAGAGTTGCGTATAAACCAGCTCTCAACAATGTTGGTAGGGACTTCCATTGTGGCGAATGCCATTTTGGAAGACTATAAAGTGCTGGGTCGGCGCGAGGAAGATGCTGCTCGTATGCGGGCAGAAGCGGAAAAGCTGGTCCAGGCTGCCCGTGCGGGTGCGGAGCAGCTGGAGAAGGACAAAGCTGCTTTTGAGAAGCAGAAGCAGACTTCTGAGTGGGCTGCCACTGCCCAGCTGAAACAGGTGCGTACCCTTGCTAAACTCCTTGCTGATGAGCGCAAGAGTTGGAATGAAAAGTTGTCCAATGAGCGCAAGAAATGGAATGAATCTTGGGCTAAGCAGAATAACGTTCTGTTTCATACTCGGCAGGAGTTGGCGAATGTTAAGGCGGCAAATGTTGCCTTGGGCAGCGAGAAAGCTGCGGCGGAGGCAATTTCTGTTAAAGCGCTGCAGGCGAAGGCCGACGCCTTGAAGGCGCTTGAAGAGGCCAAAGAAGCCGGGGCTCGTGCCTCAAAGGCCCTTGAAGAGGCCGCGGAGAAGGAGAGCCGTTCTTCCAAGGTTCTGGAAGAGGCGAATGCGGAGCGCATTCATTTAGGCAAAGTTGTTGAAAGCCTGCAGGTACGTTTCTTTAACTTTGTTGCTTTCGTTCTTTATTGTTTTGAACATATTTATCGAGTGAACTGTTTGCTGTTTTTGTAACAGGCTGAGGTTCAGGCCCGGGAGGTCGCGGTTACGGACCTTACTGCCCGCGTGTCTGCTGCGGAGAACCGGGCGGACGCTGCTGCTGAGGCCAAGGATGCCTTGGTGTCCTCTTTTAACCAGCTGGAAGCTGACCGTGAGTGGCTGCGGACTCACGGCGTCGCGCGTGTAAGTATCCTTTGCCTTTACATTGGCTTGGATTAGTAGCTTAAGACTTATGATCCTTTTATTGCAGATTGTCGAGGCTATAATGAATGCCCCTGAGACCTCATCAGGTCTGGACCTGGTTAAGGAACGTGCGCGCGATGCTGGCTTCAAGGCTGGTTATAACCGCTGCATTGGGCATATCAATGTATTATCCGCAGGTGGTTATACTGATCAGGCATCCGGGTTCCGTGATGTGGATACCGAAGGTCGTCTGAAAGCGGCCGTAGCCTCCTTTTATGACACGCCCCTTGCCTGTGTAGGGGAGCTGGACGAGTGTTTGGAGGTTGCGGACTATGTTGACCGCTTGCGGATGCTTTATCCTGATGTGGAAGAGGAAGAACCCGCTGGTGGTGCCGGAGAAGATGCGGGGACCAGCGGTACAAAATAGGGTTTAGGTTGGCGAGTGTGCCTCCTTTTTGTATTCCTCTTGTATAGAATAGGAACTTTATGTAAATTCAGTAAGCATCATGTGGATACTTGAATTTTTTGAATATAAAGTTTCTTTGTTCAGTTTGTACAAGTGTTTTTAATTCTTGCATGTCTGAACGTGTGTATGCGTAACTTTACCCATTTATGAACGGGGTCAAGTATGCTCCATACTTTTGTTGTATGGGTATGCATCAAGTCTGTTATTTACCGTGTGAGGGTTTTAGAATTGCTTAAGCTTTGTAAAAGCTTATATTACCGGAACTCTACCCATTTGTGAATGGGGTCGAGTGTACTCCATACCTTTGTCGTATGAGTCCGCGTCAATTCCATTGTTTGCCTTTTTGGGCTCAGGAATTGTGTCAAGTGTTTAACAAAAACTTGTGTATCCGGCCGGATAAAACATGCAAGTCTTTTTGCCTTTTGCTGGCCTATTACAATATTTGTGTGTGGTTACCACTTTGTATGGGTATCACGAATGAAGATTTTGCCAATCTGTTTTTGGGATACCGCAAAGTGGAACACGCATTTGTAATAGTAATAACAAACAATAATGTAGAAAATTGCTTATTTATTTATTTGCAAATGGCCTGCGGCCCAATAGGTTACATAGAGAAATGTAAGAACATGGCTTACATATAACAGCGTCGAAGCTGTTGTGCATTCCATGTGCGTGCGATAGGTTCGCCTTCTAGTGTTTGCAATCTGTACGCGCCTTTCCCTAAGACCTCGTTGATGAGGTAGGGTCCTTCCCACTTGGGGGCGAGTTTGCCTGGGCGCTCGGCATTAGATGCCTCATTGTCGCGTAGGACGTAGTCTCCTGGGTTGAAAGTACAAACGCGGACGCGCGCGTTGTAGTACTTTTCAAGTTTGGATTTATATTTGGCCTCGTTGATGGCAGCGTTTTCGCGCCTTTCTTCCAAGAGGTCCAAATCGATCCTTCGTTCCATGTTGTTGTCTAGTTTTTCAATAGCCAACATTCTAGGAGAGGGGAGACCTACTTCTGCGGGAATCACCGCTTCTGAACCGTAGACTAGGCTGAAGGGTGTTTCCCCATTGCTTGTTTTTGGGCTTGTGCGGTGAGCCCATAAGATACTTGGGAGTTCATCGACCCAGCCACGCCTGGCCGTTCCCAACCGTGCCTTGATCCCTTCGACTAGGCTTTTATTGATACTCTCGACTTGGCCGTTCCCTTGCGGGTGTGCGACTGAGGAGAATATGTGCTCAATGTGTAGTTCCTCTAGCCATTTTTGAAATTCGTCGGCAGCGAAGTTGGTGCCGTTATCGGTGACAATGCACATTGGTAATCCGAAACGGCAGATGATGTGTTCCCAAATGAATTTTCTGGTTATCATAGCAGTGGTTGAGGCGAGTGGTTTTGCTTCTACCCATTTGGTGAAGTAATCAACCGCCACTATGATAAATTTAACCGCACCTGGAGCGTCAGGGAAAGGTCCCACAACGTCAATTGCCCATTTCTGAAAGGGCCATGCGGTTGTGACGGGGACTAAGTTGTTTTTTTGGCCGCAAGGTTTTTGGAGCATGACGTTGACAGTCGATGCACTTGCGTAACTCTTTGACGGCGTCCAGGTGCATGCCGGGCCAGTAATACCCGGCATTCATGATTTTGGCCACTACCATGCGTGGTCCAGCGTGTATGCCACATATGCCCTCGTGTATCTCTCGAATGAGGTATGTGGCATCCTGGGGGTTGACGCATCGTAGTAGTGGCCCGAGGTATGATTTGCGGTATAAGATACCGTTTCCCATCTGATAATGGCACGCTTTGTATTGTAGTTTGCGTGCTTCTGATTTGCTTTCGGGAGTCACACCGGATTGTAGATATGCGATAATAGGTGTCATCCATGATGTTGAACCGTATTGAATGACGTTGACTTGGCGCAGGGGTACCGAAGGATTTTGCAGGATTTCGATGCGTATCTCCTTTGCCAAGTGTTGGAAGCTGGTAGATGCAAGTTTTGATAGTGCATCTGCGGACTTGTTTTCGCTTCGATTGATATGGCGAATATTGAATGAAGCGAATTTGGACTTTAGTTGCAGGACTTGCTCGAGGTAGAGGATCATGATATCCCCCTTTGCGGCATAGTCGCCGCGTACTTGGCCTGCAACTAACAAAGAGTCGACGTGGGCTTCCAGATGTTGCACGCCGATTTTGACTGCTAAACGTAGCCCCGCTAACAGAGCCTCATATTCTGCCTCGTTGTTTGTGCTTTTGAATTCGAGGCGGATTGCATATGTGAGTTCTTGGCCGTCGGGGCTGACGAGTCGCAGACCTGCACCCGCCCCTTCGTCGTTGGAGGCACCATCTGTGAAGAGTGCCCATGTTTCTGAGGAGGGTGGCGTTGGTGCAGGAGTTTGTGCTTCTTCGCATTCTTGGATGCGATTCACCGGTACTTCGGCGGCGAAATCAGCTAAGATCTGGCCTTTAATCGCGGGGCGCGGTTTATAATGTATCGTGTGCGCGCCCAGCTCGATGGCCCATTTCGCTAATCGCCCAGAGATGTCGGGTTTGGAGAGGATCGGGCCGATCCTGTAATTGGTTAGCACTGTGATGACGTGGTTTACGAAGTAGCGTCGCAACCGTCTTGAAGCGTGCACTAATGCTAGCACCAATTTCTCCATTATTGAGTACCTCGTCTCTGGGTCGTTGAGCATCTTGCTGATGTAGTAGATGGGTGTTTGAACCCCCTTTCGCTCCACGATTAGTACCGCACCCACCGCGTTGTCCGCGGCGGATAGGTATAGTATGAGTGGCTCATCCTTGCGTGGTGCGGTTAAAGTTGGGAGTTGTATCAAACACTCCTTCATTTCCCGGAAGGCCTGTTCAGCCTCTGCGGTCCACTGGAATTGTTCTTTCTTTGAACAGCTCCGCAGGGTCTTGATGAACGGATAAGACTTAGCTGCGTGGTTGGCTAAGAATCTGTTAAGTGCCGCTAGCCTGCCGGCTAGCCGTTGCATATCCTTCATCGATGAAGGCGATGGCATGCGCTCGATCGCCTGGACCTTCTCCGGGTTTACCTTGAATCCATCTTTAGTCACGATGAACCCAAGGAATTTGCCTTCTTCCATTCCAAACGAGCATTTCCCTGGATTGAGCTTTATGTTAACGCTTCGCAGAGTTTGGAATGTTCTTTCGATATCTGTGAGCATGGTATCTTCTTCCATGCTCATAACGACCAGGTCGTCCATGTAGATCTCGACACTTTTGCTTATTTGGCCGCGGAAAGTGTCGTTCATCAACTTTTGGTAGGTTGAGCCCGCGTTGCGCAACCCAAACGGCATTTTTGTATAGCAGTAATTTCCGGTGGGAGTCCGGAATGCCGTTTTGTCTTCATCCTCGATTGCCATTTGTACTTGATGGTATCCTTTGTAGCAATCGAGGAAACACTTCCACCTGAATGGTGCGAGATTATCGACTTTTTCGTCGATTTCTGGAAGTGCGTAACAATCCTTGGGGCAAGCTTTGTTAAGGTCTTTGTAATCGACGCACATGCGCCAGCCCCCGGATGGTTTTTCTACCATGACTGGGTTGGACAACCAAGTCTGGTATTTAACTTCCCGCAGGATGCCTGCGGAGAGCAGTTCTTCGATCTGCTCTTGCATCGCCTGATTTTTAGCTGACCCAAGGTGGCGTTGGCCTTGGATCACTGGCTTGATACCTGGCATGGTATTCAAGTGATGTTGCGCAATATCACGTGGGACCCCGGTCATGTCTGCGGGTGTCCACGCGAAGATGTCTTGGTTCCTGAAGAGGAGCTGCTTCAGTTGCGCTTTGGTGGTCGGGGACAAGGCGTGACCCAATGTGACCTTTTGTTCTGGGTATCTCGCGTTGAGAACCCATTTTTCTGGCTGGTCGTTGGGGGTGGGCCTTGCGACCTTTGTCGGACGTACTTCGTCCGACATCATGACGTCCCTGCGGGCGTAGATTATCGCGACCCCCGATTCGGTTGGGAAACCAACCGCAGAGTGGGGGACCGACGTAATCATATTGAAATCTCCTTGGGATTCTCTCCCGAGGAGTACGTCATATTTGGAGGTGTGAGGTAAAACCATGAAGTTTACCTCTTCTGTCCTTGTGCGGTTTCCGCTGGAAAGACGCACAGGAAAAGTAATCTGGCCTAGGGGAAAGACAGTTTCCCCTGCGAACCCGGTTAACGGGTAATCTACTGCTTGCAACCGATCTTTGTCCTCCTGGTCGAACTGGTTGAAGCATTGTTCGTAGATTATATCAGATGTACTGCCCGGGTCGATGAATAGACGCTCGGTGCAGTAGTGTGCCAGTTGGCCTGAAATGACGACGGCGCGCCTATCGCGCGGTCCGCCTCGGACTTTTGGAAAGACGACTTGCTCGTCCTTCCAGTCACATTCCGGCCTTCTTGCCGCTTTCCGCGGCCTGCCCTTGCCTCCGTGGATCATGTGGGTGGAAGCCACGTGCATGGTTCGCTTCCCGGAGGAGGTACCTTCGCCGTGAGGGGTAATGCGCTTGGTGGGTTTTTGCCCACCTGGCAAAAGATGTTGCAGTTTCCCCTCCTTTAAGGCGCGCTCAATCTCCAGTCGGAGACTGATGCAGCTGTTGGTGGTGTGGCCCGAGTCCTTGTGGTACTCACAGTAGAGTGTGAGGTCTTGATTTTTCTTGGACTTCATTGGTTGGGCCGGTCGCAAGAACTGTGGGTCCGCAAGGAGGACCTCACTTGGCGACATGGTGATCTCGGTCCAATTGCGGTCCCGAGATTCTTTCTTAGACGCCCGATTGTCTCGGGCGGGGTTGTAGTTCTTTGGGTCGAACGTGTTGGTTTGCGGGAAGTATGGTTTGGAAATATCGCGATTTCCAACGTCCCGGTTGCGTTTATTGTTACGCTTGGACCCTTGTTGGGATGTTTCGGCTTGGGGTTTTGCCTTTGCCACATGCGGTTCGAGTGACCGCTGTGTCTGGGCGTATTTCTTGACCGCAGTCATGACATCTTCCCATTTTTTGGGCAAGCCCTCCTTGCCAGAGATGGTCATGATCATCTCTCTGTCTTTGACGGCCCGGATGAAGTGGTTTCGTGCCATCTGGTCTGCCACGTCACCTATCTCCAGGCACTCTTTATTATAACGGACGACGAATGCTTCGAGCGATTCGTCGTTCCTTCGCCAGATGTTCATGACGTCACACGAATCTCGTTCGTGGCGTCGCTGCTGGCAAAAATGTGCGAGGAACTTGGTGCGCAAGTCCTCGAATGAATCCAGTGATCCCACTGGCAAAGAATCGAACCATGCCCTGGCCAGGCCCGTAAGGGTCTGGGGGAAAAAATTGCACCAAGTGGGTTCATCCCACTGGCCGTTGATGCCCGCGCCCATGAAGACGTTCATGTGGTCGTCCGGGTCGGTCGAACCATTGTATTTCCCAACGTTGAATGGGAACTTTGTCGTGGTGACATGGGCGTTGGCAATCCGCGTGCCGAACTTGGAATTTTCGGCCGCTGCCTTTGGCCTGTATGGTTCGTTTGCAGGGCGCTTTGCCGCCCTAAGGTATGTGTTGCGGGGGTGACTGGGAGGAACATAGTTGCGTCCTCCCGGTCTGCTACTGGTGTCATGCGAATCACCGCGGTAGCTATGGTCGTCAGGGTCGGTATGACCGTACCCTTCGGTGTATGGTTGTGGGCCCAATCGGCTCTGAATGCCGGGGCCGCGTCTGGAGGTTGATCGCCTCCTGTCCTCGCCATGGGGGCCAAGGCGGGTGTGTACCGGTCCTCTGGTGTGGGACCCGTATGAGGAATCATCCTCGTTGAGGGTGTGGACCGAACAGTAAGACGATCCCCTTTCTTCACGCCGGCTTCTTGAAGCCGGGCGTGAATGGATCCTGCCGTCGTATTGTAAAATACGCTCAACAGGGGTGTGCGGTGTTGGGGGAAGCCCAGCTCGTATATTCGCTTCAGTACAAGCGCGGTTGTACGCTGCAGTCAGCGTAGCTGCCTGCTGCTCGTACCAGGCATGAATGGTCGTGCCTGGTGGGATCACAGATGGGAACTGTGATAAGTCATGTCCGAACATAAAGGAGGGGCTCCTTTGTGTGGACGTGCCAATGTGTCCGGGTTGGGAGGTCGAGGCATTGACCCCTACCGGGTTTGGGATTGGAGGATTTTGGTTATCCGCAGTGTTGTTTTGGTGATCAGTCATGATCGTGAGAGAGGAGAAAAGGGATGGATTAGAAAATGCTAAGAGTAGCGGTGGGCGCCAATGATGAAACAATGGTTAACCGGGCAGGGTTAACTCACTAGTCTCGTCAAGAAAGGTTAATCCCTTCCTCTCGAGGATCGCTGGCTGGATCACCGGTGGTTGATCTCCTGCACAAGGAAACAAGCCGTGACTCGTAACAAGGAGGATGGGGTGGGGGGTGCTCCTTGTTACCACTCTCCGGCGTGAGAATCAGTAGTTTGCTTGGGAAGCAAAGTAAGATCGTAGTAGTAGTGAGAGAGTTGTGAGAAGATACCTCAAACCTGGTTTGGGGTTGGTATTTATAGTCGAGGAGTGGAGGAGGATGATGATGGATGGACTGACGACGTGCTGCCCCTTTTCAGGTGTGTCAGGCTCGTCGGTTATGGAGGTTACGCCACGTCAGTCCACTGCTTACGTAGCTCTGACAGGTAACTGTCATTGGTGCCACTTGCACTGTGGTGTCAGTACCAGTTGCTTGAGTACATAGGATGCGGTGCAAGCCGCATCGCTACGTGCGGTAACCTCTGAAGTTACCGCGTCTCCTACTTGTGATCAAGGAATACGCGAGATGCGGTGCTAGCCGCATCGTCGTCTTGCCTGCATCCCTTGTCGTGACGAAAATGTCCGTATGGTGCGGTGTCAGCCGTACCACTACGTTCATCTTCTTCTATGCCTAAGGTAAGGCTTTCCTGTATTGATAGAAGCGTTCACTGGACGCGGTGCGATGCCGCGTCGCTGTGAATACTTCCGTTTTCGTACACCAGATGTGATGCTATGTCGCATCACTCTACCGTTCTCCTATTCCATGTAAGTCCTCCTTTGTTACTAGATAGATTGGATTCAACCCTTGTGTCGATGCGTTCCCGCATGGGCACAAGTGGGTTGTTAGCTAGTGGGGGTTTTGATAAGGGTAATGGTCACTCGCGGTCGATGCTGACGCGAGATCTTGGACCATACCCCTTCAGGTGGAGTTGGCGTTTTGAAAACTGGGTCAAAGCTTATGCATTTAATAGCTGGGTAATGCTAAAAGTTGGATATAAACATCCAACAAATGATCGTCAAGAAAAAACGCTAATTGAGCAGTTAAGTGGAGAGGATAAAACAAATTACACTAATGAGTTAAAAATGATCACATTTCTGCAACAATCAGTCAGAGACGATATTCTTTCTTTGCTTCAAACCTCAGGAACGTAAAAAGAAATTTGGGAAGCATTGAAAAGTAAATATGAAGGTGGAGCAGAAATGATGAAAAGCAAGAAATCATTGTTAAAGAAAGAATTTGATATTTTCAATTGTTTAATAGGTGAAAACATTAAGCAGATGATAGAGCATTTTTGTCATTTGATACTTGAGCTAAAAAGACTTGAAATAACAAAAGACAAAGAGGAGATAATCGACAAGCTAATAGATGTCGCATCGAATGAAGAAGATTGGTCTACATATCTCATGATCCTCAAGAATAGTGCAGATTTAGTACAATGACGTTAGAAATGCTTATTCAAAAGCTTGAAGGTCATGAGTTAAATTTCGAAAGCAAAACAAGATAAGTAACTCAAATCTTCAACAGAATGTGAATTTGTACTATCGAGGGAGCATATTGCCTAACAACCAATCTTCAAAAATTGGCACCGCATTCAGTGCAGAAAACTCGAGTGGATCACCAAAAAGCAGTTCTTCAAATAGTGGTTCATCGAGTAGTGGTTTTGGCTATTCTAACACAAATGCCAATTCAAACAATCAATCATCTACTGCATTAAATAATCATCAAAGTCAAAACAACTCCAATTCAAATGTGATCCAATGCAACATAGTTGTAAACCTAAACAACTCATAGAGCATGAGTGTAGATGCAGCTAAGCAGCAAATGATCTTCTTGGCATCAATTTTGGAGTCTTATGAAAGTCTGGTTGTATGGAAATCGAAAACCACAACATGACTAAAGAAGACTATGATCAAATTGATCCAGAAGAGATTGAGTTAATCGACATTCGATGGTGCATGGCAAGTGTGATTAGACGAGCTAAGAGGTTTATGGAGATAACCGGGCGACAGTGTGTTGGAGGTCCTACTACAAAACTTGGATTTGATTAATCCAAAGTTACATGTTTTAAATGTAAACAAAAAGGACACTTCAAACGAGAGTTTCTGAATCAGGAGGTGGATGAGAGTGTTAATCCTTTTCACGATGATTATTAACGAAAGGTGGTATATCATTGCAATAAATAAAAGCCACCGAAGATCAATCGACCACAGATCGACGAAGGTTCATCAAAAGAGAAAAATCAAGCGTTGGTGGTTACTCAGGAGGATGAAGGTTTTAACTGGAACAAATACATTCCAAATGAGGGTGTGGCTTTAGTAGCTAAAGTGCAAGAATGTTTGTGGTCTCGAGAAGAAAGTACTGCATGAATAAGATTAGATAGAATGTACCATGTCTTTTGTGAAGCAAGAGATGCCAAGATATGGGATACTCAGAGGGAATGTTATTTAGACAAACATGGGAATCCTGCTGTGGATCCTAAAACAGTGGATTTTGACGCACTTGTTAAATCTATTCCTACTAGTGCAGGAGTATACAAGACAAAGAAAGAAGAACCTAAGAAGAAGTATGTGGAAGAAATCATTGACTTGAACCAAGAAATGACGGTGGAGAATCTGAAGAAGATGGCTGACAAAGCTATGATGGCGAAGCAAAACGAAGTAGAAACACAAACTGAGTCTACTGAGTCATCACAAAAAGATAAGTCAATGGGTAAAGATGGTGAAAATGGTAAGAAATCTGAACTTAAAAATGAGATGCAGTGCAGGAAATGCATGGAAACATTCAGTGCCTGTACTGAGAAAGAAGAAATTTGAAATCCAGAAACATTGAATTCACTAAAATTGATGATCTTATAAAAGAAAGATGCAAAAAATTGTTTTGATAGAAAAGGATCTGGAATTGAAACAAAAACAAATCGAGGATTTGACTGAAAAAAAAAGAGTCTTTTGGAAAAAGATTTGAAATAAGGTGAATTTGATAGTAACAAAAAGGATTTTGAAATGCAAAAAAATTAAAGAACATAAAGATATGCTCACTTTTGACTATAAGAAAATGAAAGAGGCATATGATGAATTGAAAAGAAAAATTAACGAGTTTGAAACACGCGCTCATAATCAATATGAGATAAATAAAAGGTTAATGATGACGGTTGAAGATAAGCAATTAAGTATAACAAATTTCTTGATGACATTGCTAATCTTAAACTACAACTTGAAGAAGCAAAAACTGAAAATGAGTGTGTGAATTTGAAACTGGTTGGTTATTCATCTGCTCGATATGTCCTTGATCATATCATCCCAAAACCCAAACCCATCGGTAAGAACAAGAATGGAGAAGATGTTTTTAGTCATGGAGGCGGGGTTGGGTATAACCTTGTTCAACCACCTGTGAATAATGATTTTTCAAAAAAGAAATTAGGGGTGGAAAAGGCTTTAAACATCAAGTTGAAAACTGAGGAAGCAAAACAAGAAGCTGACAAATTGCCAAAAAAACATTGATATCACTTTTGATAAATCAGACAAACCTGATGAGGGTGAAATTGAATCTGAAGTGGTTAATAAAGTAGTAAACAATGTTTTCGAAAATGAAAGTGAAACTGATAACAATTACAAAAAAAATTAAATGTCCAAAAGATAGTTTTGAAGATGAAGAATGTTACTTTAACAATTACATTCCAAAATCCCAAAGCAACTCGGATGATGAACCTACTCTGGTCATGTACCAAATGTGTGGATCGGGCAAGTTGTATTCAGATGAGGAATTTCCAATTCAAAACGTCAATGTGGACAAGATCGAAAAAGTGTTTAAACTTGTGGAAGTCGATGTGTCAGAAGTGGACAATTTGACGAGCTCAAAGAGGTTTTTGAATTTTCAAAAGGACAAAGCTTATTATACCAAGCCAAGAAACTCATGTTTTCAACATAAAAATAAAAAAAATGGGAATTTCGGGCAGGGGAGTGGTAAGCAACAACAAAAGAAAAATTTTCAGAAATCTGTGTATGTGAAGAAAACGAACATTGTGAAGAGTTCAAGTTCGAGCTGTGATAAAGAGTCTGAAATTTTCCGACAAACAAATGAAGAATTCTTTGTTACACAGCAAAAACAGAAACAGGCTGAAGGTACCGGGAATGTTACTGACAACCAGACTTGCTTCAGATGCAATGAAATTAGGCACATTGCAAGAAAATGTCCCAAACTCACGCCTAAGCCTGTTACTGTTTCAAACAAACAGAAACCAATAGCTGAGAAGAAAAAGGGTCCAATGTTTGTTCCAAAAGAGATTTCAAAGAAACAAAATGAATCTAAAATCAAATCTCAACCAGTTAAACAAATTTTCAAACCAAAAAAAACTGGTGGGACATCGAAACAAAATGGAAAGAAAGATTCAACATCTGGAGTTAAGAAAAATGTTTTGGACAAGCAAACTTGGATGCCTAAAACTCAAGGCAAACCATCTGTGGAAGTGAAAAAGAAACAAAAGAAGTATGTTCCAAAGGTTTCTATTGTTGACAAAAAGAAACAAACTTCTTCGACTACTCAAGTCAAGAAGTATGTTCCAAAACTTGTTCAACCATGTGATCCACAACCCTCAACTCTACCCAAGACCGGTAAGGCTTGGGTATCCCTTTTCAAGTAATCGCTTTTGATCATGTGTAGGGGCTTCCGAGGTCAATTCTGTCAAAATGGATAATGGACAGTGGAGCTTCTCGGCACATGACAGGGATGCTAGCCTTTCTCTATGATGTAAGATCTATCAAAGGTGGCTATGTAGGGTTTGCAGGAAATCAGGGTGGTCAAATAATCAGGGAAGGAACTTTATCAAATGGAAAAGTGTCGTTCGAAAAAAGTAAATTACATCGTTGAATTAGAGAACAATCCGTTGAGCATCTCACAAATTTTGTCACACCCTGCTAGTTGCGAAAGCGTGTTACGTGTGACTTAAGAAAGGTAATCATTGCATCCAATGATGTAAACAAATATAAGTTAACAACGATGCCATATGTATTGATTTGAAACAAAAGTTTATAGTGTTATTCAAAATATAGTATTGAGTTTTACTACACTTTGAACAAAAGATTGTTATTGTCATAAAAGGCATTCATTGTCATGTCATTCCCATTTCCCGTGGTCTATCACCGGCTCATGTCTTGTTTCCTGAAATACATGTAGTTTTAAAAAGTCAACAAAAGTTGAGCGAGTTCATGTAGTTATTATTATCATATGAAATCTCATAAGTGTTATCTTGTAATGAAATCATGGTATGTAATTAGCATTCATGGAGTTTAAGGATCTATTAGTGCGTAGCTTGCACCATGACATATGTGCCATAAGTAAGTAACCAACCCAAGACAGCTTTAACATCATAGGGATCACAAAAGCACTCCTAAGGGTATACCAACCTGGAGTAGAGCGCGCCTCAAGCTCGATAGATCTATACCTTTTGCACCTTGGTCACTAAGTGATTAATGGTTACTAATGTCATCATCCTACTTATGCACATTGATCATGTTATCATCTAAACCCATAGCTAACATACCGTTTGTTAGGACATGTATTTCCCCTCGATTGTTTTAAAAATAAAACATTAAAATCATTGAAAGGAGGGACATGAACTGACAAGTTTGCGTTCCGTGTATTGTAATACCGTAAGTGAGCGTCCGTACGCGTGAGTAACCTACATGTGTACTAACTTTATTAGACACTAGGTCTTATCGGACCTCGTACAAGTTGTTTATCTTGAATTCTTATTATGTTTTCGCTTGTCCTTTTGGAACAACTTTGTATTTTAGAGTGTTGGTAGTATGCTCGTTCGTTCGATTGTTACATGTATTTATTTCATAAGTGTATACATATATTTTGTATGCATTGAAACATGTGTGAACGGGCTTCACCCTTCACATGTCCTCGTGCTTCGCACGCGTGTCATTGGGCCGAGCCCATATCATTGGGCCTAGCCCATGTCTTTTATGTCATTGGGCCTTGCCCATGTTTTAATGTCATTAGGCCTAGCCCATGTCTTTTATGTTATTGGGCCTTTGCCTATGTCTTTTATGTTAATGGGCCTTACCCATGTCTTTATGTCATTGGGCCTCTGCCCATTTATTTAATGTTATTGGGCCTTTGCGCTTGTTTTAATGTTATTGGGCCCTTGCCCTTGTTTTAATGTTATTGGGCCCTTGCCCATGTTTTAATGTTATTGGGCCATGCCCATGAATTAATGTTATTGGGCCATGCCCATGATTTATTGTTATTGGGCCATGCCCATGATTTAGTGTTATATAAAAAAAAACTTGTACTGCACATGTGCATTATATGTGTGCTACACATGTGCATTATAAGTTTAAAATTAGCTTTTTAAGTTTAGTTTAGCTTTTAGGGTTAGTTTTTTTGGAGGTTTAGGATTAGGATTAGGTTTTTGGGTGTGAGGGGGAGGGGGTTTAGGTTTTTTTCGGGTTTATGTTTAGGGTTTAGTGTTAGGTTTTCGGGAGGGGGTGGGGGGTTTAGGCTTTTGGTGTGAGGGTGAATTTAGGTTTTTTTTTTTTTTTTTTGGGGGGGGGAGGGGTTTAGGTTTTTGGGGGGTGTCGGTGGGGCATGGGTTAAGTGGTTTAGGCTTTCCGTATTCAAAAAAGTCTTTCGTAAAAAAAGAACTTTCCGAAAAAAAAGTTTTTTTTGTAAAAAAAAGTTGTCCGTAAAAAAACACGGCGCGTAAAAAACAACGGCGAGTAAAAAAAACACGGGGTGTAAAAAAACACGGCGAGTAAAACCACGGCGTAAAAAAAGTCGCGTAAAAAACGGCGCGTTAAAAACAGGGCGTAAAAAACCGCTGTAAAAAAGGGGCGTAAAAAACGGCGCGTAAAAATGGTGGGGGGGGGGGTAAAAACAGCACGTAAAAACGAGGCGTAAAAAGGGCGCGTAAAAAAACGGGCGTAAAAACGGCGCGTAAAAAAAGGGGCGTAAAACGGCGCGTAAAAAAAAGCTTGTAAAAACATTCTTTTTTAATCTTTAAAAAGATCTTTTTGTAAAAAAAAATATGATTTTAAAATGTTTTTTATTAAAAATCTGTTTTTAACAAAAAAACAATTAATATAATGGGACAAAAAGTAATAAAAAAAAGTAAATACAAATAAGACAAAAAAATCAAATTTACTAAACTAACCTTTTGACATTAAAATATTAAAAAAATAATAAGACAAAAATGATTTAATATTAGTTTTAATTACTTTTAATCTCGTCCATCCATCTCCAAGATCCAATGGTTGAAAAGTCGGTCTCACGGTTTTCGCAACTGAATGTGGTTTTCATTTTAGCGGTCTCATATATATATATATATATATATATAGAAATGGGATCATGAGAAAACGCCCAAAAGTGTGAGAACGGTGAGAACGCATCCTGGCCCAACACGTGGCGCGCGATATAATTTGGGCGTATGGGTTTTTTTGTCATTTTATCTCCCGCTTTTCACAATATTGATTTATTTTTGTGGTTTAAGATTTTTGGCGTTAACCTAATTCAATAATTATGTGGCGTTTTAATGGTTTCATTGTATTAACATTTTGGCGTTTATGGCATTTTTCAAATCTCTCTGAATGACGTTTTTCAAGGCGTTTTAGACAAGATGACCCATTGTTCTATTACATTTTATATACATTTTGGCGTTTGTGGTATCTTCGCATTTTACAATTGTAAAATTATATTACAACCACAGGGAAAAAAATAGAAGCGAAAAAAATAAATTAAAAATCATAATCGGATCTCTTTTCACAATTTTCACTGTCATCAGTCTCTCTCTTCTTTAATACTACAAGAACTGTCACCAAATATATGACGACGTTTTATGTAAAACTTAACAAAACCATCGGTTTGATTATTTTGCCTACTCGTCTGTTGAAGTGGCTTTTTGTGGATGTTTGGGGACATAGATCTATGACGTGTGGTTGGGTTTTTCGCTTTGTTCTTCAACTTGATCTTCATCTTTATAATCATCCCATTCTTCAGTGTCATTGATCTCTTCTCCTCATCCAAGCCTTCTTCTAGAACAAAGAATACAAAATGACATATGACTGTCATCAGTATCTTTTTCTTAAAGGTTTGTCAATCTCATGCAGCAAAATCTTACTTAGTTACTCCCCTCACCTAACAATCCATTCAGTGAAACTTCACGAAGAACAATACTGAATATCCATGAAAGCATATTAGCTATCTTTAATTTTTTTTTTTAATTTTTTGGCATTTTTACAATGAGTGGTATTTAGTAGTATTGGCGTTTGTTTTTTTCGGTTTTATGAAATGGAAGTTGCTGAGAGGTATCATTTTATAGGATGTCTTTTGGCGCGTAGGTTAGGCGGTGCATTATTATAATAAAGTATTCGTCGTTTCAGTTACTGTTTGTAATTATTGTTTTTGATAAGCTTTTATCTCTGATGTTTGTGGTCCCATCTTTCAAGTTTGGCGTTTTAGATTCTAATATAATAAATTTTCCGTCTCTTCAGTTTTACTGTTTTGTAGTTACTGTTTCTAGTTTGGTTTTTATTTTTTTTACTTTGGATTTTTTATAATACTTGTCCAAAGTAATTTTATTATAGTTTGGTAGTTTTGGGGGCCTTTTATGGCATGATGGCGTTTTAACAAGCATTTTGGCTGTGTGGCGTTTTTATTATATATGGCGTTTTTATTATATATGGCGTTGTTATTATATAACAATCAACTGATAAAGAAAATTAAAAAATATATATAAACAATTGATCTTCCAAATCTTCACAGTCACCAGTCTCTTTCTTCTTTTTTGAATCATTTTAACTGTCTGTTTCGACTTTCGTATGATTCATTTTGTTTTTTTTTTGTTTTTGAAGTAGTTTTTTTTGTCACCGTTTGGAAGCACAAAGTCTAAAATCAGCCTCTTTTTCTTGAAGATTTATCCACCTCATGCAGCAAAATGATATTGAGTTTTCATCCTTCAGCCAACAATCTTGAATTTTCAATGAATTATGTTTGATTTTTTAACTTTTTGGCGTTTTACCTAGAAAAAGAATGCCACTCAATAAAAGTACCTTAAACCCCTAAATTTGATCATGCTAAAATCAATAATGTTTTGCTGTATGAGATGGACAACATTGTTAATCCTCAGTTAAGAAAGATGTCTGACAATGTTGTCCACCCCATACAGCTAAACTTTATTGACAACAAACCTCAATAATGTTTTTGTATGTTTTGGCGTTATAAATTGGATGGAAGTTTGAGGATAAAGTCAATAAGATTTTACTCAATGAAATGAATAATATTATCACTTAATGATTTTGTCCATTACATTGAGCGAAACCTTACCGACAACCAAACTGAATTTCAAATAAACGTTTTTGGTTTATAGGATATTTGATGTTTGGATTTTTTGGCGCTTCTAAGACGAATGGTATATATCAAATATGGCGTTTGGGTTTTTATGTGTTTCAATGGAAGGTCTGAGATGTTGTATATATAGGATGGTTTTTGGCAGGATTTTATTATAATTAATTTTGGCGTTTTATATCTAATGGCGTTTTTTAGATTATGATGGTGTGTGCTATTGTAGGTTAAGGTGGTAATTTTAATGGCGTTTTATTTCATGAGATGGCGTTTTGTGTATAGAAATCAAAAGACGTTTTTACCCTTAATGAAGCGCGCCACAACAATAAAAGTTATGTTATTTACGAAAATGCCACCGCGTCATCTAGACCATAGATTGTTTTCATCTGACGATCCATAACCGTTCTCTCCGTTCTCACACTTTCTACCGTTTTCTCTAATTCCTGACCCTATATATATATACACAAATTCTTTGATATAATATTTAACTAGGTGGATTTGCCCGCGCAATGCGGCGGGAATTCAGTCGGTTCGGTTCAGTTTGTTACCATACATATCTTTATAGTACCGACACTTAGCTTAAAGTCATGATATGTCCAAAAGAGTGTGATTTACATTGAAAATCATAAAGAAATGAATACCGGTGTGGGTTCCAATGATAACTAAAGCAGTACCAATGTCTGTATCGGTTGGCTGGTGAGATATTTTTTTAAAACAAAGTCACACATTCTACTTTATAAAAAATAGTTTGAACACGATATATCAGATGAAAATCAAATAATATAAAACTAAACGGGTAAAAAGCATATATTTTTGTAAGTAAATATCGATACCGGTTCCGAGAATACCAATATGGGTATCAACATGGCTCAGTGAGTGTCGGTGTCGTTTTCGTTCGCCATGGTACCGCTATGACACCGACACTTGATATAGACCAGATACCAAAAAGACCATATTTCGAACAAACTACGTTTATAATGAAAATTATACAAAAACGTTGAGAAAAAGAATCAAACACAACTTCATATTTAACTTTCTTTTAAACAAAAGAATGTAAGTAATTGAATAAAAATCAAATTATTAAATAGTATACATAGTATAAGGGTAAAATAAATCATTTAATTATAACAACTATTAATTATTATAATATACTAATAAAATATATATTATAATAATAATAAATTAATAAAATATGAACATTGTTCATCGGTACTTCCAATTAATATAGATAATAATCGTAAGATGATCATCGTAACTTCATTTTGATTTTGAGAATAAAACTTATGATAATTACTTGAATAATTTGTCGTCCAATCAATCAATCACACAAATAACACATGTTATATACTTGAACACGATTTCCTTTTCTCCATCAATCTTGAAACCGTTAAACTTACAATCATGAATAAAAATGTGTTAAAATTGAAGCTAATCTTAAAGGATAGAAATTTACCAAAGATTGACAAATTAGAATTTTAAGTTACAACTCCTAAGTCTTTTTCTACGTCTCTTACTAAATTAAACATGCAATGAGAAAACTAAAGCCACTCAGTGTGGGGGTTGTCCAGGCCCGGCCTGACCCGGTGACGCCCTCAACACCATTTCCAGGGGGGGCGACGTCGTCTTGAACGGCAATGCCAAATGGTAGACATTGAGGACGGGCACAAGTGGACAAAAAAACATGTCGTTGATAAATGGCTATAATTTAAAGAAAAAATCAATTCCCTTAAAAACAAACAAAATCCAACGGCTAGATTTTTTAAGAAAAAAAAAATAATTATTTTACCTATAAATACACCTCTTTCACCCCATTTTTTACATACTTCAACCAATTCCCTCTCTCATCTTTATAAAATTCTTCTACTTTTTATAAAATTCTTCTACTTTTGCCATGGATCCATACAACCCTAACAACCCAAACCCAAACGCTAACCCAAACGCTAACCCAAACCCGAACCCGAACCCAAACCAAAATGTTTTCTCGGTACCCGGCTGCTATCCTACGATGGAACCAAGTTGGTCATCCTCGCAATTTTCTCTCAACGCTTTCTCGGGTTTCCAACAAACCCCCAACGTTTTCTCTCAAATGAGCCAACTCCAATCAATGCAACAAATGCAATCGTTACAACAAATGATGATGCGAAACCCGTTCAACTCGCAATTTCAATCTCAACCACAACCTTCGCCAACACCGGTAGAATCGTCTCCCAAACCATAACCCGTAGAAGAAACTCTACAATGATTGAAACTCTTGTCTTGATGATTCCTTTTCTTGTTAAAACTCTCATCATAAATCTTACAAACAAGAAACTCTAAAATGATTGAAACTCTTCTTTAAAAAACTTCATGTTAAAATTACTTACTTGATTTGGATCATAAATCTTACGAACAAGAAACTCTAAAATGATTGGAACTCTTCTTTAAAAAACTTCATGTTAAAATTACTTACTTGATTTGGAATCTAAGTTAAAGAAATATATATAAAAAAAAAAACACAACCAAAATGGTCAACTTCAATATCGAACAAAGTTAATATACAAAATTAAAACAACCATACTTTGACTCATGAGGAATTTGGAGTTGTCAACAAGTCATACAATGTCCATACGATTATAATTTATAAAGCCACTTTGCAAAATATTACTGAATTTGTACGAAATTTCGATTTTTTTGTTAGTTAGCATCAATAATAGAAATGAAATTTTTTTTTTTAATTTAAAAACTATTGAAATTTTCATTCAGATCTTTAGAAGAACTTATTAAAAAGTTTGATTCTACCAATCCAAAGTGATCCACTTTGCAAGCTTAGAAAAATAAAGAAATACTATTTTGCCATATTAAATTCCCTTGAAATGTTGGTATACATTTTGCATGTTTTATATTGGGTTTAGATTTAAAAGAAGGAATCATATATACCATATCATATCTTAACTAACCAAAAAATATGCTGGGAAGCATATATGAGTCATATGAGACTAGAGACGTCTAAAACGGGGAAGGTGGAAGTAGAAAAACACTAAACAAATAGCTAATAGTGGAAGAAGGTTGGGTAGTTAATTACGCCTCGAAAACACTTTCAGTGGTAGTTTAACAACTGCCACCTTTTGTATTATTATAATGATTTAATTATAAAATTCTGAAGCACATAATTCTAAATTTAGGATGACTGGGTGGGTCGATTTAAGCATAAAATAATATTTTCCTTGATTTTCAGTTCATATTTACTAAAGAGAAAAGTGCCTACTTTTTTAGGTACATAAATATGTCACTAATAACAAGTGGTTAAAAATATAATGACCGTTTCAATTTGAAGTGAAGAAGAGAAGCATGCATGAAGCAAGTTCTCGAGAGACAAAAGCGAAGATCAGAGATCCAAGAAGATCAACTTTGATCAGAATGTCCAAAATGAATTATATGGAATGTTATTTATAGAGAAAGTTTCCTCCCAAAGGGGAAACCTTTAACTTAGTGAACCTATGCTGCAATAGGAGGCTTACCCATTTAGGGGTTGAAGGCTTTGGACCTGCGGATAAAAGGTTGTTCTCTTTTGCACACGCCACTTTTGCGAATGAGTGAAGAGTTGGTGGGTTATCAGTTGATGTGACTGATTACTATGCCTGTTCTCTTCTGCTTACAATGTTTCGCAGGTTTTGAACCCTTTAACAATTTAACCTTTTGAGTTGTTATGTGTTTTAGTCATATTATTGAGACTTGGGCTACCCCCGCCATCAGCCCCCAAGTAAAAGGTGTTTGGGGCATATGCTCAAATGCTTCTAACTTTTACACATTGTTTTTTATTGCTTGAAGGCGTCAAGGCTTCAGGGGTTCCAAGTAGTTGAGAATTTGAATTTTGAAATGACAACTGATGTGATGGGTGCCAGTTTCTCAGGCGGCGGTTGTTGATTTGAATTTGAATTAACTTCCTTTGTTAATATTTATTTCTCATTTACTTTTACTTGATAACTTTTCACTTATCTTCTCCAAGCGTTCCGTAGATTCCTTCCTTCGTTCAGGTTAGTCATCATCTTTCTTCCTTCGTTTTTTCTTGTTCTTCCTTTTAATCATGGGTGCTCGTAAGGATCTTTCTGTTAGTTTTTCTCGCCTTACTCAAGAGGAAGTAGAGGCCTTTTGTATGTAATGGGACATTGGTTTAAAATTCAATTCGGTTGCACCGGGTTGTGACAAGTCCGTTGATCAATGCCCTTCTGGGTCGATTGCTTTATACTGTTGCCACTTCGAGTTCTCCAATCTTCGGCATTCGTTCTCAACCTTTGTATTGAATGTCTTAGAGTATTACCGAGTTTCGTTTGGTCAAATTCATCCCAAAGGTCTGGCTAGGGTTTTACATTTTGAGGTTTTATGCCGGGCCTCCGGTTATGATCCCTCTTTGTTGCTATTCCGCCGGTTTTTCCGTTTGGCGAAGAACGGTGATTGGTTTACCTTCGAAACATCTAAAGTCGACACTTGTTTGATTTCTTCCCTGGTTACCACCCTTGGTGCCTGGAAAGATCGGTTCTTTTGGGTTTCAGAGTCAATTGTTCCCTTTAAAATGGTGTGGAGACACCCGAACGCCGTTCTCAATGAACCGGAACCCTCTGAGGCTGATTTGAAAGATTGTTTTCTTAAAGCCATCCAAGAATGTCCTTCAAGGGTTCGGCCTTTTCCTGAACATTTGCTAGTTTTGTTGGCTATTAGCAAATTGTGGGATAAGCCTGATCGAGATCCGGTTCTTATGAGGAGGGGTCAGGGTATGCATTTCCCCTGCTTTGCTTTTTTACATTCCTTTGAATTGTTTGCTTATGTTTTGTTTCTTATAAATTTTGCAGTCATGTCTGCATTAGATTTTGTGAAGAGTGACGACACATCATATGTTGTTTTTACGGATGCTCAAGCTGCAGAGGGTGATGATGCAGTTGCTAGGGGTTCTAAGCACAGATTTGAAGATATGGGGTATGTTAGTGTTCCAAATGTTAAGGGTTTTACAAGGACTGCTACTCCTAAGGCTTTGACCCGTCGTTCTGCTCGTCGTATGTTGAAGAGTGCTGCTCAATCCACTTCTTCTGATCATGTGGAATTGAGTGATGACATTGAAGTTTCTGATGGTCAAGGCCTTAATGCTGAAAAGGAGAAGAACTTAGTTGTTATTGGTAAGAAGAAAGCTTCAGGTAAGAAGGTTACAGTGACTCCTGTTCAATGTTCATCAAATAAGGATGTTGAAGGTTTGAGTGAAGATGAGGTTTATGTCCCAAATTGGAGTGTTAAGGTTGGTGATAGCTTAAAAAAATGCAAGTGTTTGTGCTGACGTGTTGGCTAATTTTGCTTCTCCCGGTGTCCGAGGTGCCATAGCAGAGATGGAGGGTGACACTATGCTTTCAAGGTTGATCTTGAGTTCCTGCAACCTTTCTGCCTTAGTGGCTGAAGGTGTTACTCGTTTCCGAAAGAGGATGCAGGAGTATGAGGAGTTTTCGAAGAAGAAGGAGAAGATGAAGGCTTCTATGGCTGTCATGAAAAAGGACATTGATAGTTTTTCGAAGAAGGAGGAAGCTTGGGTTAAGAAGGTTGGTGAGTTGACCCGCAGGCACGAGATTGAGATTAGCGATTTGAAGAAGAGTTTTGAGGCGGATGAGTTGAAGCTGAAGGCTGATAGGGAAGCCTTGGATGTTCAGAAGAAGGCCTTTGTTGAAGAAAAGGAAGGCTTGAAGGCTTTTGTAGTTCAAGCTACTAGTGATAACCAGTGGCTTATTGAGCAAGGCTTTCAGCAGGTTATCACTTATCTCCTTCACTCTACTGAATTTAACTCTGCCCTTGGGGATGTCTACACGAAATTGCTGAATTATGGGAAACATTTGGGCTTAGTTGCTGGTTTCAAACTTCATGAGTCTGGTCAAGCCTTAGAACAATCTCCGTTGTTTCGCCCTGAAGCTTCTGAAATTTTCAAGGAGTCTGTTCACCAGATGGAAAGACTGACCTACCCTTACGTAAGTGAAGTTTATTCTTGCTTCGGTAAACCTCGTTCTGTGTTATAGGGGCTGAAACCAGCTGGGCTAAATGAGAAGGTTTGTGCTGAAGTGCTTGATTCCCTGTCCAAGAAGCATTCTCGTTTAGGTGATAGCGAAGAGACTTTCTCGGAGAATGCGGATGTTTAAGCAAGCCTTGAAGGTTCAGCAGTTGCAGGAGATGGTGGCCCTAAGGCCAAGAAAGCAAAAAAGGCCAAAAAGGGTAAGGGTGATGGTTCTGGGGCTTCAAAGCTTTCTGCTGGTGTTTAAACAATATATTCGTAGCTTTCTTAGCACTTAAAACAATTTCATGTTTTGTATGTTTTTAAACTTGTGACTTGGGAGAGAACCGTTAGGTCCCTATGGTGGTTGGAACCTTGAAGGCTTCGTTGAACAATTATGTAGGTTTTAAGGCCCTTAAGGCCCCTTATGCTATGCTTTAATTTTCTAGTACTTGTGCTATGTTGTGACTTTTTATGTTGCCTTTGTGTTGTGTTGTGTATTTTCTAAACCAACTTGGTTAAGCAACTTGCAGCTTGAAGCGTTCGAGGCTTCCGGGTGTTGCTTGAAGTTTGTGGCTTGGTGCTTTACTAGTTGTTTTTAATTCTAAGTTTCATACAACCTTTTATTTATGTGCTGTTGTTTTGCTCCTTTCCTTGTGCTTTTGTTTTTGTAATTGTCTTTGTTGGTTTTGTGTTTTCCTTATGTTACTTATACCTTTAAGGGTTCAGTGCTGCAGTCACTTAGCCATGGTATTTTTAACAAGAAGGCATGACACTTATCATATTTATCATTTCTACTTTGTTAGATTTTGGTTCGTAAGCCTGTTGACGAGAGTTCGTTTTTTGGAATATTTTCTAAGGCTTTAGGAACATTTGGTGAAGGCTGCTCAGACTCGTCTATGAGACAAGTTTGTTGAAAAATTTCTAAGTCTCATGGAGTTTTATTGATATAGGAACTCACCCCTTATATAGGTCCATTCAACCCTTGAACCTATTGAACGATGTGGCCTGGGAGCTCATCCCCTTACAGACCCTTGTCATGGAGTTTTTTGCTAGGTTCTCAACCTGATCATAGGATAAAAAGGCAAGTTTTAACAAGAACCTCATTGTTCATTCATCAAAGTGTGTAGATTACAAAGGAACAAAAACAACACTTTGCCAACTTTTTTCTAATACATTTTTCTAGACGTGGAACCTTTTAAGGTTTTTGCCATTCCAATGCCTGGGAAGCTTTTTGCCATTTGAATCAGCTAACTTGTATGGTCCTCCCTTGTGAGCTTCGAGGATGGCATATGGTCCTTCCCATTTGGGACCAAGTTTTACTTGGCTTTCCTTCTTGCTTGCCTCATTGTTTCTGAGGACTAGATCACCAGGCTTGAATCGTTCATGTTTTACCTGGGCATTGTAGTAGGATTCCATCTTTTGTTTGTATCTTGCTTTTTGAATGGCTGCTTGATCCCGTGCTTCTTCTAGGAGTTCCAAGTTCAACATCGTCTCTTGCTTGTTTTGCTTCTAGATCAATGTTGAACGTTTTCTTTGTTGTAACTCCTATTTTTGCTGGGATTACAGCTTCAGATCCGAACACCAAGCTATAAGGTGTTTTCTTGTGACTTGTTTTTTCAGTGGTTCTAATTGCCCATAACACGTTTGGGAGTTCTTCAAGCCAATTGGTGTCATGTTTTCCCAAACGTGTTTTGATGCCCTCCACAATGCTTCGATTTGTTCTTTCAACCTGGCCGTTGATTGAGGGTAGGCCACTAAGCTGAAGACTTGTGTTATTTGGAACTCTTTGCACCATGAGCTGAAAGGCTTTTCAGCAAACTGTTTTCCATTGTCCGTGACCAATACTCCTGGTAACCCAAATCGGCAAATGATGCTTTCCCATACAAAATCAATGATTTGTTTTCCTGTTATCTTTGCCAGTGGTTTCACCTCCGGCCATTTAGTGAAGTAGTCCACTGCTACTAGAAGGAATTTGACTCCTCCTTTTGGCCGGAGGGAATGGTCCAACAATATCCATTCCCCATTTGTGGAATAGCCAAGCAGATGAGATGGGAACTAAGTCATGCTTTGGGCTTTTTGGCATTGGGGCGTGTATTTGGCAGGATTCGCATTTTTTCAACTGCTCGTTTGCATCTCGGTGCATGGTGGGCCAAAAATACCCGAGGTTCATCAATTTTGAGACTACTGATCTTGGGCCGAAATAAGCTCCACAAATTCCCTGATGAACCTCATTGATCAAGTATTGACTTTGTTCCGGGCCAACACAACGAAGCAATGGTGCAAGGTACCCCTTTTTATAAAGGATATTTTCTTGCAACAGATATTGTCTTGACTTTATTCGAACCCTTTCGGCTTCTACTTTATCACTTGGTAGTTCACCATTTGTGAGGAATTTGATCAAAGGGGTCATCCAGTTTGTGCCTTCTTCAGTGATGACATCCTGTACTTCGAGCTCTTGAATCGATGACTGCTTCAACACTTCAACCAATACCTTTTCGGTGAGATAGGAAAAGGTTAATGAAGCAAGTTTGCTTAGTGCATCAACCTTTTTGTTTTGCGATCTTGGGACTTGTTTAATTGGGCATGCTTCAGATGCATTCATAAGCTCATTTGCCTTTTCACAGTACTTCTTCATGTTTGGTTCTTTGGCTATGTAGTTGTCACTTACTTGGTTTGAAACAAGCAACGAGTCTGTGAAGACTTGAAGCTTTTTGACACCCATATTTCTTGCAAGCTTGAGTCCAGCAATCACTGCTTCATACTCAGCTTCGTTGTTTGTAGTCTGAAATTCAAGATGAAGGGCATACGTGAATTCCAATTCATTAGGATCAATTAGAACTAGCCCTGCTCCTGACCCTTCAATGCTGGAAGCTTCGTCGGTAAAGAGCTTCCAGGTATGGGGGTCAGAGGGTTCAGTGGAGGCTGTATTGACTTTCGTTATTGTTTCTTTGGGTATTTCCAAAATGAAATCAGCCAAGATTTGGGCTTTCATAGCTTTTCTTGGGACATAGGTGATGTTATGTTCACCTAGTTCCATAGCCCATTTGGCTAAATGTCTAGAGGTTTCGGGCTTTTCAAGCATACTTTTGATCGGTTGGTCTGTGACCACTTGTATGGGGTGTGCTTGAAAGTATCTCCGAAGCCTTCTGGCTGCTTTGACTAGTGCAAGTGCAAGTTTTTCCAGTGGGGGATACTTGGTCTCTACTAACTTTAAGGTTTTACTGAAGAAGTAAACAGGTATTTGAGCTTTGTTTCTTTCAATGGTCAGGACTGCACTGATTTCTTCCTCAGCAATTGATAGGTAGACAGAGATTAGTTCTTTTGTTTCAGGAGCGGCTATGTTTGGTAATGAAGCTAGGTGCTGCTTCATTTGGTTGAAGGTTTCCTCTGCTTCATCTGTCCATTTGAAGTCCCTTTTGTTTGTACACCCTTGAAGGGTTTTGAAAAAGGGAAGGGACCTTTCTGCCAACTTAGAGGTAAAACGCTTCATGGCTGCTAATTTTCCGTTCAAGCTTTCAACCTCTTTTTTGCTTTGTGGGGACTTTGTATCCAGGATAGCTTTGACCTTGTTGGGATTGGCTTTTATGCTTTGCTTGCCTACAATGTGCCCTAGGAACTTGCCTTCCTCGAACCCAAACGAACATTTCACCGGGTTTAGCTTCATGTTTATCTTTCTGAGGTTTCAGAATGTTTCTTGAATGTCGTCAAGCATTTGGCCCTCAGTCTTGCTCTTGATTACAAGGTCATCCACATAGGCTTCCATGTTTTTTTCCAATTTGTTCAACAAATGCTTTGTCCACCAATCATTGGTAAGTTGCACCTACATTTTTTAGGCCAAAAGGCATCTTTTGGTAGCAAAAAATACCTTTGTCTGTATAAAAGGCCATTTTCTCTTCATCTTCTTTTTTCATTTGAATCTGGTGGTAGCCTTTATAAGCATCAAGAAAGCACTTGAATGGAAACCCTGTAAGTGAGTCTACTTTGAGATCAATTTCGGGCAAAGGATAACAATCCTTTGGACATGCCTTATTCAAGTCTTTGAAATCGATGCACATTCTCCATGACCCATCGGGCTTCTTGACCATCACAGGGGCTATCTAAGAGTGGTATTTGACCTCTCGGAGTATACCGGCTTGCACCAACCCTTCAACCTCTTTGCATGCTGCTACACTTTGATCGGGGGCGAGGCTCCTTTTTTGTTGAACAATGGGCTTCACATTTGGTGGAACTTTAAGCTCATGCTCGACAATATCCCTAGGGATGCCGGTTATGTCATCAGGACACCATGCAAAGATGTCCATGTTGTGAGTCAGCAGCTTCTTAAGGTATGAGAGAGTTTCTTGAGTGAGGTTGGTGTTTACCCTTATCCTTTGCTTGGGATACTTAGGGTTAATGGCCCAACCTTGTTCTTCACTTTCATTTTTTCCTGAACTTTCCCCTTCAACCAGGAAGGCTTCCTGGGTTGGTTGAAGGGTTGCAATTCCTCTCTTGGTGGGGAACTTGACAATGCCCTGGCCAACAGAGACAGCCATGCTAAATTCGATTTGGCCTGGCCTTCCTATGATAACATCGTAGGTGGAAGGCATACTGATTATGATGAAGGTGAGTGGCTTGGTTCTTTCCATTTCACCTTCCTTGAAGCACACATCGAGTGTCAGTTGGCCTATAGGCTTGATGGGGATGTCAGCAATGCCTTTGATGGATGATTCAGCTGGCTGAAGCCTTGAACGCTCCTGGTCACTGAGTTGGTTGAAGTATTTTTCAAACATTATTTCTGTTGCTGCACTCATGTCAATGTATGTTTTACTTGTCTTCATCGTTCCTACAGTGGCTTCGACTACTAAAGGGTTCGTGTGAAGTCCCTTTTGTGGTGGTGGGAAGCATAAGCATTGAAGCTCCCAAGCTTCCAAGCGTTTCCGCTTGGTGGGGGTTCCTTCGGTAACATTCACCATGTTTACTTCTTTGTTTTTTCCATCCCCCATTTTATCTTTTACCCCCTTGACAAGGTGGGAAGTTCTCCAGACTTGACTGCTTCCTCGATTCTCTTTTTGAGTTGGAAGCAATCGTTGGTATGATGGCCCTTCTATTCATGGAACTCACAAAATTGAGTAGAATTTTCATTTCTTTTGCTCTTGGGCAGGGGTCTTGGCGGTCGGAAGCTATGCTTAACTTCTTCGGTGGCGAGTATCTCTTGAGGAGTTTCGGTCAGGGCTGTGAAGTTCACAGCCTTGTCCTTGCTTGAAGGGTTCCAACCTTCAGACCTTCGAGGGTCTAAGCTCCGCGAGCATCTATCATAAGAACCATAGTTGCCTCTTTTTCGGTTGGGGCTGTTATGCCTCCAGCTGGGGCCCCTCTTTCTCTGCTCATTGATGTTAACCGCCTCTTCTTCCCTGATGTGAGCTTCATCCCTTTCAAGGGCTTCTTCTAAGGTTTTGGGCAGGCACTTGTTAAAGTCCCTGGTGAGATACTTAGAGGTGACTGCATTCATGAAGCCTGCAACCCTCATTTTTTCGTCAGCTCCCACATACGTTAAACCTTCTTTTTTGTATCTCTCGATGAAATCCCTGAGGCTTTCATCGTCCTTTTGTTTGATCTGGAAGATCACAGTGGCATCCTTCACATATCTCCTTTGCTGTGAGAAATTACCCAAGAAACCGTTGCTTAAATCATCGAAGGTTCGAATGCTTCGGGCTGGTAAGTCGTTGAACCAGATCCGAGCAGGTCCTACGGGGGTTTGCATGAACATCAAGCAACATTCAGCGTTGGACCATTTCTGTATCCTTGCTGCCCCTGTGAAGATCTGAAGGTGATCTTCTGGATCTTCCGTTCTGTCGTAGGTTCGTATGTGAGAAGGCATCTTTATCCTGGTTTGGAAATCATAATCAGCAATTTGCTGAGAAAAGCATGACAGATTGCTTGGTTTGTATGGTTTGGCCAAATCCTCTTCTGTTCTTGTGCCCGGGTTGTTGTTAGCATTCCCTTGGGTGGCCAGCACCTGGTTAATGAAGTGCTGCCAAGGGAAGCTTGCCATCATTTGGGCCATCATTTGTGGCATGAGGTTGAAGCCTTGAAGGCTTTCAGGTGCAGCTGCATAGTTCACCCCTAGAGGAGCACTCATGACGGCGCTTCGTGCTAAAGGGAGGACATACAAGGCTTGTTCCCACGTGGTTGTTGCTGGAGGTGGAATGCTTGCAACAGGAGATTGTAACAGCTGATCCAAAGTTAGCTCGTGCCCCAATGTTGCACCGGTTGCCACTGGCTGAGAAGAAAATAGAGGAAAAGATGTTGGATCTGGCTTGCAAATGTATTTGGACTGGCATTCGGAGGTGGATGGCTGGGACCAGCTTCATATCTGGACACGGCTGGTTGTGAGCTTGTGAAAGGAAGAACAGGCGGTCCAGGAGACAATGACGGTTCCGGTTCATCATAGTCTAACCTAATCCTTACCCCTTTGTCCATTTCCTTGTTCACGTATTGGTTAAGGAGAGACCTTAACTGTAGGAAATTGTTAGCGACCCCTTCAGGGGTGAGGTTAATACGTGTGGGAGTGTTGGATGCACCGACATTAGGAGATGGGACTCCCAAAAAAGACAGGGTCGGTGTTTGGAAGGAGAGAAACTCGGGGTATGTTGCTCCTGTTGGAGTGCTCCCCGGTGTTGAAAATAAAGTAGGTATAGCCAAAGGAGTTTGGCTAGTGCTGGGGGGTAGAGGTACGTGGGACTTGATTTACCTCTCCCGGAGATTCTCCTTCAGACATGACGATTTCAGAGGGAATGGAGCTATACTACTGGTTTTCTTTCGGGAAAAATGAGCGGCGTAGCCCCACGGTGGGCGCCAACTTGTTGTTACAACAAATATGAGACTGGGAGTAGTGGACAGACTGGATAGACAAAAGGCTTAGGTTGAAGTTTGCCTAATGCAAGACGTGGGGTCCCCCAACATTTGCTAGACATAGGAGGAGGTTCACTAGTTATGTTTGTTGTTTACTTGAGATCTTTAGCTGAAGAAAGTTCAGCCTCAGATGTAAGGGCAAGTAAAGTTATGTAATTTGCAGTGAAGAAGAGAAGCATGCATGAAACAAGTTCTCAAGAGACAAGAGAGAAGATCAGCGATCCAAGAAGATCAACTCCGATCAGAATGTCCGAAATGAATGATATGGAATGTTATTTATAGAGAAAGTTTCCTCCCAAAGGGGAAACCTTTGACTTAGTGAACCTCTGCTGCAGTAGGAGGCTTACCCATTTAGGGGTTGAAGGCTTTGGACCTGCGGATAAAAGGCTGTTCTCTTTTGCACACGCCACTTTTGCGGCTGAGTGAAGAGTTGGTGGGTTATCAGTTGATGTGACTGATTACTATGCTTGTTCTCTTCTGCTTATAATGTTTCGCGGGTTTTGAACCCTTTAACCATTTAACCTTTGAGCTGTTATGTGTTTTAGTCATATTATTGAGACTTGGGCTACCCCCGTCATCAGGTAATATAACTGACATATGTATCTTCATGATAGCACCTCATTGACAAGAAAGTGAGAATCTATTGTGGAGGTCTTGGGATCAAACCGCATTACTACCCAATTTACTCTGACATGTGATTTACCTCCTTCATGTTGGTCGTGGAACCGATTGATAGGGGACGCCCAATGGTATCGTACACCAATAATAACTAATCCATTTCAATGTATAAAAAATCCAAATTCGTATATGGAATTTAGATACCCATGCTTTCTTGGTAATATGTTTGGTTCCTTTCGTAAGTCATACATATTGTTAACAATTAGTGGGATTACTCGCGCTTTGCAGTGAGCTTTCAGTCGATATCAGTGCGGTATCGATTCTCGGTATAGCAATTGAAAGAGATATGCCCAAAAGGATATGACATATGTTTTACATCGATCGAAAATCATAAAAACAAATTTATGCTCACGACATCGACGATGTAGTTGTGGCGTGTTAAAGTGTAAAAAAAATTTAGTGTTTTATAAATTAAAAAAGCTTATAAAAAGAAAGAAAAAATATAAAAATATTATGTTGAAGCCAGCAGGGTAGAAGCTGACGTCAGTACCTTAAGAGTTAGTTGAGGGTGGGGTGACGAGATTTAAACTCGCTGCTGACAAATGAGGAACCAACACGTGGATCCACTGTGCTACAACTCATGTTGTTTAAGTTGTTTAAGGGGCTGTTTGGCAGCTTCTGAATGGTTAAGTGCTGAACCGGTAAGAGGTCTGAACCATTAAGTGTTGAATGAGTAAGAGGTCAGAACTATTAAGAGCCAGTATAATACTTAACTATTCAGAGGCAAATGTCTGACCAATTCAGATTAGAGGTCTTAACAATTCAGACTCAGTATAATGCTTAACCATTCAGAGGCAAATATCTTAACCATTCAGACATCTGCTAGCAAAATAAACAGCCTGAACCATTAAGAGGTCTGAACCATTAAGAGCCTCATTACAAGGTAAACAAACAGCCCCTAAGTTTCTGAAAAAAAAATTAGAGACTTAGTGTTACACCCTAACACGTGGCGAATTATGGACTGGGGCGTGATGATTGTCCACAATCATGACAATATTAAATTTTTTATAATTATTCATGTCTTTTTTTTTATTATGAAAACACCAAAAATACAATGTTCAAAAGGAAATATATAGAAATCACATTATTAACTTCTAAGGCCCATCTTATGTGACTTCAATCCAAGTATCTTCAAATCTTATTTCCGATACACGTGCAAAATATTTAAGTCAACTATAAAGAGTTGGTGAGTAAATCTAGTTTTGAATAAATATAAATTATTTTAAAATAGTAATGCAAATCAATGTGTTATTTTGTTAATCCAAACAATGAATAATAAATAAAATAAGGGAAATAAACCAATGTTTGCTTGTGCCCCTAACTTCGAAAAGTTAGACTGAATAAATGTGGTTCCAATCACCCATAGTCATAGCCCATAGGTAACTAGTCCACCATTAGATCTATATTGATGTGTGCGAGGTGTTATATATTTTTGGTATATATTTTAAGCCCTTTTTACACTTTTTAGCCAAGTTTTAAATTTATAAAACACGATATTTACTAACACTAAACACACATATGGGCAAGTGCACCCATCGTGGACGTAGTATAGTGTTGGTAAGATACTGAGGTCGTCCAAGGACACAAGAGCTTTTAGTACCGGTTTATCCTCAACGTCTAATCAAATCAAAATATTAGAAAAGATTTTTAAACTAAGAAAATAAAACTATCTAAATGCTGAAAAGTAAAATAAAAATAAAAACAGATAGACAAGATGAATCACTTGGATCCGACTCGTGTATTAGTATAACCTTTGATTATTTTCGCACTTTTGCACTTGTTTAAGAGATCTTAGTTATTGTAGTAGGCCCCTCTTTTGAAGGCGACATTACCCTCAACCCAGTAGTTTGAGTCAGCAAGGATACAATCCTAAAGGGTCGGATTATTGAAAGATAATGAATTAAGTTATTAATGCAAATTATGGTAGGCCCCTCTTTTGGAGGTGACGTTACCCTCAACTAAGTAGTCTGAGTCAGCAGGGATACAGTCCTAAATAGCCGGGTTATAGTATTAATAGTAGTTCACTTATGAGGGGGTCAAAGAGTTAGGAACCCCGCCATCCAATACCTTTGGGTATTGAAGGAGATCCTACTAAATTTGACCCAGGTCCCTTACAGGACCTCTAAACGCTGAACAAGGGCAAGACCCTTACCAAACCATTCGCTTAACCCCCGACCAGGTAGCCAACATACCTCCATATAGACCGTGGAGATATGAATGGTGAAAATCTTTTATTTTATATAGACAGTAAAATAATTCCAAGACACCACGGACATACGATAAGGAAAAATCACCTTCAACAAAAGCAACTAGTTATTAAAGTCATTAATACAAAACCAAATAAAAAGTGCAAAAGATTAAAAATAAAAAGTATTATACTAAACACTTGTCTTCACCAAGTGATGTAAGAGACTTAGGCAAACATGGCCTTGATTGTCAAGAACTCTTACGATCAATCTTGGATCCCGAGACGACTCACACACTCTATGATGGACAATGGATGATGGTGGTGGATGATGGTGTTGTGATGGTGGTGGGTGGTGGATGAAGTGTGAGAGAGGTGGTGTGCCAAGGGATGAGTTGCAATGAAGCCAAGCACTCCTATTTATAGGCAGAACAGAGGCCTGGGCACGGCCCCGTGTCCGCTGGGCACGGCCCCGTGCCTGTCTGACACTATCTCTCCTCATTAATTGTAATTCGCAATTACAATTAATGCGCCTGCAGTACTTTGGGCACGCCCCCGTGTTCACTGAGCACGCCCCCGTGGTGAGCAATATAAGCTTCTACAGGTTTGTCTTTTCTGCTGCTTCTTGGGCACGGCCCCGTGCTCGCTGAGCACGGGGCGTGTTCAGTCTTCTGCCTTCTCTGTTTTGCTTGGGAGGATGCTGTCGAGGGGTCGGGCAATCCACTTTTGTTCCTTTTTTTGTATTTATGTTAGGTTTAGCTGCCTTTTTGCTTCTTTTGTTAATTTGAGCTCATTTAATCCTGAAAATACAAAAGGAAGACAAAAACACACTTTTTCCAACATTAGTACTTAAAAAGGGTTAGTTTTATGCCTCATTTGATGTAATTTATATGTTGCATTTTACACACATCAAATATCCCCACACTTGAACTTTTGCTTGTCCTCAAGCAAAACTCTTTAATATGTGGCTTACACTCCCAAATGGAATGGGTAGAAGAGAAGGTTTTGGCTTGTCATAGAGTGTCGGGAATCCAAGATCTTTATTGGGTTTTATTTTTATTTATTTACAATCCTATTCGTCATGATTTATTAAAAACTTTTCATAAGGTAAATTATTTATTAAGGCATAACATACATTTCTAAAATTCCATTTATATACAAGTTCACATACCTCACGGGAGAAATCACTCACACTCGGCCGAAGGTGTATCTTTTTTAGTGAATCACTCGAGAGCGGCATGGAACTTATTTCTACCATAAGCTTGCCAAGCAATCAATCCTCCTCCTTTTTAACTTTATACCTTTGTAAATATCAAGAGGACTTTTTGGGTGAAGGGTTAGGCTTGGGCTAAAGGTGGGTAGTTGGGTTAGTGGTTAGTAGAAAAGGGCGAAAGTCATAAAAAACGTCGGTTTTCGTAAAACATTTTGTTTTCGTGACTTTTTTATTTTTAATGAAGTATTTCTTCAAACAAGCTTTTGTTTGAGGAGCTTTGTTTGTTTATTTCTAACTTCATTGTAAAATTTTTTTTTTAGTCACACGAAAACCGAGCTTGTTACTAAAATAAAGGGTAAAAATAAAAAGGGTTTTTGGTGGGTAAAAAGGGTTTTTGGGTTAAGAAATGAAAAGGTTTAGGCTCAAAGGGGCTAACTAGGGGGAGTTTTTGGGTAGGTGAAAAGAAAAATAAAAATAATGGTGTTGAAAAAAAAGGGTTAGTCCTAATGCCTCCATCATTTACTTACTGGGGTTTAAGTTGGTAAGGACCGGGAATGAATTGTCGTGGCAAGTTCTAGAGTCGTAAGAACCAAACGGCTATTCACACAAGAAACGAAAAATGAGCATTTAGCGTAAAGATATATATATTTGTATGCTCAATAAAGGCTCAAAACTCACTTTTGTGGGAATGGGTTTTTATGTGATCAAGTATATATAATCGAATTTTAACTAGGCTTGTCATGCCGTTTCATAATTTTCTTATGTTGGTTCTTTTTATCACGACGCTATCGGTTGTAAGCTTGTAAAAATATAACCTTGTTAGTTTTAGAATTCCCAACTTAAACTTTAGACAAGTAGAAAAAATGAAAAAAAAAATTTGAAAAAATTTGGGGTGATTAGCGGTTCCAATAGAGTTTTGTGTAAGGCTTGTTATTAGGACTTGCAAAATTCAATGTTTTAGCATCCCCCCCCCCCACACACACACACTTAAATTACACATTGTCCTCAATGTGTCCCAAAAATAAATTTTTAGGTTGATTGAATGTGTAACATTGTGTTAAAAGCAAAAACTTATGTTACTGGCAGTCTGGACACGGCCCCGTGTTGAGTAGACACGGCCCCGTGTTCAAGTGCAGTAACGAGAACTTACAGAAGTTGAGCACGGGGGCGTGTTCGCTGGACACGACCCCGTGTCTGACCAAAAATCTGCAGAAATTTGCCAAACAGTAGGTCTGTGCGATGGGCACGGGGGCGTGTCGGCTGGACACGACTCCGTGTGGGCAGTCTGCAAGGCTGTAAAACAGGTTTCTTCTTCCGGTTTTCCTGTCCTGGCTTTATTAGTGCTAATGATTAGCACTCTAAGCCTCAATTGTACCTGTTTTATCACTAAACACCATACCACGCAATACCAAACATCCTAAATTACCATAGTTAATCATCCAAACCATAAAGTAAAAGAAAAATAAAGCAGAAAATAAAAAGTAGTCAAGGAAAGTAAATTGTCTAACACTCGGCACGCAGGCCGGAAATTGTGTTGATAGATAAAAGGGACCTTAACCTGTGGGCTCGCCATCAATCCGCTCCTGCTCCTTCAACCTCCTAGTCCATATCCTCATCGCTGTCATCACCTCCATCCCCATGACCCGCCATATACTCCCGGATGTTCCCGATGTCGTCTTGTATATCGGTGATGTTTCGTTCGATAGCTCTGACCCGGTGGTATGTATTGTTGGCAAGGTTGTAGGTGTTCCTGGTGCACATGAGGTTTTTCTGCAAAAGATCGTGTAAACTTTGAAGGTTAGGAAAACCGCCTCCTTGGGAGGAGGATTGACCCGGATCACCATGGGGTTGATATTGGTAGTGAGGAGGTGGAGCGTGAAGGACTAGTGCTTTCTGTGGGTTCCATGCATGGCCTTGCATCCTTTGAAAGCTCACTGACCCGTCTTCTGCCTCGTAAATTAGGTTCATGGCGCGGCAAATGTGATAATCAACTCGTCCCGACCATGGGCCCCTTTCAAAGGACCTAGGAATGCACGTGAAGTGTTTGAAGAGGCGGTACACCCATCCCTCAAAGAAGATAGGGGTTGGTGCACGAGCAAGACGGTTCAGATGCATGTTTCGAAGCAGGAGATATGGAACATCGAGGGCCCTCCGGTTGTGGATGCAGTGAAGGACTACCAAATCTTTCAACCCAACAACCCCGCTACTGTCATGTCTTTGGCTGAGAGAGTAAGTGAGGAGCCTATGAATGTAGCGATAAAGCGGATCCCTCAGCTTAGGACTCTTTGTGCTGCTGGGGTTGTAGTGTCCCTCACCGATTTGGGCCCATGCGGCTTGGCGCTCATTTTCATTCAAATCTCGTAATCCCCTGGTGTTTTCCTCGTTTCCCGAATCTTCTTCCAAATACAGTCCCACTATTGCTCCGAATTATGCCATAGAGATCGAGTACATTGTCCCACCACATCGAAATGCAACCCCTCATTGTCGAACAGGTCACACCTTGAAGTGAAGGTAAAAGTACTATAGAACTCCATGGTGCATTGATGCACCGACCGAAGCCGAGTAGTCAAGGCAACCCTTAGTGGTCCGGTAACCAGGTTGTTGAAACGGTCGAGCTGGTTCACTAAGGTCAATAGGTCCGTGCACGTTTGCCTTGGGTACTCTTCGGGTCTTGTTTGAAGTATCTCGTATCTTGCCCTAGCATCGAGCTCATTCGCATTAAATCTTGTGAACTTCGACATCTGAAAGAATACACCAAAAGTTAGCATGAAACAGTGAAATTTTCGAAAGAAACTGCAAACAGTGAGCTGGACACGGCCCCGTGTTCAGCGGGCACGACCCCGTGTCCAGGCGTCTGTTACTCAAAAACTTCATTTTTCGACCCGGTCCCAAAAATCTGAAAATTTTTGGCCAAGTAGGTGCGGTTTCCCCCGAAAATGAAACCCCAAGTGCGGTTTTTCCCAAAACAACCCGTTTACCCCTTCAATTTTATCTTTTTCGGTTCAAAAACAAGGGTTTGAGGTTTTTGTGAGAAATCGGGCAAATCTATCAACAATACAAGTGTATTTACTTCCCATTACACAAATCTAAACTAATGCTAACAGATTATATCAAAAACTTGAGGTTCGATCCGGATGAACTTTAAGAACCCTAGATTTTTCCCCAAATTTTTGATGTTTAACTACATGCAAGTAACTAATTTAACTACTAATGATGATAGAATCATACCTTGATGTTGTTAGATCTAGAGGTAACGTTGAAATCTGCAGAAAATCGCCTCGGACCAGAGCTTTTTCTGGGAAACAGGGCGTGTGGAATGATGTAACTGTTATGAAAAGAGGGTTTTATCCCGACAGTTGCGTCGACACGGCCCCGTGTCCAGCGGACACGGCCCCGTGCCGAGCAAAGTTTTTGAATTTTTTTTAGGTGTGCTCATGTGAGTGCCCGTTTTTTCCCGAAAACATGGTTAGGAGACTTACTGGTTTCGATGTATACTTACTTGTTCGTAACACACCAGGTATGATGTGGATGCTTTTTACTCGTTGACCGTTTGAAGCGAGATCTCTTTTTCCTCCTCCTCAATGGATCCTTGTTAGAGTTTTAGCCGTTGGCCATTGACTTTAAATGGAATCCCATTTCGAACTTTAATTTCTACTGCACCGTGAGGAAAAATATGGGTGATGGAAAAAGGTCCTGACCACCTAGATTTTAGTTTACCTGGAAATAATCGAAGTCGAGAATTAAACAACAGAACTTGGTCTCCTACTTGAAATTCATTCGGTTTAATATATTTGTCGTGTAAATTTTTCATTCTTTCCCTATAAATTTCAGAGTTAGAGTATGCAAAATTCCTTAGTTCGTCTAATTCATTTATTTGACAGAATCGATTTTTACCTGAAGTTTCTAAGTCTAGGTTTACATTTTTTATTGCCCAATAGGCTCTGTGAGCTATTTCTACTGGCAAATGGCAACTTTTTCCATAGACGAGCTTATACGGGGTTGTGCCTATAGTGGTTTTATAAGCAGTTCGAAAAGCCCATAAAGCATCATCTAATTTATTAGCCCATTCCTTTTTATTTAATCCTACGGTTTTTTCAAGTATTCGTTTTAAACCTCTGTTAGTCACTTCGGCTTGTCCATTTGTTTGAGGGTGATATGCTGTTGAGACCCGGTGATAGACCCCATATCTTGTTAAGATTTTTTCGAGTTAATGATTGCAAAAATGGGTACCCCTATCACTTATCAAAGCTTTTGGTGTTCCGAAACAAGAGAATAATTTTTTCAGAAATTTTACCACTACTCTTCCATCATTTGTTGGAAGAGCTTCGGCCTCGGCCCATTTAGACAAGCAATCAACCGCCACAAGTATATATTTGTTTCCTTTTGATGGTGGGAAGGGTCCCATGAAATCGAGTCCCCACACATCAAAAATTTCACAAACGAGAATGCCATTTTGAGGCATTTTTTTGGAAGAAATATTACCTGATCGTTGGCAAGCATCACATGTCTTAACAAGATCTTGCGTATCTTTGTAAATGGTTGGCCAATAAAATCTTGAATCAAATACCTTTCGTGCGGTACTAGCGGCACCATGATGTCCTCCATAGGGACCTTCATGACAATGGCGGAGAATTCTTCGTGCTTCGCCACCATGGACACACCTTCGGATGAGTTGGTCGGCACACATTTTGAAAAGATAAGGATCTTCCCAAAAGTAATGCTTTACATCGGCAAAGAATTTGTTTCTTTGATGATGTGGCCATCCTTTGGTGATTATACCGCTAGCTAAGTAATTAGCGTAGTCGGCATACCATGGTTCTTGTCTGCTTTCCACCATTTCCAAGGATTCTGTGGGAAATTTTTCGTTGATCTGTTCGTCCCTGGTTGCCTCCAAAGCTGGGTCTTCTAGGCGTGAAAGATGATCTGCAGCAGTGTTTTCTGCTCCTCTTTTGTCTTTGATTTCAATATCAAATTCTTGGAGGAGTAGAATCCATCTGATCAAACGGGGTTTGGCGTCTTGTTTCTTGAAAAAGTATCGGATAGCTGCATGATCTGTATAGACTACAGTTTTAGAAAGAACAAGGTAAGAACGGAATTTATCAAAAGCAAATACCACAGCTAGTAACTCTTTTTCAGTTGTTGTGTAATTTTCTTGTGCATCGTTAAGTGTTTTACTAGCATAATAAATTGGGTGGAAATGCTTTTCTTTTCTTTGTCCCAAGAATGCTCCAACAGCAAAGTCACTTGCATCACACATGATTTCGAAAGGAAATTTCCAATCAGGTGCTATCATGATAGGTGCATTGACTAGCATTTCCTTGAGGGTTAGAAATGCTTGATTTCACTCCTTGTCAAAGATGAAAGGTGCATCTTTTTCAAGTAATTTTGTTAGAGGTCTTGAAATTTTTGAAAAGTCCTTGATAAACCTTCTATAAAATCCGGCATGCCCTAGGAAACTTCTGATTACTCTAACGGAGGAGGGTGGAGGTAATCGAGAAATAGTGTCTACTTTTGCTCGATCAACTTCCATTCCTTCGCTCGAGATTTTGTGACCGAGTACTATTCCCTCTGTTACCATGAAATGGCATTTTTCCCAGTTAAGGGCGAGGTTAGTTTCCTCACATCGGGATAGCATTCGTTCAAGGTTATCGAGGCATTGCTCATATGAATCTCCAAAGATAGAAAAGTCATCCATAAAGACTTCCATTGTCTTTTCTATCATGTCATGGAAAATGGCCACCATACAACGTTGGAATGTTGCCGGTGCATTACATAGACCAAACGGCATGCGTCGATAGGCGAAAGTTCCGTAGGGGCATGTGAAAGTCGTCTTTTCTTGGTCTTCAGGTGCTATCGGAATTTGAAAATAACCTGAAAAACCATCCAAGAAACAGTAAAATTTATGACCGGATAGTCGTTCTAACATTTGATCAATGAAGGGCAAAGGAAAGTGATCTTTCCTTGTTGCTTCATTTAGTCGTCTATAGTCTATACAAACTCTCCATCCTGTGACGGTTCTTGTTGGTATTAATTCATTTTTTTCATTAGTTATTACCGTCATACCTCCTTTCTTCGGGACTACTTGGACGGGACTTACCCATGGACTATCGGAGATAGGATAGATTAGCCCGGCGTCAAGTAGTTTGATGACTTCATTTTTAACCACTTCTTGCACATTGGGATTTACTCTACGTTGTGGTTGTATTACTGTTTTGTAGTCATCATTCATTAAAATTTTGTGCGTGCACATGGAAGGATTTATTCCTTTAATATCTACAAGCTTCCAAGCAATCGCATTTTTGTGTTTTTTAAGAAGATTAACTCATTTTTCTTTTTCTACGCTACTTAATTTAGACGAAATAATTACAGGTAAATTACCATCTTTGTCTAGAAAAGCATATTCCAACCCTTTCGGAAGTTCTTTGAGCTCAAGGGGTGGGTCTTTAGGAGACACCTTATTTTGTGGCTCATCAAGATCAAGAATTTTAAAAGTTTGTTCTATGGCAACCTCTTCTTTAACAAAGTGGTCAACTTCTTTAGTTGTATCGGGTGGCTCATCTTCATCTTCAATTAGGGGGTCATTATTGCCAAAAGGATATTTCATTGAACGCTCAAGATCTATGCTCCTTTTGAATGCCCCTAACTAAAGAGGTAGATTGTTAAATTTCCGGTTTTCTAAAGCTTCATGAGTTTTTACAAAAAGTTTTCCCAAGATAAGAGGAGCGTCATCGAGGATGACAAAGTCGGTTGGAATAACCATTTGATTTGTTTGAACCAAGACATCCTCAACTACACCGATAGATTTTATTACTTTCCGATTGGATAGAAAAATGGGTATTTGAAGTGGAGCAAAATCACTAATACTTAATTTTTCAAAAATGTAATTAGGCATTATGTTAACACAAAGATCTTTATCAATGGTGACATTACTAATAAATGAATTTTGAAAAAAACATGGAACCGGTGTAATGTTAATTTCAAAAGGATCTTCTTTTATTAGTGAAGTTTGATCATTAGTTAACTTAACACTTACCATTTCCTCGATTTTAGTATTAGTGTTTAACTCTTTTAAAAACTTAGCATGAGGGGTCACTAAACAATGATTTTCAAAAGAAGGTGACAAGAGATTAATTTCTTCAAAATTAGACTCTTCTTGAATTTTAACATTATCGGCCTCACCTTTTTCATTGTTTAGCTCATGTGTCGGTTTTTCACTTATTTGTTCTTCCATTTTTAACTCCTCAATTACCGTTTCTTCCTTTTCTAATTCTTCTCTTGCGCGGGACTCCTCTTCCCTTGCGCGAGATTCTTTTATGCATCTTTCAATAAATTTGAGTTTTTCTATTATCCTATCAGCTATGTCGGTGATAAAGTAAGGATCGGGATCCTCATGGCTTGAATCCGGTTGTTCAATCCTTGGTTCCTCATAATACCCATATGAAGTAGATGGTTTATACCATTGTTCTTCATGATAAGCATATGATGGATAAGGGTCGAAATTTTGTTCTTCATAGTACTCATATGAGGTGGGTTGTTCACGCCATGGTTCCTCATAATAAGCGTATGAAGGTGGAGGCTCATATCTTGACTCTTCAAAGTATGAGTATGAGGGCTCATATCTTGGTTCATCAAAATACGAGTATGAGGGAGAAGGTTCATACCTTTGGTCTTCATAGGATGTGTATGAAGTTGATGGCTCGTACCTGGGCTCCTCATAATGGTTGTAAGAAGTGGATGGTTGAAACAAGTTACAATATTGTACCGAGTGCAGGTTACCACAATTAGTGCAATAGTCTCTCATATAATCATCCTCCTCATAGGTGTAGTTATAGCCTCCTGAGTATTGATCCATAAGAATCACTCCACAGACCACAACTGAGTCTCGGGACCAGAAAACAAAAACAAAGACGGAAACAGAAGCTGGACACGGCCCCGTGTTAAGTGGACACGGCCCCGTGTTCAGGATCCGTATCTCGGCGTTTTAGTTAAAGTCACTGGTCTCGTTGAGCACGGGGGCGTGTTTAATGAGCACGGCCCCGTGGTCAGACTTTGTATCTGGGTATCTAACTAAAAGTATACAGCACGGGGGCGTGTTCAGTGGACACGACCCCATGTTCAGGCTACTGTAAATGCAAACTAAACTAAAATGCAGAAAAATGTGTGCGCGTTTTAAAAAGGTTTTGAAAAAACTGATTAGGCCGTCGATTTTAAGCTTTCTTAAAATCCTTGTGTCCCCGGCAACGGCGCCAAAAACTTGATGTGTGCGAGGTGTTATATATTTTTGGTATATATTTTAAGCCCTTTTTACACTTTTTAGCCAAGTTTTAAATTTATAAAACACGATATTTACTAACACTAAACACACATATGGGCAAGTGCACCCATCGTGGACATAGTATAGTGTTGGTAAGATACCGAGGTCGTCCAAGGACACAAGAGCTTTTAGTACCGGTTTATCCTCAACGTCTAATCAAATCAAAATGTTAGAAAAGATTTTTAAACTAAGAAAATAAAACTAACTAAATGCTGAAAAGTAAAATAAAAATAAAAACAGATAGACAAGATGAATCACTTGGATCCGAGTCGTGTATTAGTATAACCTTTGATTATTTTCGCACTTTTGCACTCGTTTAAGAGATTATCTTAGTTATTGTAGTAGGCCCCTCTTTTGAAGGCGACGTTACCCTCAACCCAGTAGTTTGATCAGCAAGGATACAATCCTAAAGGGTCGGATTATTGAAAGATAATGAATTAAGTTATTAATGCAAATTATGGTAGGCCCCTCTTTTGGAGGTGACGTTACCCTCGACTAAGTAGTCTGAGTCAGCAGGGATACAGTCCTAAATAGCCGGGTTATAGTATTAATAGTAGTTAACTTATGAGGGGGTCAAAGAGTTTGGATCCCCGCCATCCAGTACCTTTGGGTATTGAAGGAGATCCTACTAAATTTGACCCAGGTCCCTTGCAGGACCTCTAAACGCTGAACAAGGGCAAGACCCTTACCAAACCGTTCCCTTAACCCCCGACCAGGTAGCCAACATACCTCCATATAGACTGTGGAGATATGAATGGTGAAAATCTTTTATTTTATATTGACAGTAAAATAATGCCAAGACACCACGGACAAACGATAAGGAAAAATCACCTTCAACATAAGCAACTAGTTATTAAAGTCATTAATACAAAACCAAATAAAAAGTGCAAAAGATTAAAAATAAAAAGTATTATACTAAACACTTGTCTTCACCAAGTGATGTAAGAGACTTAGGCAAACATGGCCTTGATTGTCAAGAACTCTTACGATCAATCTTAGATCCCGAGACGACTCACACACTCTATGATGGACAATGGATGATGGTGGTGGATGATGGTGTTGTGATGGTGGTGGTGGTGGATGAAGTGTGAGAGAGGTGGTGTGCCAAGGGATGAGTTGCAATGAAGCCAAGCACTCCTATTTATAGGCTTAACAGAGGCCTGGGCACGGCCCCGTGCCTGTCTGACACTATCTGTCCTCATTAATTGTAATTCGCAATTACAATTAATGCGCCTGCAGTACTTTGGGCACGCTCCCGTGTTCACTGAGCACGCCCCCGTGGTGAGCAATAGAAGCTTCTACAGGTTTGTCTTTTCTGCTACTTCTTGGGCACGGCCCCGTGCTCGCTGAGCACGGGGCGTGTTTAGTCTTCTGCCTTCTCTGTTTTGCTTGGGAGGATGCTGTCGAGGGGTCGGGCAATCCACTTTTGTTCCTTTTCTTGTATTTATGTTAGGTTTATCTGCCTTTTTGCTTCTTTTGTTAATTTGAGCTAATTTAATCCTGAAAATACAAAAGGAAGACAAAAACACACTTTTTCCAACATTAGTACTTAAAAAGGGTTAGTTTTATGCATCGTTTGATGTAGTTTATATGTTGCATTTTACACACATCAATATCCATGCTTGACTTTCTTCGAAAAGTTAGACTGAATAAATGTGGTTCCAATCACCCATAGCCATAGCCCATAGGTAACTAGTCCACCATTAGATCTATATCCAATGATTGACTTTCTTGACTATCACATACAATCTTAATAAACAAATAAACACATAGCACATAATTCACATAATAACTTTGCATGCTTGATTTATTGAATATGAGATTTAAGACACGATAATACACCACAAAAATATTTTAAAATAAAAATGAGAGAATCTACTCATTGTTTGCGAAGATAACCACAAATAATGTCGTACTGGAAAATAGAATAATAGTCCAACAACTTCACCCTAACGTATCAACATAACAAAAACTAAACAAAAGGTATTTGCCAAAACTACAAATTTCTAGGACTTAAGTTCTTATATTTGGGATTTCTTTTGTTAATATAAGTAAATGTGATGAATAAAACTCCTATTCACATAATTTAAGTAATAATGATTGTCATTAAAATTGTTGTCTTGTAAAATAATAAATATAAAATTATTTGTATTTATATTTCATCATGTAATGACATTTATGAGTGTTAGATTAATATTTTGATAAATATTTTTTATAAATAACTACCTAAATAAAGTTTAATAATTAGAAAATTCTAGTCTTATAATGGATGTTACTTTATTTAATCTTGCAAAATTCCTTATTATAAAACTACATTTGTTTTAAGTAAAAAGAATCAAATAAATTTGGTATTTAACTTACTCTTTTTATTATGGAATAACCAAAATATAAATTTGAAATTTGTGATTTACAAAATCCATAACTTATTTAAATATTGGAAAATCGAAATAAATATTTTAGGTGTATTATATTGTTTAAATTTGTATTTTAATGGATTTCCCAAATTAAAATAAAAATTCCTTATTATAAAACTACATTTGTTTTAAGTAAAAAGAATCAAATAAATTTGGTATTTAACTTACTCTTTTTATTATGGAATAACCAAAATATAAATTTGAAATTTGTGATTTACAAAATCCATAACTTATTTAAATATTGGAAAATCGAAATAAATATTTTAGGTGTATTATATTGTTTAAATTTGTATTTTAAAGGGATTTCCCAAATTAAAATAATACTAGTATCTATGACCCGTTTGCAGCGGGACCGTTGAGCCGAACAAAAAGTAAACGTAAAAATGACGAATCACTTACACACGTTACGGCGTGTTAACTCGCAAAAATTAAACCGAAAAAGTAAAACATAAAAAAGAATAACAAAGTCGGCCTAGACCTGTGAGTTTAGAGGGGGCGTTAGACCGTAAAAAAATAGACATAAAAACGTTAAACTACACGCGTGCGTTGAAGTGTGTTAACTCGCAAAATCTAGAACGAAACGTAAAACGACAAATTTATAAAAGATATAAAGTATAGAGGGGTAAAGTTGAAAGTGGAAAAGTGTTTGAGTTAAAAATAGAAAATGTTTGTGACAAATATGTAAAAGATGAAAGTTATCAGATTAAAATTGTAAAAAATGAAAACTATGAAGGCTATGTAAAAAATAAAAATATATATATATATAATGGGTTAAAATTGTAAAAAATAAAAAGGTAAAAGGGTTAAAAAGAAAGAAAAAGGAATAGTTTTTTATGAGGATAGTAAAATTGTAAATTAATATTGGGTAAATGTTTAAAATTTGAATGTCTACATTTTTTTACAAAAATTCAAGTAGTTAATCTGAAATGTTTAGGCTCTGGATTTCAGTTTCAAACCATAAAAAAATGTTTAAAATTGAAAAACCCCAATTCCCTTTTTACTTAAGAACCCTAGAATCATCTTATAATTTCGGATTCATTTTCCCTCTATCATTGAAATTGATAGAGAGCTTTGTAGATCATGAAAACCATGCTAAATGGGTACAATAATCACCTTATTTGTCCTTAGATTAAAGGAGAAATCGACTATGGAAGTTTCTGTGTTCTTGGTTCAGTTTCGGCTTGATGTAGGAGGATTTGGATGGCTTGGGACCGACTGGAGCTAGGAGAATGATGTAAAAGAGGTGGATGGTTCATTTGGTTGAGATTTTATAAACCAATTAGATAAAAAAGGGTCGGACTGATCGAGTTCTTGAGAGTGCTTTAAGGGTGTTTTAATTTGAGTTAATTAGATCAACTATAGACATTAATGGTGTCGTATGATGATAGGAATCACATTGCACCATGAAACCGAGATGAATGGGACCGGTTGAAGTTCAAACGGTGGAGGATTTGTGGGTTTTCGATCAGGTTGGGTTGGATCTGGGTTTCTGGTCACGGGTGAGGAAGAAGAGAAGAGAGAGGGGCGCAAGAAGAGAAGAGAGAGGGGCGCATGAGGGGGCTTATAGCGAGTGGGGGCAGGATTGGCTGGCGCGTAGGGCGCGTGGGGGCGGGGTGGGTTTGGTTGTTTGACGATTCTAGCCCCTTAACTTCATAACTACACTAACCTTATTATTATTACTATATATTACTAAAGGAATTGAAATGAATAGTGATTTTGATATTATAATAATATATAGATTTTTAATACTTTTATTATTTTAATATTATAATAATAGTTATTTTTTTTGTTTTTTAACTTTAATCCTTTTTTTAATATCAGGGGTTGGGATAAACTTGGTGTCAACCGGTATCGAACCAATACTGGTATCGAACCAGTACTGGTATCGAAAATACCGGTACGGTCCTGTTCGGTATCAGTACATGAAGGTAAAAACCGGCACTAATACAGAAAACGCCAAAAGTTGGTGCCGAATTGATATGGGAAATCTTTTGGTTCGGGAAGTTCAGTGCGGCTACCCGGTACCATTTGCTCATCCCTGATCATGGTTATCGTACGAACAACGGTATCGTACAACTTTTTTTTGTTGATTTTCTTCAACTTTTAACTTTTTTTTCTTTTTTAGTTTCAGGGGTAGGGATGAGCTCGGTGCCAACCGATACAGAATCGGCACTGATACCGAAAATACTGGTTACCGGTACAGGTATATGAAGGTAAAAAACGGTAGTGAACCGGTACCAGGAACGCCAAAAGTTGGTACCGAATTGGTACTTAAGATCTTTCGGTTCGGCAAATTTGGTACCGGTACCTAGAACAATTTGCTCATCTCTGACCACGGGTTTCATAAGAACAACATTGTTACGATACAACTTTTTTTGTTGATTTTCTTCAACTTTTAAATTTTTTTTTAGTTTCAGGGGTAGGGATGAGCTCGGTGCCAACCGATACAGAATCGGCACTGATACCGAAAATACTGGTTACGGTACCGGTATGTGAAGGTAAAAAAGGGTAGTGAACCGGTACCAGGAATGCCAAAAGTTGGTACTGAATTGGTACTTAAGATCTTTCGGTTCGGCAAATTTGGTACTGGTACCCAGAACAATTTGCTCATCTCTGACCACAGGTTTCATAAGAACAACATCATTACCATACAACTTTTTTGGTTGATTTTCTTTCGGTTATCTTTTAGTGTTTTTTTCTACATTTTCTTTTAATTTTGTCAGCAGTTCTGTTCGCAACACGCTCGTAGTGATTTCAAAACACAGACTAAATAACAAAACAAATTCGCCGCAATACGGCGAAATTCTTTAAACCTAGTTATCCTAACTTCCTTAACCCTTTTCATTTATAAAACTAACAAAACTTTTTTTTAACGGCAAACGACATATTATTCATCACCAAATTGTATACAATGTTTGGTTATGCAAGGCACTAGACCGGAACATTATACACGATCACCCATATTTCGCCTAGCTAACAATGATACATTACTCGACTATATTAAAAATTATCCAGTTCGCCACACCAAATTATTCCGTTTCGCCCTGTGCTTCGCCCAAAGGAAAGACGTTGTTTGAATTTCGCCGAAGATCTTGTTGATGACGGTACGTTTGCAAGAAAAGATAAGTTCATTTCGCACCTTCCATATCTCCCAACATGAAGTTAGTATTATTAGTTGAATTATCCTTCTCTTATATTTTGACACCAGCATCTGTTTGTGAATCTCTAATAGGTCTTTCATTGTATCAATAACCATACTAGGAATATTGCACCATGAGCATACCATGTTCCTTATTATTGTCGATATGCCACAGGTTACAAATAAGTGATCCGAATCTTCATCTTCAGCTCCGCATAATCTGCAACTTGTAGAGCTGTTAAGAGCATTTTGTTTTTGCAGATTTTTAAGTGTTGCCAGCCTATTCTGAGTCCCTCTCCAACCGAAAATATTAGTTTTTTTCGGAGCCCATTTAACCCAATCAACCGGGCAATATGGAACCGCAAACCTTGAAAGCACATCGCTGCATGACGAAACCGAGAATGTCCCTTCTTTGTCTGGTTCCCACCGCTACTGATCACAATCTGCAGATAACACAACGTTGCTGATAACGGTTTGGAGCAGGGCCATCTCATCTTGTTCTGCAGCTGAGAAAGACGAACGTTTCCATTCCCAGCCTCCTTTCCGCGTTGCAACAGTTGCAAGTTTGTTCTTTTCCGGAATGAACAAATCAGGAAACATGTCTTTCATCAGCCCTTCGTCGTGCCATTTAGCTAGCCAAAAACGTGTGTCATTGTCGTTCCCAATCGCAGCCCTGATAAGATTCGGTACCTGCATACTTAGGTCAGAAAGATCATTTTGAACTTTGAAAATCTTGTTCCAAACCCCGACAATACCCGCCTTAACCAGAAGGTACGACCATGAGTTTGGATTGTAGTGGATAGCCGTCACAGTACGGTGCCATAGACTGTTTTCATCCATCTTGTATCTCCACCACCACTATAGAAGAAGACTAACATTTAATGCACCCAAGCCGAGCCCTCCTTTGTCAACCCCTGATTTATAAAACTAACTGGAAATAATTTATAAAATTATCATTTCTAACCCTGATTTAATTAAATTCTTACGTATCAATATTAAAAACATACAATAATAAAATTCTCATTTTTCATTTATTTTCGCTTAGGGTCCAGTTTACAAAACGAGTTGGGTTCTAGGATCTGTTTTTTACGGATGTTACACTTAGTAGTTTTCATGTGACTGGAACTAGGCAGAGAGTACTTGGCCTAGGTGGCAGTACGCAGAGCTAAAACAAAAATTTAGCGGTATCCTAAAGGTTTTTTTAATCATGGGTATCATTTGTATAAAAAATTGTACTACGTAGATAGAGTTGAAGGGTATTTTACACTACGGAGATGGAGTTGAAGGATAGCTCAGGCTATCCCTCCTTATACACTGGCTCCGTCCCTGCTATATGGAGAGTACTCGAATCTCAACAACCTATCTTGTAACGATTAATCTAGAAGTAGTCAACCTTTGAAACCTTGTTTTATAACATCGTGCATAATAGTGGCCACTTTATGTTATAATAATCGCTTCTTACACTCCCATAATCATCCTTGGAGTATGTTTAAACAATTCGCCGTTAAAAAAATAATTTGAATATATATAGTTCTAATTTAGGTATCAATTGCTGGTGTATCTACTTAGCCTACTCACCGCGTAAGCCAAGTTGAGTCTAGTACATGTCATTAGATACATTAGACTGCCAATAAATCCGATTTAACCTTAATATGCATGTAGATAGTGTGTATGTATATATCATATATGCGTGTGTGATTTTAAATATTTAATCACCTTTTGGATCATTACAAAAACAGCATCTATATTTATCTTCGAAAAACACTCATAGATGTTAAAGTTATTCATTGTTTGAGTAGGATTAGAAAAAACAAAAACCAAACCAAATTCGAGCTTTGAGTTCAGTTTTCAAAAATTTAGATTGGATTAGTATCCGAACCGAATTCCTATTTCCATTTTCGCATTGATGTCGAACTTGTAATTTTCTAACCAATCCGAGACAAATTTTCGAACACACGAATTTTAAATAAATAATTACTTTATTTATTTATTTTTTCTCATAACACGGTTTCTTTGAGTGGACCTAAATTTGGATTTTCGAATTCTAATCAGTTTTTCGAGTTCTGATTTGAGTTTTTTATAAAATTCAGAATTTAAATTCCTCGAATAACCTGAAAACCGTTTTGATACAAACCCCTTAGATATGTAGTTTTTTTTCTAATTATTATACATATGAGTGATCATGAATAGTGATTATGACTTTATATTATTATTTTTAAACATTATTCATAATATTTTATTTTTAAAATATGATCATTTTTAACTTTTGATCTATTCTAAAGTGTTTTTTTTAATTTTTAATAACACGTTTATTATTTAACTTAATTTAATTTTTAACAACTTGCCTACGTTAATTATTATTTTTTTAAATCTAACTCCAACTATATTTTTTTAAGTATCGATGAATAGTGATCATAATTTTTTTAAATATTCTTTTTAATTTTTGATCTTATTTTTTAGGTATTCTTTTTAAATTTTTAATAACATGTTATTTATCATTTAATTTGAGTTGTAATAACTTGCGTAGATTAATTTTTTTTGAATCTAACTCTGCAACTATATTTTTATTCAATATTGCGATAAAATTTTTATCGAAAATGGACATTTGCCGCTATCGTGCTAAATTGAATCGAAGCCGACGATGAATATTAATTTATTTTTTGTTATTCAAAACCAACACATTTTTTGTATAGTAAACTATACGAGTGCCGGTAACAATATTTAAAAAAAGCTTAATTTTTTTATTGTAAAATATACGAGTGTCGATATGTGATGAACATAACCGTTTTCGACCAAACAACATCGGTACCGATATCGGTAGTAGCAGAATCGGTATTCGTTTATATGATTTTCGAGTGATGTAAAACACGTGTCGATATCCTTTTATGCATTTCATGACTTTATTTTTTTAGTTTTTTTTCTTTCGGTTGTTATAAGGAGTGTCGGTACCGAAATAAACAGAGCTGATACCAACTGGGCTCTCGTCGCGCAGTGTGGAGAAAACCGCTAGTTTGAATTAACGGAAATGTTCTGAAATTGATGATAAAGTTATATATTAAAATAAATCTTACCTAAAAAAGAGATTATAATCACTTTGTATATATGACCCAACTGTTAACTATTATTAGTGCTCTAGTGATGATCAGGGGTATTTAAGTTTCACCTATGGTAAGTTGGGTGAGTTTTTCTTTCTAGGTCTCAAGTTCGAGTCTGGATGATAAGAGTTTCTCATTGAAAGGTTTAAATTAAGGATCTATTGTGCGAGGGAGCTCTCTAACGCGGATGCGGTTAAAATAACGTATGCTAAAACTTAAAAAAAAACAACCCTAACTGCAATATTCCAGAATACTACAACGTGTGGGAATTAATTATTCTAGTTATCATGTTTGTAGTTTCCTACTTTCCTAACAAAATAGTTAATGTGCCTAAAATAAGTTCTTATTAAAATATTTGAGTGCTTCATCTTACATGTCAATATGAATATAATATTTTGCTTTAAACACAGTTACATAAAAAAACAAACAAAACACATTTGGATATTTGTGAAATGATATACTTAATGGTGCACATCTAAAGCCTAAAATCCGCGTTTAATCCTCTAAAAACAATTTATAAATTAAAATGTGTCCCCTGATCATCTCCATGTCACATCGCACACCATTAACCCAACACGTTTCGGTTTGTCGTTTGGCTTTCATCATCTTTCAAATTAAAGAAATTCGATTTGTTAATGTTTGTAACCAATCAGATTCAAGTATCCAACCAATTGATTTCTTTGTTTTGTTAACAATTTCTTAATTTTGTAGCACTTGACACTTGTCGCTTTTAAGTAATTAAGTCATTAGGGTGTCCGGTGTGGGGGTGGTAAACCCACCCGGCACCGCTAATCACCCCACCGCCAACATATAGTTTGCCGAAATGGTTAAGTAAATCGGTGAGGGAACACCGATTCGGCAAGAGGGAGAAGGAGAGAGAGGGAGGGTATTGTGGGTGGGGTCCATTCCTATCTCAACCAATCACACCTTTTTCCTTTTTTTTAAAAAAATAGTTTACCACTTCACCAAGTGTTTAAACCATTGCCAACATTTTTCACCAAAGTTTAAACACTTTTGACTGATTGACATGGCGTGCTCTGATTGGTCGGTTTTTTAGTTTGCCACTCAAAATGTTTAACCACTCCCTACACCCTTAGAGTTTGAAAAGAAAATTGATAATTTCTTGAAGAGGATGATTTGTTGAGGTTTGATTATTTGAGAATATGTTGGAGTGAAGTTGACAATTTATAGCTTTCTACTTGTTTATATGTTTATTTATCAATTGTTTCGGTTTTTATCAGGTTTTGAATTACTTAAAAGAGTTAGTAAGAACCTGATTTATGCTCATTTTTTGGTTTAATTTGTATGTTTAAATACTAAATTGAATTAAATAACAATATTATGTCACAAATACCAAAAATGCCTCTAGGTGTCCTAAAATTATAGTGAAATATAAATTTGCCCTAAAAAGTTTTATTACAAGGTAGTATAGACTAACATATCTTTAAAATATGTGTATAACTGGCTTATTGTACAAACCTATTTAAACTTGACATTTATTGTAATTGTTATTATTTTGTTTTTTATATAACTAGGTTATAGACTCGTGTATTGCACGTGGTTGTACAATAGATTTAATATAATTATATAATCTGTAAAAAAAAAAAACTTCAGCTAACATGTATTTTAAAGCATAACTAACTTAAATTTATCATAAAACTTGTTTATGTTAATTAGTAACACTAAAATACCATAATAGCTCATGTATTACACGAGTTGAATACTGAAAATATGTAATACACACACATATATATAGGCTAGGTGTAACAACTGTCACTAAAATCCATAATTAGGATGGTAATTAGCTATTAAGGAAACCCTAATTAAGAAACCCAAGTAATTCTGCACTAACCCTAAAATTTCCAGAACAATCAGAATCAGGATCAGGGCCCCTAAAACTCGGGGGGGATAAACCCTAGCCAACGATTATCTTAATAACTATCTGTCAAAATCGAATTTTAAGAAACTGTCGACTCATCCAGCCTACATGCACGAAGGGCTACCCTATGAAATAGGGTGACCCCTCGCGTAGCGCGACGCCCATGGGGGTACCCCTCGCGCTACGCGACGGGGGTCAAATTTCGTATATAAATAGGGGTGTCTGGGACTTGAATTTGAGAGTTGAAACGACGTAAAACGTCAAAATACACGCTGAGTTATCAGCTATATACTACACAAACACACACAGATCTCGAATCGCTGCCGCAATCAGGGTAATAACTCGATCGCTAATACGATTCAACATCCGATCGATTATAACTATCCAACGATAGTCCAGGTGCTGCTCAATTGAGCTTGTACTTTGATTATTCGTCGTGATTTTGACTTGAATATTAGAGTGCTGTTCGAATTCGGACTATGCTCTGTTATTCGTTGTGAATCCGATTGAATTATCGAGTATTGCACTGATTAATCGTTGTGAAGGTTTAATCTCGTGAATTGACGTAATTGTTGTATTAGTTACTAACCTGTGTGTGTGCATTACGTTAAATTAGGTTTAATCAAGGCTAATCAGTAGGCATTATCTATCTGCTCGTTAATCTGCAATGTGAGTCATTCTTCTTTTTAAACTGTTTTCTCACAGTTTGTGAGTAAGTATTACAATACCTCAAATTATTTTCAAGGTTATAATTACAGGGATTAAGTCTTTGTAATCACCAAATTACAGCTGGTATGTGGGGTATTGTGCACATTACTATTTTTATCACTCTATGTGAGTGAGTATTACTCTATGTGAGTGATTATTACTCTGTGTGAGTAAACCGTCATTATTGGGGCGACGGGACCCAATAGTGGTATGACCACAGTCACAGATCCGGTCTAGTGACAAATACCCATTCTTGATAATTGGTTGATAGAAACATTGTAATCGCTCTTAATACTGTGATTTATAACTAACGGGTCGTTTTAGAAAACAGAATGATTCACTCAGTATTTCCCCGCTGACAAAACCTTTTTCAAACATGTTTCAGGTGATCTGTGTGATCCAGGAAAAGTGCGGTAAAGCACTACAAGCTCAGAGAAGTGGCTCATTGTGAATAAATAAATAAAACATGTTTTGGAAAATAATGATTTCTGTGTGAAATCAACTGATTGTAAATGATGGGATTTTATCCCTAAAAAACTTTGTGTAATATATTAAAACGAGCATATTTTTACGGTTAAAAGATCCTGCAATAAAAGACTTCCGCTGCCATTAGATACCACGGGTACCACACTGAAATCTGCTCGCGGACCCCGACTCCGTCCAGGGTGGGTCGGAGGTCGCGACAGAAGGTGGTATCAGAGCTAATAATTAAATTGAGCCACTGATCGAGCCACTGATTTAAGCCTATTACGGAATTAAGTATTGGACAAAATACTTAATTCTACTAGTTATCATTCTGTGATTATTTGTTTTATTAACTGATTATTTGATAGTTACAGTATGGGTAAACAAAAGCTGTCTGCCATCTACCACAAACTAGATGTTGCATCTTCTTCTAAAAACCCAGTAAATTTAGAAGAAGGAATCTTTGTCCGCAAGGCAAATTATGAAAATCCTCTTTCCCCAGAGAAAAGGGATTCGATACTTAAAAAGAGTCAGGAGAAAAAGAAACCCCGAACCAAGAGAGTTAGGTTTAACCCAGAAGTTCAAGAATTGGGTAATAGTGCACCTTGGGAAGAGAAAATAGACAAGAAATGGGCAAATCTCTATATGCTAGCTACTATAGCAGAAAACACAAATCTCTAAATATCTGATAAGTTGGGCCTAGTAAAAGAAATCACAATCCAGTAAATAAATAAAGTCCTAGTGTGTTTATTTCTGTTATCCTTTGTATAAATTGGTATGCAATAAAACTTCAGTGTTTATTTGTTAAACTTTGTTCCAAAGTTTTAACATTGCATTTTGCATATATGCTATGCAGCATGAATGAGATGTCGGAAGCATTCCAAAATCTCAACTTATATCCAGTGCCTATCGAAGTCTCTCACGACTTTATTGGTTACATTGCTGACATAGAAGAACCTGTGGAATTCCAAACTCCACCGTTGGAAAAAGCTAAACCGAGAAGATACGTAGGGTGGAAGAAAGTACGCCGTAGGAAACCTGCCACTAGGAGACTCCCTAAAATAGAAAATCCTGTGAGTATGATCAAGGGAAAGGAAATAGAAACCGGAGAAAGTTCGAAACCACCCGAAAAGGAAATAGGAATAGATCTGAAACAAAAGGGAATAGAGGTTGGCGAAAGTTCTAAACAGCCAGAAGAACTTACGTTTCAAGACGAAATAGACCGTCTATTAGGAAATTGTGAGGTCATAAGCCCAATCCGCACTAATTTGTATCCTTACCCGGCTACAGTCCAATTTCCTTTAAACATAATACCGGCTATTCCCGAACCTTTAATCCATACCCAACCACTAGGGGAACTGGAAGAATGGTGGACAAACGACTGGCAATTCCAAAACATAGTCAATAGTCCTTATAGTTTTCTTCCACAATTTGACCCAGAACCACTCCCAAATCCTCCCATGAGTAATGAAAACCTAGCTGAACTCCGTCAGTTCGGTGAAGAACTGATAGGTACAGGTAATAGGATCAGGGAAATGGGAGAGCATCTAACTTGGAAGTACGATGAGAGGGAGCATCGTTACTAGAACCGTCAGTGAAACCACAGAAAGCCGTATTGTATGATAGTAACTTAAAATTCTGTAAAATGGGCAATAAAACTCTGTAAAATACGGTGTGTATGGATGCATATACAATATACCAACAAAGTAAAAGTCGAGAAATCGACAATTTTGGTTATACTTGTATATTGTGATAATCTATGTGTTTATCTATGTGAAAATTTTTATTGATAAGCTAGACACTAATAAATTCCTACTAAATTAGCAGATGGAAAACGCTAACAATGAACCAATTAATGAAGTAAATCAATCTGAGCAAGAACAGGAAGATCAATATATAACTCGACAAGATATCGAGCACTTTATCGCTCAAGGGATAGCTCATGCTATTCCAGAAATTGTAGCTGCTGTTCAAAAACCTGCCGAACCACAATTAATTCCTAGTAAACGTATTTCAGACGATAACGGTAGTAATAGCATAAATGGAGGCGGCAATCATGACGATCATGATCCGCAGCAGGCCCCACTCCCTAAAAAGAATGAAAGCTGCAACGCCTGGTTGCACTTACAAAGAATTTCTTGCTTGCAAACCCGCTGAATTTGCAGGTAACGAAGGGGCAACTGCAACACTGCGTTGGTTAGAGAAAACCGAAGCAGTAATTGCAATAAGCAAATGTGCCGAAGGAGACCAGGTGATGTATGCATCAAACCTGTTCAAAGAAGGGGCACTCGAATGGTGGAACACGGTCCTCCAGGAAAAAGGAAGAAGGATAGCCTACGCCATAGGTTGGGAAGAATTTAAGAGTTTGGTAGAAAGAAAATTCTGTCCCGAATACGAGAAGGAACAGATGGCAAACAAATTCCTTAGTCACCGTATGACAGGAGTAGATTGTCGGGGCTATACTTCGACATTCTTTGAATACGCAAGGGTAGTGCCATCACTGGCTTCGCCAGAACCGGTACTTATTTCTCGTTACATCTGGGGGTTAATTAGTGAAATCCGAAACATCGTTAAAGCTGCGAGACCTCGTACCATTGACGATGCGGTAGAATTAGCTAATACCCTGACGGATGAGTTGGTACGCACAAGAGAGGAAGATCGTAAGAAGGAAATAGCTCAGAAGATTACCCAGGGGTTTCGTGCGGGTAATACCAAGAAAAGAGGAACAGGGCAATTCTCATCACCTCCTTTCTGCAGAAATTGCAAAAAGAAGCATTATGGACAATGCAACATGGTTTGCAATTTTTGCAAAATGAAAGGACATCGGGAAGAAGACTGCAGAAAGAAAACAAGAGTTTGTTATAATTGCAGAGAAAGGGGACACTTTCAATTTGAATGTCCTAAGTTAGCTAAACCTATAGCCAACCAAACCAAACCAGCTGAAGGAACAACCAAGAGAAATGCGCGTGCATTCCAGCTAACCACTCAAGAGGCCGAACTCATTCCAGATGTGATAGCCGGTACGTTCCTAGTACATGACGTATTTGCAAAAGTATTATTTGACTCTGGTGCGAACCAAAGTTTTATTAATACTTCATTTTGTCAAGATCTTAAGTTACCTTTAACCACTCTTAGGCAAATTTTCACAGTTGAAACCGCAGAAGGAAATTCTGTGAACATAGATAAAATCTGGCAAGGAGGAAAAGTAGAACTATTAGGCCATAAGTTTTCTGCAAATCTGTTACCAATGAATTTAGCCGGATTCGATGTAGTATTAGGAATGGATTGGTTAGTAGCCAACCATGCACGAATCCTATGTGATAAAAATGCAGTGGAAATTCAAACCCCTACAGGAGAAGTAATTTTAATTACTGGAAATAAACCTCGAAAGCCATTGAAATTCATATCAGTAATAAAATTGGCTAGTTATTCGAGAAAACAGGAAATGGTGTATATGATTTCCGCAATCATTAACACTAAAGATAAGAAACTCCAGGACATTCCCGTAGTCTCAGAATACCCAGACGTTTTTCCAGAAGAATTACCTGGATTACCACCTGATAGAGAAGTAGAATTTAGAATTCATTTAATTCCAGGTACTGCACCAATAGCCAAAGCACCATATAGATTAGCACCTACCGAAATGCTAGAATTGAAAAAGCAATTAGATGAATTATTAAGCAAAGGATTCATACAACCGAGTTCATCCCCTTGGGGTGCACCGGTACTGTTTGTGAAGAAGAAAGATGGATCGATGAGAATGTGTATCGATTATAGAGAATTGAATAAGGTTACAATTAAGAATCGATACCCACTACCTAGGATTGATGATCTTTTTGATCAATTGCAAGGAGCTAGGTATTTCTCTAAGATAGATTTAAAATCTGGATATCACCAGTTGAAGGTACAAGAAGAAGACATACCTAAAACTGCCTTCAGAACTAGGTATGGTCATTATGAGTTTACAGTCATGCCCTTTGGATTAACAAATGCCCCAGCAGCATTCATGGACATGATGAATCGAATCTGTAAACCATACTTGGATAAATTTGTGATCGTTTTCATCGACGATATACTTATTTATTCCAAAAGCCAAAAAGAACATTGTGAACACTTACATGCACTCTTAACTTTGTTAAGAAAAGAAAGGCTTTATGCCAAATTCTCAAAATGTGAATTTTGGCTACAAGAAGTACAATTCTTAGGTCATGTGGTAAATCACAAAGGTGTCCATGTAGATTCTGCTAAGATAGAAGCAATTACAAAATGGAAAGTCCCACAAACAGCAATAGAGATAAGAAGTTTTCTAGGCTTAGCTGGATACTATAGATGATTTATCAAAGATTTTTCTAAGATAGCCGTACCATTAACTAAGTTAACCTGTAAAGCTGCTAAGTTTCAATGGGGACCTAGATAAGAAGAAGCCTTTAAGATTTTAAAGCATAGGTTGACGAATGCACCAATCTTAGCTTTACCCGAAGGAACAGAAGATTTTGAAGTATATTGTGATGCTTCAAAATTAGGCTATGGATGTGTGTTAATGCAACGCAAGAAGGTAATTGCGTATGCTTCTAGACAATTGAAAAAGCACGAAGAAAATTATACGACTCATGATCTAGAATTAGGAGCCATAATTTTTGCCCTTAAGATATGGAGACATTATCTGTATGGAAATAAGTTTACTGTTTATACAGATCATAAAAGTTTAAGATATATATTTGGGCAAAAAGAATTAAACATGAGGCAAAGAAGATGGATGGAGATGCTAAGTGATTACGACTGTGATATCCAATATCACGAAGGAAAGGCAAATGTAGTTGCAGATGCCTTAAGTCGTAAGTACCATGAGAAACAGAAACGAGTCCGTGCTCTGAGGTTAAATCTACAAATAGATTTAATGGCACAAATTAAAGAAGTTCAGAAAACAGCAATCCAAGACGATGCTGAAGGAATGAAAGGTTACCTAAAAGAATTAGAACAAGGAAATGATGGAATTTGGAAATTCCATAAGAAACGAATTTGGGTACCTAAGCAAGGAGAGTTAAGAAATAAGATTTTAGAAGAAGCTCATAAATCTAGGTATACTATGCATCCAGGAAACAATAAGTTGTACCAAGATTTAAGGAATAATTTCTGGTGGATAGGAATGAAAAAGGATATAGCCGAATACGTATCCAAGTGCTTAACTTGTTCACAAGTTAAAGCTGAACACTAGAAACCTTCAGGACTACTACAACAGCTAGAAATGCCTGTATGGAAATGGGAACTCATAACAATGGACTTTGTTACAAAGTTACCCAAAACTAAAAGAGGTAATGATGCGATTTGGGTAATCGTAGACCGATTAACCAAGTCAGCTCATTTCCTACCAATGAAAGAAACCTTTAGCATGGAAAGGTTAGCACAACTCTACGTGGACGAAGTAGTATCCCTACATGGAGTCCCGCTCTCCATTGTATCGGATAGAGATAGTCGTTTTACATCTCATTTCTGGACAAGTTTTCAGAAAGCAATGGGAACTCGACTAAATCTAAGTACTGCTTATCATCCACAAACAGACGGACAGAGTGAAAGGACAATACAAACGCTAGAAGACATGCTCCGAGCATGTGTAATTGACTTTGGTGGTAATTGGGATAGCCATTTGCCATTAATTGAATTCTCCTATAACAATAGTTATCATTCAAGTATCGAAGCTGCACCATTCGAAGCACTGTACGGACGTAAGTGCAGAACTCCAGTATGTTGGGCAGAAATCGGAGAAAGTCAATTATCAGGTCCTGAGATTGTACAAGAAACTACTGACAAGATAACTCAGATCAAGGAAAGACTGAAAACAGCTCGAGATCGTCAGAAAAGCTATGCAGACAATCGTCGCAAGCCGCTTGAATTCCAAGTAGGAGATAAGGTACTTTTAAAAGTTTCTCCTTGGAAAGGAGTAGTACGATTCGGTAAGAAAGGTAAGTTGAGTCCCAGATACGTAGGACCATTTCCAATAAGCCAACGAATAGGACCTGTTGCTTACCGCTTACAACTACCAGAAGAACTAGCTGGAGTACATGATGTATTTCATGTATCCAATCTCAAGAAATGTCTATCAGACGAATCCCTGGTAGTACCTCTTCAAGATGTAGAGGTGAACGAAAAATTAAAGTTTATAGAGAAACCACTACAGATCGAAGATAGAAAAGTCAAGTTTCTCAAACACAAACGACTGGTGTTGGTCAAAGTCAAATGGAATTCAAGAAGAGGACCAGAATACACTTGGGAGCTGGAATCAGAAATGAAGCGCAAATATCCTCATTTATTCCAATAAATCTCGAGGACGAGATTTTTCTTAAGGTGGGGAGGATGTAACAACTGTCACTAAAATCCATAATTAGGATGGTAATTAGCTATTAAGGAAACCCTAATTAAGAAACCCAAGTAATTCTGCACTAACCCTAAAATTTCCAGAACAATCAGAATCAGGATCAGGGCCCCTAAAACTCAGGGGGGGATAAACCCTAGCCAACGATTATCTTAATAACTATCTGTCAAAATCGAATTTTAAGAAACTGTCGACTCATCCAGCCTACATGCACGAAGGGCTACCCTATGAAATAGGGTGACCCCTCGCGTAGCGCGACGCCCATGGGGGTACCCCTCGCGCTACGCGACGGGGGTCAAATTTCGTATATAAATAGGGGTGTCTGGGACTTGAATTTGAGAGTTGAAACGACGTAAAACGTCAAAATACACGCTGAGTTATCAGCTATATACTACACAAACACACACAGATCTCGAATCGCTGCCGCAATCAGGGTAATAACTCGATCGCTATTACGATTCAACATCCGATCGATTATAACTATCCAACGATAGTCCAGGTGCTGCTCAATTGAGCTTGTACTTTGATTATTCGTCGTGATTTCGACTTGAATATTAGAGTGCTGTTCGAATTCGGACTATGCTCTGTTATTCGTTGTGAATCCGATTGAATTATCGAGTATTGCACTGATTAATCGTTGTGAAGGTTTAATCTCGTGAATTGACGTAATTGCTGTATTAGTTACTAACCTGTGTGTGTGCATTACGTTAAATTAGGTTTAATCAAGGCTAATCAGTAGGCATTATCTATTTGCTCGTTAATCTGCAATGTGAGTCATTCTTCTTTTTAAACTGTTTTCTCACAGTTTGTGAGTAAGTATTACAATACCTCAAATTGTTTTCAAGGTTATAATTACAGGGATTAAGTCTTTGTAATCACCAAATTACAGCTGGTATGTGGGGTATTGTGCACATTACTATTTTTATCACTCTATGTGAGTGAGTATTACTCTATGTGAGTGATTATTACTCTGTGTGAGTAAACCGTCATTATTGGGGCGACGGGACCCAATAGTGGTATGACCACAGTCACAGACCCGGTCGAGTGACAAATACCCATTCTTGATAATTGGTTGATAGAAACATTGTAATCGCTCTTAATACTGTGATTTATAACTAACAGGTCGTTTTAGAAAACAGAATGATTCACTCAGTATTTCCCCGCTGACAAAACCTTTTTCAAACATGTTTCAGGTGATCTGTGTGATCCAGGAAAAGTGCAGTAAAGCACTACAAGCTCAGAGAAGTGGCTCATTGTGAATAAATAAATAAAACATGTTTTGGAAAATAATGATTTCTGTGTGAAATCAACTGATTGTAAATGATGGGATTTTATCCCTAAAAAACTTTGTGTAATATATTAAAACGAGCATATTTTTACGGTTAAAAGATCCTGCAATAAAAGACTTCCGCTGCCATTAGATACCACGGGTACCACACTGAAATCTGCTCGCGGACCCCGACTCCGTCCAGGGTGGGTCGGAGGTCGCGACAGAAGGAGTTGACTACAAAATCCAAAACATCTAAAAAGTTTAAGAAGTCTATATAGGCGTTGTGTTTTAAATTTTAGGCATGGTGTTTTAGCTTCTTTTGGTGTGGTATTACATAGAAAAAACAAAACGTAGCAATCTTGTAACACCTCGAAAATTTACGTCCTATAATGTATTGACACGTGTCATAAGCCAGAACGTGAGAAAGAATACTCTAGAAGGACTAAAGTTGACAAACATAGAAAGTATGTGAAATCAAGGGTTCAAAATGTCAACAAGGGATAAATATACTTTACAGTAACCCTACATGATGCTCATACCTTCAAACGAATAAATCATGGATCATACGGAGCTAAATACGAAAGAAAGTGAGAAGTTACAAACTACAGGGGCTCAATGTGTCAACATGTTTAAGTTATACCTCTGAGTGACCTTTTAGCAAACCTGAAGCTTTGTAATGGTAGATTATGCTCACTAGAATGTACGATAAAAATTTCATAAAGTTTCGTTGCCATATGAGAAAGTTATGATCAAATTCGTTTTAAGAGGGGTTAAAGCGTAAACGTTAAAAGTTTTGACTTTTCGGGTAATAATAAAGTGACTAAGGACTTAACAAGATGGGTAAAAGTCTCGAGGCCCTTGTACGTAAATAAGCAGGTCTCATAATGCACGAAATACCCTTCCGAAGAGCCAAGAGCCAACCTGCAATTATTGAAAGATTTGAAATCTGTTAGAGAGATTCAGGCGGGCCGCGTAAGACTTTACAAAGGCTTACGCGGGCCGGGTGAGACGCCCAAATACAGAAAACGTTGGCAGCAGCACTGTTCAGCCTTTTAACCGACTTAGAATGATTATTTCTTAGGATGGGCGACCCCTAAGCAGTTTCTAGGCCTTAGGGGCACTTGTAAATGATCTGGGAACAATGGTAGACTTAGTTGTCATGATCTTGAGCAACCAAGAACACTATAAAAGGCCTTTGAGTTGCAACATTGTGTTCACTCATTCCTTCTACATTTCTGGAGCTTCCTGGAGCTTAAGAGCAGACCCTAAGCCTTCCTAATCGTGCATAGGACTTCAGTAAGTATGCTTAACCTTTCTTAGTTGAGTTTTTGCTTAGTTTTAGCTTAAAAGTCAAACCGTCGTAATTAACGGTTGACTTAACGATTAATCATTAATGGTCCAGTGATTAATCGAATCAAAGGTATTTATAAGTTGGTAATCACGTGGGCTTTAAACCCTTAAAAGGGCACCATCTGATTCCCACTCTAACTAGATCAAATGCCGGGTCAAAGATGTTTAGAAAAAGTCAACAGGAGCTTAATTTTTGAATTAACACCTAATTAACAATGTAGAAATCATGTAACCTATTTTATCACTCATATAACTTGGTAATAAGTATAAGAACTGGTCTAAGCTTGTTTGATCCGACAATTTTCTGTTTAGACCCGGTTCGGAACCGAAAGTCGCAAAGCTTTGACTTTTGCTTTGACTTCAGTTCTGACCCGTTTTAGTAGAGTTTAGAAATGCCTTAGGACTTCCTTAGGACCAGGTTACATGATAGTATAACCCTCTGTGACTGGTTCGTTGATTGTCCGAGTCGTTTGCACATTTCCGTTAAATGCTTAAAAGTTGACCATAATGCCCTTTTGATCATAAAATGAGAATTTTGGGAATGTGAGAGAGCAAAAATCTTTGTTACTGATTTATAAACATGTCCCTAAAATTTCATAACGGTTCGAGATCCAGAATAGGAGTTATGCTAAATAGCGCAATTAAGAAACTTTTGTTAATTAAACGGCGCACTTAGCATAAAGCCTATATAAAACCCAATTTCGACACCAAACCTTTTACACACTGATGTAATATAATATTTTGAGATTTTTAAAGATTTTTAATTATTTTTAACCTGCTCATAACCAAAGGTTATGGCATTGATTCGGTAAATACCGATTATACCCTTTTCGGGCATAAAATGAGTTCTACATAGTATTTGGACCCAAATCCAATTGCTACTGATTTCATATAACAAATAAAGTATTTTGAACCTTATAACATGATCAGAAAACTCAGATTTCCTGTTTAACCCGGAAATCGCTTAAAAAGGCTTTTTACGCGTATTAAACGCCTAGTATAGCTTTAAAACCATTTTGTCACATAAGACTTAACACCAACTGATTTACCCTGTTAAAATAAGTTATTTTACTAATTTATTCAGACCCGAATCACAGGAGTTTAATTAATCGCCTTTATAATCTTTAAAATGACCAAAATACTCCTACGGGGCTTATATTAAAGTTAAACTCGTTTTGGGCGTAATGGAAGGTATCCTACTGATACCACAACATATTTAGGGCATATTAACTTAGGAAACCTGTAAAGTGACTCTCGTGGTTACCCGTTACGCTTTCTGCGCGTTCGGTTCGGTTTATCTCAAAATCCAGAAGGTGTTTAGTTCACCCATATTATACAAGTCTTTAAACTTGTCGGGACTAAAACACATTCTAGCCCGGTCTTCGCCTAATCGTGCGTTCGAACCGTATCTTTCGTTAAAACTAACCGGTCTAAGCTTAGGCTTAATTAAAGACCCGTTAGGAATCTAATAGGTTATTATAAACCTTCGTTCCAGAATAGGAGACCCGGTAAAAGCTACCCGCACTTGCTATTTGTGATTGATACTTGCAAAGGTAAATACTTTTAACTTAATTTCCTTTATACGGGATTGGGGTACGGTATATAAAATACCGCTTGGTGCAGCATTGAATCTTTAATCGAATAGTGATTAAATCATTGATATGCCTTGTTTTGAAATGTTTTGTTTGCTTAAAGCCTTTGGGGGGTTAATGACCATGTCCCGGATATCCTTGGCATCATCTTACGAGATGGCCACGAACTGAGCACGGGGTGTAGGCGTACACCCGTCAGTGCATGAATGAATAAATAATGTGGTGTGTCTATTGATCTTTAACCCGGTCTACGGATCGGGCTACTGAACGCATAAGAAACATGTAATTCGTTTACAAGTATTATATTCAAATAATTATACCAAGTTATAAAAGTTTGTGCCACGTGCATTCAAATCAATTTTATTAAACTTTTCAAACTGAGTCGGTTGAATGTATTTACCAGTGTAAACTGACGTATTTTCTCAAAAAGGTTAAATGCAGGTACTATGCGAACTAGGCTGGCTTTCTCCTAGCGTCCTCAATAAGTCTCGCAAGCTTGGATGTCAAACTGTTGAACAATATTTCCTATTTATTTTTGAACCCCCTGTGGATTATTTTCAACTGTTTGTGATACATGATATTACAATATTATTCGGTTGAAATATATCTATCTTTTGCTTCCGCTGTACATTTAAATATTGTGTTGTTTGACTGTAATGTTGCCAACTACGTCACGATAATCCCCCACCGGGCCCACCGGTGAAATGTGTAAATATCGGGGTGTGACAGGTTGGTATCAGAGCCAACGTTGAGTGAATTAAACACTATCATTATGTGTTTAGTCTCAATGACACAATTGCACATACTCGAGTCTAGACCAGAACTTAGGACGAATTCGAATTGTTGCTTTAGTTTGTCCTTTATTGTTTGTTGTTGACTTCAACTGTTTAATCAGGAAATATGCCACCGAGAATCAGAAGAGGAGGAAGAGGCAAAGGGCCAATCACTACCCACAACGATCACGAGGCCGGGCCTTCTCACATGCGAGCTCCTTCCAGCACAATGAGTGCCGATCCTCATAGAAACAGGAGGAACCTTTTTGAGCCCGCTAGACGGTCTATCTCGCACAGTTCAACACCTTCTTACCGTCACTCTTTTGGGCCGAACTCGGAAAACGAGCCCGATAACCCTCAACCTTCATTCATACCTCTCCAGCGTTCCATTTCGCACCGTTCCTTTGGCGACCCCGCACCTGTTTTTCAGGGCCGGTTCAACCCGGCAAACTATGTCCAAGAACCAGTGGGTTTTAACCCATTGGGACCGGAGGACCACTTCTCAGAAGACAATGCAATGGACATGGACGAGGATACGGATCCCATCGAGCCTGCAAGAGGCACCCCCAACCATCCAATCGAGATCTCTGATGGATCATCCTTCCATGGAACACCCTATCAAGGTCCAGACAGTTACCAAGCAAGGTTTAACCAGTATGAGTGGTACTTTACACCCTCTCACCATTTATCGCCTCAGGAGCAGCAACAACAGCAGCAGCAGGATCCCTCCGAGGATTCGAATTCGTGGCAGTCACGCCACCGCCTCCACCGCCGCCAGTTCATCAAGCACCTCTAGATCCTCCAAGGCGTAGGAGAACAGGCGCGTGGATGTCCACTCGCGGAGGGGATTTTCATTTTAGCACCCCTCGACACTCCAGTGGCAGTCATTATCCGCCACTGCATGAAGACCCACAAATGGGTGGACCTTCTAACCCAGCTGCAGAGGTGAATTCTGCACCAGTTGCACCACCTCTGCCACCATTTCGTTATGATAACCCGATACCTACATACGCCGGTTCTACAGCGTACAACCCATTTGAGCTGCCAGCTCACATTACTACACTATATTGGTGCCGACCCATACCTAGAAGCGGCGGCAAACTACAACGCCCTTCATCCCAAAGGACCTTATGGAACTCCTTGGGGAATGGGATACTCAACTCATGGGTATCCAGTACCTGCTAGACCTCCGGCTCAGCACCTATCGCAACCGCCACGTTTTTCCCCACCGGAGCAGGAAGAAATCCTCCACCGTTTAAGCAGGGTGGAACGTGATTTTGAAGAAGAACGTAAGAACAACCGTTGATTCCTCAAGGGCCTGGCAAACCTGTTAAAAGGAAAGAAGAAGCGAGATCATTAATCTCTATATGTATTACTGTATTTCCTAATTCAATCAAGTCCCTGCGTGGACATTTATATGTGTATTTAGTCCCTGCGTGGACTTGTCTTTTAGTCCCTGCGTGGACATTTATGTGTGTATTTAGTCCCTGCGTGGACTTGTCTTTCAGTCCCTGTGTGGACATCTATCCTAGTATTAGTCCCTGCGAGGACTTGTTTTCTAGTTTAACCCCTGCGTGGGTAATTTGTCTATTAAAAGTCCCGTTTAGGGCAATGTGTAATCCTTTTTATGTTTTAATGGAATGTTAAGTTTATGAAATTCATTTTGTCATTATGTACATTAAATATGAAATAGATAAATTGGAATCATTCCTTTTAAAATAGATCTGCCTATTCAAATATTAATTTAGAATCTTGACAGTATAACCTAGCCCTTGTGTCATCATAAGACCTGGCCAAGATGGTAAGACCTGATTAAAAGATTCAAATCATTGTTAACATCTAAAAACATGTTAACACTCATGGCGGGCGTGATTCGTTAAAAATCACACGCGTCATTCTTATGAAAGAATCCTTCAAGGGATTCCTAACCCTAACTTGTCACACCCCGATTTCCACGTGTTTCACCGGTGGGCCCGGTGGGGGATTACCGTGACGATGTTGGCAACAATATAGTCAAACCACACAATTATATAATGCACAGCGGAAGCATAAGATAAATATATAAACTTCAACCTCTGGTTGTAATATCAAATGTATTACAGAAGTTGAATATATCCACAGCGGATCAAAAATAATAAAATATTGTTCATTCAGATGCAGCATCGAGTTTGCGAGACTATGTACGATGCTTAGGCAGCTAATACCAGCCAAATTCGTATAGTACCTACACTTAATCTTTTTGGGGAAAATACGTCAGTTTACACTGGTAAATACATTCAACTGACACATTTGAAAATGTTTATTAAATTTGATTTGAATGCACAAGGCACAAACTCTTTTATAACTTGGGAAAATTATAATAATCTTGTGAACGTTTTACATGTTCTTTTATGCGTTCAGTAGCCCGGGTCGTGCCGGGTTAAAGATTTATAGACACACCACATTGCGTAAAACCGTAGTATAAAAACCAACGGCTACGTCTTTTAATTTAATGTCGACACTTTATACCGGGTGTACGCCTACACCGGGATGTCGATGGTCGTGGCCATTTCGTAAAATGATGCCAAGGATATCCGGGACAACGGTCATTAAACCTCCCAAAGGCTTATAAGAAACAAAACTGTTTAAATGAGCCGATCATATTATTTAATTAACCACCTAAGCGATGGAAGAATACAATGCTCAATCAAGCGGTATTAATATACCGTAACCCAAGCCCATATAGGGGAAATAAGTTAAAGTATTTACCTTTGCAAGTATATTTCCTTAATTTGGATTAAATCACCGATAGCTTTTACTGGGGCTCCTAATCTGGAAAGAAGGTTTTAATTAACCTCTTAGAATCCTAACGAGTCGTTATAATGGCCGTAGCCTAGACCGGTTGGTTCCGATATATATAGATATGGTTTAATCGCGCGAAAAGGCGAAAACCGAGAATGGAGTGTGATTCTGACCCAACAAGTTCAGAGACTTGTTTTATATGGGTTTATGGTTCACACTCTGGAATTTGGGGTTCAAATAATATAATTTGACCCGTATCGGCTAATTTATGAAAACTAGTTTCATAAGCCGAACCGTGCGCTCAATAGGCGAAACGGTTAACCATGAGAGTCGTACGCTTATTTCCTAAGTCAATATGCCTTAAAGAGGTTGTGGTATCAGTAGGATACCTTCCGTGATGCCCGTAACGAGTTTAAGTTAATATTATGCCCCGTAGGGGCTTTTCGGTCATTTTAAAGACTTTTAAAGAGCTTTTCGAGTTCTACAGGAAATCTGAGTTTCCCGAACAGCTTATAAAGCTTAAAATACTTTGTTTATTATTTAAAACCAGTAGCAACTGGAATCGGGTCAAAAGACCTTGTAGAACTCATGTTTTGGCCGAAAAGGGCATATTCGGTATTAACCGAACCGTAGCCATAACCGCAGGTTATGAGCAAGGTAAAAATTATTAAAAATCTTTAAAATTCCCGAAATATTATTTTAATACAGTGGGTAAAAGTTTTGGTGACGAAATCTTGGTTTAGATAGGTGTTATGCTAATCGCGCCGTTTATTACAAAAGTTTATTTAATTTGCGCTATTTAGCATAACTCTCATTCTAGACCTCGGATTGACGTGAAACTTTAAGGACATGCTTATATTTTAATACGCAAGGTTATGGTCCGTTCACGTGTCCGAAATACTCATTTTATTTTCGAAAGGCCGTTACGGTCAACTTTTAGGCGAATGACGGAAATGCGCAAAAGACTCGGATAACTCATGAACCGATCACAGAGGTTTATACCAACATGTGACCTGGTCCTAAGAGAGTCCTAAGGTATATCTATACCTCACTAAAACGGGTCAGAACTGAAGTCAAAGCAAAAGTCAAACTTTTGCGACATTCGGCTCCGAACCGGTTCAATATAGCAAATGGTCGATTCAAACGAGCGCAAACAAGTTTATATACTTATTATCATGTTTCATAAGTGTCAAAACAGGTTCCATAACATATACATTACAGATTATGCATAAATCGCTAAAATAGCTTTCTGTTGACTTTTTAACCGTACGTTTGACTCGATATTTGACATAGTTAGAGTGGTGATCAGGGGGAACCCTTTTAGAGGTTTATTACCCACATAATTACCTACTCAAAACTACTTTTGATCCGTCATAAGACTGAACCATTTGCAAGTTATGGTAATGACAACCGTTAGTTACGACGGTTGTGTTTATAGGCTAAAACTATGGAAATGTAAGACCAAAATGGTTGTGAACGACTTACAGAAGTGTGTTCTTGCTTATAGAGCAGAGAAGAGGACTTGAGGGCTCTTGCAATGACCAGAGATGTGTGTTTTTGGTGTTGTGAATGTTATGTGCATAATGTAGCTATTTATAGCCAATGCCAAGCATCTATGATCATTACAATCACCTACAACAGTCCAGAGATGATGGGTAGGTGTCCCAGAGGGCTATGGGTCGAGTAGGGGGCGCCCATGCTCCATTAATTGAGGTTTGATCGTTCACAATGCTCAAAAGGCAAGAAACTACAAAGTTTCTGCATCTGGGCACTTTACGCGACCCGCATGGGAGTTCCCATGCACTTTAACGCGGGTCGCCTGAGTTTAAGAAATCAGACGCGTAATTGAGGAGGCTCGCGGCCCGCCTCAACTTAACCCATAACACAACGCGGGTCGCGAGAGGTCAGATTTCCAGAAATTCTAAATCTTTTTTAATGATTATCAGAATCCGGTAATTAATAACGAAATCTTTCGTAATGATTTACCTGACCTTTCGGGTTTGAAGGGGTAACTTTGCGGTTTGGCCCTCGGTTATTTACCGATAGGGGCCTCGTGTTATTTACCCGCATTATAAAGTCCCCGGTTAGTTTATTAATTATTTGGAAAGCCTTAACTTTCACTGTTGACGCTTTTAACCCTTCTCATACGAATTCGAGTATAACTTCCTCGTTTTAAGACGGAACTTCGCGGAATTTATATAGTATATTCTAGTGAGCGTATAATACTGTTACGAAGCCTTGGGAACGTTAAAGGGTCACTCAGAGGTAATATTAACATGTTGACACAGTTAACCCCTGTAGCTCGTAATCTCTCACTTTCTTCCGCGTTTCGCTTTCGTACGATCTTATGATTTATTCGTTTGAAGGTACAAGCATTATTTAGGGTTACTATACAGTATATTTACCCTTGTTGACATTTATAACCCTCGAATTTATATACTTTCAAGGTTTGTCAAAATTAGTCCTTTATTTATTATCAATGCCACGTGTAAACAAATGACACGTGTTAACACATTATTGGACACAAAATTTCGAGGTGTTACATCCTCACCCCCTTAAAATAAATCTCGACCCGAGATTTACTTAAATAAATAGGGGTACTTTTCTTTCATTGTAGCTTCGACTTCCCACGTATATTCAGGGCCTCTACGAGCATCCCATTTGACCTTTACAATCGGTACGTGCTTTCTTCGAAGTTTCTTCACCTGTCGATCTTCAATCGACAAAGGTTTTTCTATAAATTTTAAGCTCTCATCTATATGCACATCTGTGTGTGGAATCACCAATGATTCATCGGCGAAACACTTTGTAAAACCCGTGAGGATCACAATGATATCAATCTAACTTTGTGAGAGTGCGGAAACCAAACACAAAGGTGATTCAAGAAACAACATATATATCAAATAACACACAATGAAAAACAAAACAAACCAAACTTGCATTCAACTTGAAGATGACTGATACAAGATCGGTAGGAACTCGGTTCCTTGCTTGGTGTCGCTCCCTGCTTCTATTCGGTATCAACAACCCTTAATCTATTGATTAAAGGTGTTTAAATACAAAACATAAGGGCCGAAACTACTCAAGCCCATGCGACACACTTACAAGCCCAACCCACATAAGATTAACCCAAAACATAATTAAACTAATTACAAGATCAATCCCTATATTTTGTTAACCTGCATGAATAAACCTTCAGGTTCCAACAATCTCCCCCTAGGTTTATGCATGCAAGTTCTTCTTGCTTCAGCTTCCTTGATGACCACCACTCATGTTATCCTTGTATCCACCAAATCCCTTCCTGTGAATATGCATCACAGAGGCTACAGCAGACGTCCACCCTTTAGCAATTTCTTCATATTTTTCGGTGGCTCGGATTTGGTTGCTTGCCAATACTGCAAGATCTTCAGGTGCAAGATTCAATAAATCAATCTGATCCACCAGACAGTAACTTTCATCTCCATCACAAACGATCACAGCTTGACCAAGTCTTTCATTATATGCCCAGAAGTGCATCGTCTTCAACGCCCCTTTCGGAATCTTCCTTACCAACGGAATAGTCTTTTCTTTATCAGTAGCGGGCCAGTGCACTATCTTCATCCGCTTGTTGGTGTATGGATCTCTGATCCCTTTTGCTGGTTTAACTGTGGTATCTGCTGTACGCATCGAAGGAAAGCCTTTTGCCACTTCCCTTTTCAATCTCTCGAAGAACATATAACCAGGACCATTAGGCTTATCATCCACATAAGGTTTATTTACCAGATCTGTCAAATCAACCTTAGTGAATGACTGAAATTGCCCTGATCGCTTGTACCATTCGACTGGTCCAACCTTCCTCTTAATCCACCATCGTTTACGGTCGTGATCATACCCCCAGCTAACTACACCAGATCTATTCCCTTTCTTGTCATAGAGAGTTTCACCCACATCCATCAAATGATGTGTAGCATGCGCATCTTCATCATCAGGATTAGCATTCTTGTTTTTCAGAATCACAAACTCTCTCTTCTTCTTCAACCTTTCAGCTTTCGCTTTTTCTGCTTCTGGATCAGTAACCCTTTCAAAGTACTTTTCCATAGCAGCAGCCTTTTCAGCATTATCCTTCTCGAAAGCTTTCTTTCTGTTCTCTACATCGGTGGGATCAGAAAACTCTTGACCAAACTTCTTCTCAAGTTTGCCTCGCATATCATAAACAATATTGAATAACAGGCCAACATCTCCCTGTAGTTGTTCAATTTGTTGATCCTTCTTCACAATAATGTCTTCAAGCTGTATGATCTTAGCATCTTTATGTATGGAATCTTGTTCGAGCACAACCAAACGCTTCTTCATTTCCCTCATACTTATGAACTCATCATCATCGCTTGAATCACTGTCAAAAGGCATTCTGAGTGGTTCAACAGGTCGTTTACCACTAGAGCTGCCCGGTTCTTCATGAATGGTACCGGAAGATCCAGCACCAACAGCTTCAGAGGGCCCAGCTTCAGTACGAGTCTCAACACTAGATACAGCTTCAGTTTGAACTTCAATATTAGGCACTGCTTCATTTTGAGCTTCAGCATTTGCCATAACTGTATCATCACCTTGAGTACCAGCATCAAACTCAAAGATGTTGTCTGTAGTGGTCGTGGTAGTGGTGTCATCAACATTCCTTTCGAAATCAAAGTTGTATAAACCTTCAGCATCATCAGCAACAGTAACAGATTGATCTTTCCTTTGTTCAATAAACATTCCAGGTCTCGGATCCCGTCTTTTCCTTTTTAGTGGAATATCATCAGAATCCCTTGGGCTTTCTTCAGGCTCTTCAGTAGACACTGACAGATTAGTAGGAGGATTACCCATCGTGTCAGTCACTTTCTTTAACAACAGAGCCAAGTTCTCAGCAGAAATCACTGGAGTAACAGTAGAAACGGTTTCAGCATTAGCTTCAGGAGGAAGCTCTATGTTATCATCATCAGAATCACACGTAATCTCAACACCTTCATCGTCAGAGTTGATGGTGATACGCTCTGGCTCAGGCTCATTTTCATCTCTTTGCTGGATGTCATGCTCTTCAGCTACTATGGCACGTGCTGGTACGGCTAGTGCCCTGACTGGATTCACAGCAACTTCTTCAGTCTCAGCAAACTGACCGAACTTCTCCAAAGCAATCAAACCTTCAAACTTCTTTTCTGTTCCTTTCTTTGTTGTAAGTGCTCCAAAACAAGAAGGACCCATGGGCTTTAATTCCAGTGTGTTGCCCGATCTCTTCAATTCTGGATATCGAGCATTCAGAATCATTTGTACAAACCTAGGATACATCAGAAACTTATCCTTTCTTAGCCCGATAGCATTCCTCTTCATTGCTTCTAAGACATATCGCGAATAATTGAACGGCTCATTTGTAATTACGCAGATCAATGCAGCCGTTTGTGTTGTGTTTAGTTGATCAGTTCCTCCTCGGTTCTCAGTCATGCACAATAGGAACGTGTGCAATAATAAGCGCCAATATGGATGAACAAACTTCTTGACCAGGGGCGGAAATCTCCCTTCATAGCTTAGACGTGGCAAGATAGCTTCAATTACCCCAGCAGCAAGCTCGATTGGATCCGCTTCTTGATCATTAAACTGCAACACCTCCCTGATAACCTGCTCTGTCACAATAATCGTTGTTCCGTCAATTTCAGCAGCTATCGCTCCTTTGCCTTCAACTATTTCCACCTTCGCAGTCTTCCAGAAGTCTCGGATAAGACTTTCATACACTACCGGATTGTCTCGAAGAGCATGAACAATGCGGCATGTATTCAAGCCTTTAATCAAAGACGTGTACAACTCCTTGTGCTTTACAGGTGGGGGTGCCAAATACGCAACTTGATTGTGAGAAGCAATAAACTTGAGGTCCATTTTTCTGCAAATACACAAACAACACATGAGTTCCCAAATTTAACAGTGATAAAAATAAGAATTAAAAATAAACACTGTTACTGTTCACTCGTAACCATGAGTCGCAACCCAAGGTTTCGAGTCGAAACCGTGAGTCGCAACCAGGATTACTGAGTCGCAACCATGAGATTGCGAGTCGCAACCGAACAAGATGAGTCGCAACCATGAGATTGCGAGTCGCAACCGAACAAGATGAGTCGCAACCGGGAGATTGCGAGTCGGAATCGTTGGTCTCGAGTCCAGTTGTTCTTGATTTCGACTGGAATCTTCAAGAATTCGCCGGAAAACTCATCGGAATCTTCAAGAACTCGTCGGAAAACCCATCGGAAACTTCAAGAACTCGTCGGAAACCTGCAAAACTTGAACAATGACGTCATAATTTCTGTTGATGATCTACCTTAATTGCGAGTCGCAACCGGAATTCGAGTCGGAATCTTGATTTCGGCCGGAATTGTTGAGAGAAAATTAGAGAAGATTTCGAGTGAATTATGGTGATAATGACTCGTGATCAGCATTTATATGGCCAATGTTCTCATGGGCCCAAATCTGTTGGGCCTAGGCCTCATGAACTTGGGCTTAATATCTTTTAGCATTTTGGGCTAAATAAAATGATTTTCAAAGATAATTTTAACCAACCCAACCAAAAAATCTGATTTTCAAATAACCCATCAAACCCATTGAGCATTATTTTGCAAAACAAAACCTAAAACAAAAATAAATAATAAAATATTATTTACAAAAATAAATCAGGAAATTTGCATAGATGCTCAGGGATCAAATCACAGGGTCTCGGGCATGACTTCACTTATCAACACTGATCTACTTTAGAATAACCTAGACGATTGCCAGTATTTTTGTCCTCTTAAACTCATCTCCCTAGACCTTTTCCATATAACTGCCTGTATTTTAATTTTATCATGTTTTGATATTTTAATAATGAGCACCCAAACAAATACTAATCAAATCCCGGAATTATGCACAGCTCACTCTATCATGCAAGCAGTTTCCCTACCACATATTTCACAAGCCCAATCCAAATTTCTGAAATCTTAACTGGGAATAGGTTGAGAAAAGAACAGAATAGATCTTAGAATGAGATGATATAATATACAAATCAAATGAGTTTTCTCAATTTGATATAGGTTTCTTGGGTTTCTTTTGGGCACTAGAGGGCCTCTTTCGGGTGTTAATTGATCTACAGATCGACAACGTACAGCTAGGTCAGCATGTATCTGGATGCAGCAGAAGCTGACGTTGCCTAGCACCTCCAGGTCAGCATGTATCTGGATGCAGCAGAGGAGGTACACGACTTTTTCAGATAAGATTTCAGAATCAGACCAAAATTGTGTGTATCGGGAAAGCATACAAACATTCAAATAGACTTGAGCTAATTCCAAGTGATTTTCTTTTCTGAGGTCATGTACTGGTTTAGTTCTGAACAGAAATAGCTATTGTTTCCAATCTTAAGGATAGAGCCTACCAACACATCATACTAGAGTCAAACAATTTCGATACTGGTCTTACATGAGTCAGCCCTTGACCATAAAGTGAAAATTCATTTCATTTCCCAGTCCAGCCATACTTCCTTTTGAAACTCTTTTTGTATTTTTCGATTTTTTTAATGTTTTTGTATTTTCGATTTTTCAATTTTTTTTGTATTTTTCGATTTTTCTCCCCCTAAATTTGTGCATAAATAAAAAACTACCTAAGAATAGAAAGCTTTATGAACAAATTTACCTACGAAAAACAAAACAAAAAAAAATATGCTCAATCAGTAAAACGGATCATTTTTAGAAAATCCACAAGCACTCTGAATTTCGAGCTGCTGACAGGTTTAGTGAACAAATCGGCAGCATTTGCATCTGTGTCGATCTGTTCAAGCGTAATCAGACCTCTGTCAAAGCAGTCTCGAATGAAATGAACTTTAATATCAATGTGCTTGGTTTTGGAGTGAAAAACAGGATTTCTAACAATTTGTATTGCAGCATCATTATCGCAGTAAATAGTAGTGTTAAGATATGTCAAACCATAATCCTGCAATTGATGTTGCATCCACACCACTTGAGAGCAAGAAGCAGAAGCAGCAACATACTCAGCTTCAGCTGTGGATATCGCCACCGTTTGTTGTTTCTTGCACTGCCAAGAAATGAGCCGATCACCCAAAAATTGACATCCCGCAGAAGTGGATTTTCTGTCACTGTCAGTACCTCCAAAATTGCTGTCAGAGAAAGCAAACAAGTCAAAATTGGAATCTTTCGGATACCACAGACCAAACCGAGGTCGGCCTTTAAGATACCGAAAGATCCGTTTAACAGCAATAAGATGAGAAGTTTTAGGATTAGCCTGATAGCGTGCACAGTTGCAAACAGCAAACATGATGTCCGGACGGCTAGCTGTGAGATACATTAATGACCCGATCATAGACCGATATTGACGTTGATTGACAGACTCTCCTTCTTCATCTTCAGTCAACAATGGTCTCTCAGCCATAGGTGTCTCAGCAGACTTTGCATCCGAGAACTTGAACTTTGCCAGCACATCATCCACATACTTCCCTTGATGAATCAGAATTCCTTGCGAACTCTGCTTGACTTGAAGGCCCAAAAACAGAGTCATCTCCCCCAGAGCACTCATTTCAAACTTTTTCTTCATAACTTTCTCGAATTCCTTGCATAGATCCTCGCTTGTTGATCCGAAAATAATATCATCAACGTAGATTTGAACCAAGATTTGATCACTGCCTATCCTCTTGATGAACAAAGTCTGGTCAATAGTGCCTCGTGTATATCCATGAGCCAACAGATGTTCTGTTAGGGTGGCATACCAAGCTCGAGGAGCCTGGTGTAACCCATACAGTGCCTTGTCTAACTTGTAGGCATACTCAGGATGATCTGGATGCACAAATCCTGGCGGTTGCTCAACAAAAATTTCCTCCTTCACATCTCCATAGAGAAACGCGGTCTTGACATCCATCTGATAGACAGTGAATCCCATGTATGACGCGTACGCCAAAAAGATCCGGATAGCTTCAAGTCGTGCAACCGGAGCATAAACTTCATCATAATCCAGTCCTTCGATTTGCCTAAATCCCTGAACCACCAGTCTTGCTTTGTTTCGAACAATGACACCTGCAGAATCCTGCTTGTTTCGAAAAACCCATCTAGTTCCAAGCTTACGCTTTCCTGCTGGCAACTTGACAAGCTTCCATACTCCAAGTTTTTCAAACTGGTTCAGCTCTTCGTGCATAGCATCTACCCAGCCAGGTTCCTGCAAAGCTATATCAATGGTTTTAGGTTCGATTTGAGAAAGATAACTAGAATATAAGCAAGTGTTAATGGTCCCTGATTGACTCCTGGTCAAAACTCCTGCATTTACAGGACCAATCACATTTTCGATTGGATGATTGCGTTGAACGCTCGTCGGTATGGCCAAATCTGGTACCGTCTCCTCTTCAGTGGTGGTGTTGCTACACTCCCCCTCATCAGGTGCACTTGTAGTGTGAATTACAGGAGAAGTGACTGTACAATCCTCAGGGATTGGATCAGGAAACATTGCAGAGTCACTGGTTGATGCACCTTCAGGGGATTGATTGACCACCGGTGTCGGTGTAGGATGTTGCGTGAACACCATTCCCGGCGGATCAACAGTATGATGCTTCACAATTTCATCTATCTGTACTTCGTCCTCTGTATCTTCAAACGACAATGGTTGTTTTGGAACTGATTCACCTGCAACTGAGACATCACTTGACAAAATGTTAAATGATTTAAACAGAGCAGAATAATCATATAACCAATCTGGACCGACTCTAGCGTCCGTAGCATTCTCTTCAAGCCATTCGATGTTGCACGACTCAACGACTTTCCTAGTTACTTTGTTGTATACCCTATAAGCAGAGCCTTTAGCATATCCAACAAAGTAACATTCGTCACCTTTGACTTCAAACTTTCCATTTGAGTCCATTAGTAATAACACACATGGACAACCAAAAATACGAAAGTGTGAAACCGAAGGTTTATGTCCTTCCAGAATCTCGTAAGGGGTTTTCATGTGACGTTTATTAACTAAAGCATGATTCTGGATATAACAAGCCGTGCTAACAGCTTCGGCCCAAAAGAAGCTAGGAAGCTTTGAATCAGCCAGCATGGTACGAGCTGCCTCAATTAGAGTACGATTTCTTCTTTCAGCCACTCCATTCTGTTGTGGAGTTCGAGGCGCACTGAACTGTCGATCAATTCCCTTTTCACTGCAGAACGTATCCAAAGTAACATTCTTGAATTCTGTTCCATTGTCTGATCGAATAACCTTCACCTTAGTACTCGCTTGATTTTCAGCCAATGTAATAAACTGTTTCACCAGTGCAGCAGTTTCGTTTTTGTGACTGAGAAAATACACCCATGTGTAGCGAGAGTAATCATCGACGATTACTAGACAGTAGGCTTTCTTCCCGATACTCAGCACATTCACTGGACCAAAAAGATCCATGTGAAGTAGTTCGAGTACAGCCTTTGTCGAGGGTACTGGTTTAGACTTGTGAGGTTTTCGATGAGCCTTCCCTTTCGCACAAGCAACACACTTCTCTACCAACATGAAATCCTTGATCGGAAGATCTCGTACCAAATGACCTTTAGCTAGACGATTCAGATTTTTCATATTCACGTGCCCTAGTCGACGGTGCCACAATAAACCATCATGCTCTGAAATCTTCGAGAATAAGCAGGTGATCTCTTCACATGGCTTCTTGTTCATATCAATGACGTAAGCGTTTCCTTTTCTTTCAGCTGTCATCAAGAACCAGTCTTCTGGAATAACAATCCCAGGCTTGAGAACATGACAACCTTTCTTCGTAAAGTGAACTGAATTTCCTCTATCACAAATTTGCGAAATGCTCAACAAATTGTGCTTCAGTTCTGGAACGTAGTTAACATTTTCAAAGCTGAGAACTCCGTTTTGAACAGTTCCTTTCAACGTGATTCTGCCAGATTCACCTCCCGCAAACGAGACATATCCACCATTAAATTCTTTGACATTCACAAGTTGGGATAAGTCTCCTGTCATGTGCCTGGAACAGCCACTATCCATGTACCAGAGGCGCACGGTAGTCCTCCACAGCTGTTCCTGCACGAATAGCGGGATTAGTTAGATTTAGGAACCCAGCCCATAGTGGATCTGGGTTTTCCTTGAGCATCGAAATACGTTACCCTCTGCCAAATTAAATTGTCTTTGTTTAAGAAATTTGATAAATTTGCATTGACAGAATTTTTCTGAAGTGTATGAGGCAGATTGGAATGCTTGGCCTTGGGTTTAGGTTTCCAATATTGTTTAGACCAGTTGTTAGCATAATTACCAAACGCCTGAAATCTGTTTTCAGAAAAATGATTTTGCTGATTTTTATGTCTACGTTTGGCTGCATTCCAATCTTGATCAGAAGGCTTGACCTTACGATGGTCGTTCTTCATTGTCTTAGACTGATGAGTCGTCATTGACTTAGAAGGACCAGATCGATTTGGTTTGACTTTCTGATGCTGTGCATGTTTAGTTTTAGATTGCACAGAGGAAGATGGAGAAACACAGTTTCTGGCAATGTGCCCAGCTATCCCACAGTTGAAACAAATTTGCCGTTTCACTGCGGAAGATTTTTGACGATTCACAGAGGCTGCGGGTCTTTTGGGTCTTGTAGATGGAGCTTGCTTGTTCTGTTTTGATTTACTTGCTTGTGCCTTCCCTGAGCTTGTAGATACCTGAGGATCAGAATCAGAACTAGCACTGGCACAAGCATGAGAATCCGAAAAATTTGATTTTTCATTTTTAACTGCTTCATGAAAATCATTTTGATTAGAGTTTTCAGGTGTTGACCTATGATTTTCTTCACAATCATTTTCTTTTAAATTTTCATTTAAGAAAACTTCTTTCTCTTTTTGCAAATCATTTTGAGTTTCAGTCTCGATCGAAGCTGAGACGTCATCAACAAATTTCGATTCCTTTCGATCATTGTCATCCAATGATGTTCCCTCAGATTCATCAGTAGAAATATTTACTGAATTTGATTCACACGAAAAATCAGTATGTGATTGATTTTCTTGTGAAGCATCATCAGTGGTTTCACTGGATGTGTTCTGAGGAACGTCGTTGGTCACACTATTTTCTCCTAGAGAATCAGAAATATCAGAATCACAACTTTCAGCAATTTCAAAACAATCATCATCACACGCAGTTTTAAAAGGTTCATCACAAGCATTCACTGTTTTGCCCAAAACATCAGGCCCAAAAGAAGACGAAACATAACTATGAAAAGAGTTCAAAAACGCTTGTCCAAACACACAACCAGAATTAGTATCATCAAAAGAAGTTTTAGAAGAATCAGATTCTAAAACTTGTTCACTTCCAAACACATCTCCCCATATCACTTCAGGTACTTTATCTGCACATGACGAAGAACTGTTAGGATCAAAAGTACCCTTTGACACAAAACATGTCTCTGATTTTTCCTGCTCTTCAGTAAATTTGCCATTGATTGATGACTTACTGTTTTTGGAACTTTCAACATTTACCGAGGGCTTATTATTTTTGGGTCCGTATGTCATTTTACTTTCATTCAGCATCTCCTCCTCGGTCATAGGCAAGTAGGTATAATTGTTATTGTACGGAGGAGGAGCCTGATTATAACCCAAACCCGACCCTTTCTTTTTAGAATAAGCCAATTGTTGATCACAGAGATTCTTGACTAATTTACTGGAGGAATCAAATTTTTTAATATTTAACTCATTAATTTGATATTTATCCTGAACATCCTCCAGTTCCTTAGTTACCTCACACAATTTTTCTTTAACCATGATGAGTTGTGCCGTGGCTACACTAACATCGTCTTTGAGTTGGAAGATATCCTTACGCTGAGCTTCGATTTTCTCTTTGAAAAGTTTTTCATTTTTCGTTAGAGTGAAATTTTTGCGTTTAATTTCATTATAATCTTCAATTAGCTCAGCGTTATGGATTCTATAGGCCTCAACTCGTTCCCTACATTCAGAAGTGCAAAAAACAGAAAGTACCTCTTCTTTGGTGAGACCCTTGACCGGAGCTGACAGAATTTGAGTCATGAAGGCGAAATTTTCAGCTGACGACTCCTCCTCCTGTGCAGCCTTCACATCGTCACTCACAGAAGCATTGCTGGCCATGAAAGCGATATTGCTTGGGGTGGCTTGATTCTCAGGAGCTGAAATGTTTAATCTTTCGATCTCTGAACTCCAGTCAAAAGGCGAATCAGGCTGAACCACCAAAGCTTGGGCCAATCCCACTTGTGGGCTTCCACTGTTGACACTATCAGCAGGCACACCAGTTGTAGTCACAAGGGCTCTTTCTCGATTTGGTGTAACAGGAGCAGCAGGCTGAGCTGGAGTTTGCTCATCATTCACCTTGGGTTTCGTACAGTTTCTAGCCAAATGACCCTGTTCATGACAATTATAACAACGATATTCAAACGGCATCTTTACGGGTCCTGTGAACTTAAGATTTTGCCATTTGTTTTTCCCTGTCTTCCTCACAAAGTTTTTAGCTCTAAAAGCCGCCATAGCCATCTGCCACGTGATATCCATTTCTTCCACATCCTCTGGATGAATTTGATCCAAATCATCCATGGAAAACTTAGGAGGGTCAAGATTTCCCGAAGCAAAGGCGTTCATGCAATTTATGACAGATGCTGCAATTTCAAGATTTTCCTTTGACTGCCTAGAGAAGAAGGCAACCATTTCATTGCTAGCAACAGAAACAGAAGGTGCAGCAGAAGTCTTTCCAGCACTTGCAGGGGAAGCTTGAGTGGAAGACCCTGAGTTGTAGACATTTGCTGAAGTGGGAGCTGGTTTAGTATTGCGAAACATTTGGAATCCTCCTTGAGACAGAAGAGCTGTATTGCTGTCACTGGATGCAGTGGGGGCTATAGAAAAACCGGCAGCCAGCATGCTGTTCTTGTAGTTAGTCTCTCTCTGCTTGTCATCCAATTCACAAGCTTTAATATGCGAGATCATCTCAGACAGGGTGCATCTTGCAAGATCTTTTGTTTTCTTTATCATAGCAACATGATGATCCCAGCTCTTGGGTAATGCATTGAGAAGTTGCCTATTTGTCGAAGCATTTGTGGTGTGAATTTCTTCCATTTGCATTTGAGTCACCAGCTTGACAAACCTTTGGATCTGATTATCCACTGTTTCACCATAAATATGGTTGAAGTTGTTGAAATTCTGTTGCAGCAAGTTCCTTCTGCTTTCTTTCATGTCCTCATTACCTTCATACACTTCCACCAGAGAGTCCCAAAGTTCCTTGGCAGATTTACAAGTGCGAAATCCCATAGCAATGTTTGGACCCAAACCCATGGTCAGATAAGAAAGAGCTCTATCATCTTCTTCAACAATAAGCACATCTTCTTCCGTGTATTGATCACGAGGCTTCTTTACTTTGACTTCAGGTTCAGTAGGGCTTTCCATCATGATCTCTCTTGGTCCTCTCAATATGCTGCGCCATAGCTTGTAGTCTTTAACTTTCAGATGCTGTTCAAAGCGCCATTTCCACTCGGGAAAGTCATTAGCATCAGTTAAACGTGGAATACGCGTTGTGGTTCCTAGCTTTGAATCCAATTCTTGTTGCTGAGTTAAAGCAGACAATTCACTGTTGGTGGTTGACATTTTTAATAAATCAGTTAATTAATTGATTGATTTAATTAAGTCCAAGTCAACAGTCCAAAAGTCCGTTTCAATTTGTCGTTGCGAGTCGTAACTGGGTTGCGAGTGGAATGTGCGAGTCGTAATGAGGTGATTTCGAGTCGTAATGAGGTGTTTGCGAGTCGTAATCGTAGACGGTTGCGAGTCAGGTCAAACTTGAATGCGAGTCGTAACCAATATGGTTGCGAGTCGTAACAGGACAGGATGAGCCGAAACCGTGGTTACGAGTGATGATCAAAAAGCTGGTTGCGAGTCGTAACTGGGCGAGATGAACCGAAACCAAGGCTGATTGCGAGTCGCAACTAAACCGTGATGAGCCGTAACTGGGAGATTGCGAGTCGGAACCTGCAAAACAGAAAGTGATAAGGACTGTTTACTCGCAATCCCGATTTTTCAGCAGTTTCCAAAATTCAAAGATTTGGTAATCTTTGAATCTGTTGAACCAATATCCCGAGATTTCAGCAAACACCGAGACTGAAATCAAACAGAACCAAAATCAGTAATTTTTCAAGGAATTTTCAGGAACAGTCGATGAACAGATCTGCATACACACTTCAACAAATCGAATCAGTAAAATATGAGATTCTTGAATCTGATTGATATCAAACCGAGCCTTTGAATGGCTTCAATGGCTCTGATACCAATTGTAAAACCCGTGAGGATCACAATGATATCAATCTAACTTTGTGAGAGTGCGGAAACCAAACACAAAGGTGATTCAAGAAACAACATATATATCAAATAACACACAATGAAAAACAAAACAAACCAAACTTGCATTCAACTTGAAGATGACTGATACAAGATCGGTAGGAACTCGGTTCCTTGCTTGGTGTCGCTCCCTGCTTCTATTCGGTATCAACAACCCTTAATCTATTGATTAAAGGTGTTTAAATACAAAACATAAGGGCCGAAACTACTCAAGCCCATGCGACACACTTACAAGCCCAACCCACATAAGATTAACCCAAAACATAATTAAACTAATTACAAGATCAATCCCTATATTTTGTTAACCTGCATGAATAAACCTTCAGGTTCCAACACACTTTTTGAGATTGCAGATGTGGAACACATTGTGAATTCCATTGAGCTCTTCAGGCAAGTTCAACTTATAGGCGACTGACCCGACCCGTTCAATGACCTCAAAAGGTCCTATGTATCTCGGACTCAGTTTGCCTTTCTTGCCGAAACGCATCACCCCCTTCCAGGGTGATACCTTAAGCAACACTTTTTCACCTACTTCGAAGTGAAGATCCTTACATTTTGGATCAGCGTAGCTTTTCTGCCTATCGCGGGCAGCCTTGAGACGTTCCCGGATCTGGACAATCTTGTCCGTTGTCTGGAAAACAATCTCTGGTCCTGATAATTGGACCTCTCCTACTTCCGCCCAACAAACAGGCGATCTACATTTCCTACCGTATAATGCCTCGAAAGGCGCAGCCTTTATGCTGGTGTGGTAGCTATTATTGTAGGAGAATTCGATCAGGGGTAGATTCTTATCCCAGTTACCGCCTAAATCGATTGCACACGCACGAAGCATGTCTTCTAGCGTTTGGATAGTACGCTCACTTTGACCATCCGTCTGTGGATGGTAAGCCGTACTAAAGTTTAAACGCGTGCCCAAAGATTGCTGGAAACTTTTCCAGAAATGAGACGTGTATCCCTGTCGGAGATAATAGACACAGGTATGCCGTGTAAGGCTACAATCTTATCAACATAAAGTTGGGCTAACATATCGGAGCTATATGTCTCCTTGATGGGTAGAAAATGAGCTGATTTAGTCAGCCTATCGACTATGACCCATATTGTATCGTTTCCTTTCCTGGTTTTGGGTAACTTGGTTATGAAGTCCATAGTTACGCATTCCCACTTCCACTCGGGAAGTTCAGGCTGTTGTAGCAAGCCAGACGGCTTTTGGTGCTCGGCTTTGACTTGAGCACAAGTCAAGCACTTTGCTACATGGGCGGCTACAGACTTTTTCAAGCCTATCCACCAATAATTTGCCTTTAAGTCTTGGTACATCTTGTCAGCACCAGGATGAACTGAGTATTTGGAACTATGGGCTTCCTGGAGAACAACATCTCGTAGTCCTCCATAAATCGGAACCCATATACGTCCGTTCAATCTAAGGATTCCATCCTTGCTAAGAGTCAACTGCTCCTCAGTTACTCCTAACTTTTCATTAGGATAATTAGCTTCCAACACAGCCTCTCTCTGTGCAGCCAAAATCCTTTCAATTAAATTGTTCTTGACCTCAATGCTCTTGGCATTGATTCGAATAGGTTTTACCCTTTCTTTTCTGCTCAAGGCATCGGCGACTACATTCGCCTTGCCGGGATGGTACCTGATTTCACAATCATAGTCATTCAAGGTTTCCATCCAACGACGTTGCCTCATGTTCAACTCTTTCTGGTTGAACAAGTGCTGGAGGCTTTTGTGATCAGAATAAATCACAAATTTAATACCATAAAGGTAATGCCTCCATAATTTTAGTGCAAATACAACGGCACCCAACTCCAAATCATGGGTGGTGTAATTCTTTTCATGCACCTTTAATTGCCTTGAAGCATAGGCAATCACCTTGCCCTTCTGCATAAGAACACACCCCATGCCCGTGTGTGATGCATCGCAGTAAACCACGAATTCATCAGTACCTTCAGGTAATGTCAACACAGGTGCGTTGCTCAGCTTTTGCTTCAGGATTTCGAAGGACTCTTGCTGCTTTGGGCCCCAAATGTACTTTTCTTTCTTCTTGGTCAAGGAAGTCAAGGGCGCAGCAATCCTCGAAAAATTTTCAATAAACCTCCTGTAGTATCCTGCTAACCCCAGGAAACTACGGATTTCGGTAGGCGTCTTTGGCTCTTGCCAGTTCATGACCGCCTCTACCTTAGCGGGATCCACTTGGATACCACGTTCACTCACAACGTGTCCTAAAAACTGAACCTCTCTTAGCCAGAATTCACATTTCGAGAATTTGGCGTAGAGTTTCTCACGCTGTAATAATTCGAGAATGCAACGGAGGTGCTTCTCGTGGTCTGCTTGGTTTTTGGAATATATAAGGATATCGTCGATGAAGACTATGACAAATTTGTCCAAATACGGCTTGCAGACGCGATTCATGAGATCCATGAACGCAGCCGGTGCATTTGTGAGCCCAAAAGGCATCACTAGGAACTCGTAATGACCATAGCGAGTCCTAAATGCAGTCTTGTGTATATCTTCATCTCTGACCCTTAGCTGATGATAGCCCGACCTTAAGTCGATCTTCGAGAAGTAGCTTGCTCCTTGCAGATGATCGAATAGATCATCGATCCTTGGTAAAGGATATCTATTCTTTATGGTAACTTTATTTAGCTCTCGGTAGTCGATGCACAAGCGCATTGATCCGTCCATCTTCTTTACAAATAGGACCGGTGCTCCCCAGGGAGAGGAACTAGGTCTGATAAAACATTTCGCCAGCAGTTCATCCAACTGGGTCCTCAGTTCTTTCATTTCCGTTGGAGCTAGCCTGTAAGGTGCTCTTGCTATCGGAGCTGCTCCAGGAATGATGTCTATTCTGAACTCCACTTGTCTATCTGGTGGCAAACCAGGTAGTTCTTCAGGAAAAACTTCGGGGTATTCAGAAATGACAGGAAGATCCTCGATCTTCGGCTTAGGTTCTTCTATTATCACCTGAGCCATGTAAACTACACAGCCTCTGTTCAAACACCTTGAAGCTTTTAGCATAGATACGTCTTCGGGTAACCCGTACTGCGTATCTCCTCGAATGGTAAGAGATTCACCACTCGGAGTCTTTAATACTATGTGCCTTTTGCCGCAAAAGATTTGGGCCTGGTTATGGGATAACCAGTCCATGCCTAGCACAATGTCAAAACCCGCTAATTTGAAGGGAAGTAAAGATAAAGGAAAAGAATGGTTCCTAAAGGACATTTCACATCCTTCTAGAACAGTTGAGACGGTTTCTATCGTGCCGTCTGCTAACTCTACTTCGTATTTCATATCAAGGGTTTTGATAGGCATATTTAGTAACTGGCAAAATTTCTTGTCTACAAAGGATTTATCAGCGCCAGAATCGAATAGTACTCTTGCAAATATATTATTTACGAGGAAAGTACCTGTAAGCACATTGTCGTTCTGGACCGCTTCCTTTGCATCCATGCGAAAAACTCTCGCATTTGACTTCTTCGTCTCTTCCGCCTTCTTGGCATACTTTGGGCAGTTACTCTTGATGTGCCCTTTTTCATTACAACCATAGCAGGTTGCATCCTTGATTTTCTTGCACTCCACAGTCTTATGATCCTTGGACTTGCATAGTCCACAGGAAGGAGTCTTTGATTGCGACTGTGAGTTTGATGCAAATCTGCATTTCCCAGAGTGGGGTTTCTTGCAGATTTTGCAGTTGGGCCTTTCACCAGCTTGCCCATCTTTCTTCGCCTCCGACCCTCTTTTGCCTTCACCGTTTCCACGGTGCTTCTTCCCTGATCTTCGTGAGGTATCATCCTCACGTTTTCTCTTCTCAGCCTCCTTGTTCCTTAGTGTCCTCAGACGGACAGCGTCTAAGGTGAGAGACAAGGAGAGGTCAGTAACTGACCTGAAGGTCGTCGGCCGAGAGGCCTTTACACTCGCCTTTATTGCGGGCTCCAAGCCCCCAATAAAACGGGCGATTCTTCGAGGTTCTGGGGTCACAAGGTACGGGACCAGACGAGACATTGTATTGAAACTCGTCAAATATGCCTGGCAGTCCAGGTTCGTCATCACCAGTGACACAAAGTCAGCCTCGATCTTTTCAACCTCATGCTGAGGGCAGTAGTTTTCCTTAATGAGAGCAATAAATTCCTCCCATGTCATTTTGAACAAAGCAGACTTACCAGATGCCTGCACCAACGCCCTCCACCACGCCAGGGCCTCGCCCTTAAATGACTGGGACACATATTTCACCACATCCCTCGCTGCACACCCGCTGATGTCCACAATAGTGTCCATCTCATCTAGCCAGGTGATACAATCAACAGCACCTTTCTCCCCTGTAAATTCCCGGGGCTTACAAGATACAAAGTATTTGTAGGTGCAACCCTTAGCATTTGATGCATCAGTATATTTTCTATCGCGATGAACGCTGTTCTCAGTGGACGAGTGTTTGTCGTCATCTTTCTTGGGTTCAGAGGGTGGTTTGGAGTGTGTCTTTGGTTTAGAGGGTGGTTTTGACACGGTTCTGCCTTGGGACTCAGTATATTGACGATCAAGAGCTGCCTGAACAGCATTGTCAATCAGAGCCTTTAGTTGTGCGCCTGTCAAATGTACTGGCGTATTGTCGTATTCATCATCATTAGTATGGCTATTCTCTCTGTTGGGATCCGCCATTGTAACTTGAATCTGTTACAGAAGATAACAAAATTTTATTCAGGAGATTATTATAATCGTCATTTATGACAATTTGTCAACCATGGTACAGAGACCATATTTGGTTAACTTATTATTTCATTACATATTAGGATTTGAATATATCCTATTTCAGCTATATACATAGTATTGGCGGCATAAAGCCTAATCATGATGATGTTTTATAATATTAGCCGAGGTTTCAGAGAATCAAAGGCATAGAGATTTGAACCGTGGTTCTTTTATCTCTTTCTGACAGAGAGTCATAGACTACCACTGTCTTTTGTCGTTATAAGACAATTATTACGGCCCATAGGCACTACACCTCTAATGGATGTTTTAATATGGTTGGCCCGTAGGCACTACATCACTAATGGATGGTTTAATATGATTGGCCCGTAGGCATTACATCACTAATGGATGCTTTAATAAGGTTGGCTCGTAGGCACTACATCACTAATGGATGTTTTTATAATACTGGCCCGTAGGCACTACATCACTAATGGATGTTTTAATAAGGTTGGCCCGTAGGCACTACATCACTAATGGATGTTTTTTTTATAATACTGGCCCGTAGGCACTACATCACTAATGGATGTTTTAATAAGGTTGGCCCGTAGACACTACATCACTAATGGATGTTTTTATAATACTGGCCCGTAGGCACTACATCACTAATGGATGTTTTAATAAGGTTGGCCCGTAGGCACTACATCACTAATGGATGTTTTTTTTTTTAATACTGGCCCGTAGGCACTACATCACTAATGGATGTTTTAATAAGGTTGATCACCTTCATTGGTGATTTAACCCACGATTTATAAATCATTTAGTTGGGTTTTGAAATCCTTAAAGGATTTTTGTATAAGAATGACGTGCGTGATTTTAACGAATCACATCTGCCATGAATGTTAACATGCGTACAGAGGTTAACAGGGAATCAGAATCCTTTCAATTAGGTCGTACCATCTTGACTGGATCTTAAAAGACACCAAGCTAGGTTTCACCTTTTAAGATTCTTTATTTAGGCAGATCAATATAAAAGGAATGGTTTTGATTTATTTTATATATATTAAAACAAAACTCATAACATACATTCCAAAATCTCAAATACAATAACATATTGCCCTAAACGGGTCTTTCAAATAGTACATACCTCCATAGAGGTTTAAAAGTAAGTGACAAGTCCACGCAGGGACTGATATAAGATAGGTGTCCATGTAAGGACTAAAAGATAAGTCCGCGTAGGGACTGAAATACGATAAGTTGTCCACACAAGGACTTATTTCAAAGTAGAAATTACTTTAGTACAACTATTAAGGGCTAATGGTCACGTTTCTTCTTTTTGCCCTTTAGTAGGTTCGCCAAGCCCTTGAGAAATCCTCGGTGGCTCTTTTTCTCTTCTTCGAACTCTCTCTCCACACGATCTAATCGATGGAGTATCTCTTCCTGTTCAGGAGGAGAAAAACGTGGTTGTGGCGCTTGATGCGGAACTGGAGGTCTGGGAGGGATTGGATACCCATGAGCTGAGTAGTCCGGTGGTCCCATGTTTCCATGTGCTCCGTCAGGGTAGCGCGCATTATATCTTGCCGACACCACATATGGGTCGCGCTCATAGCCGTAGTTGTATTGTGCTTGTGATGGTTCGAACGTGTTGTAAGCCGTCGGGCCCGTGTAAGCAGGTATGGGTTGGTCATACCCAAATGGTGGCGAATTTTGTGCAACTGGTGCGGAGTTCGCCTCCTGTATAGGACTTGAAGGTCCTTCTTCTCGTAGTGGCGGATAGTGGCTACTACTAGAATGTCGAGGAGTGCTGAAGTGGATACCCCCTCCTCCTCGTGTAGACATACGAGCATTTGTCCTTCTACGCCTTGGCGGATCAGGTATTACTGGTTGCGCCGGTGGCGGAGGTGGTGGCGTAACTGCCACAAAGCGTGAATCCTCAGAGGGATCCTGTGGATGTCGCGGTTGTTGAGATGTCTGTTGAGGTGGCGTGTAGTACCACTCATGTCGGTCAAACAACGCTTGGAAACTGTCTGGTCCCTGATAGGGTGTGCCATGGAAGGATGACCCATCAGAGACTTCTATCGGATGCGTGGGCGTACCACGAGCTGGTTCAGTAGGATCCTCATCTTCCTCCATGGGATCTTCAGAAAAATGGTCTTGTGGCCCTAGTGGAACAAAACCCGAAGGTTCCTGTATGTAGTCAGCCGGATTAAACTGACCTATGTAGTAGGGAGTAGGGTCGTCATAATTCCGGGTCGATACCGAACGTTGTAGAGGTATGAAGGAAGGTTATGGGTTATTGGGATCATTCTCTGAATTTGGTCCAAAGGAGTGCCGATAAGATGGCGTCGAGCTGTGCGAAGTGGAATGCCTCGCGGGTTCATAAAGATCTCTTCGTCGTTGTGGTTCTTCACTCCGTGTCATCGAAGGCTGTCTTGTACCTGATGGTCCAGCTTCGTTATCGTGATGTGTCACGACTTCTCCTCTGCCTCTTCTTCCCCTTCCTCTTCCTCGGAATATAACAGGTGGCATTTTCCTGCTCCAAAATTTATTAAAAATCGAATCGAAAATAAAGACAATAAGGAGTATTAATCCGAATTTGTCCTAAGTTCTTGTCTAGACTCAAGTATGTGCAATTGTGTCATTGAGATTAAACACAATAGGGTAGTGTTTAATTCACTCAACGTTGGCTCTGATACCAACCTGTCACACCCCGATTTCCACGTGTTTCACCGGTGGGCCCGGTGGGGGATTACCGTGACGATGTTGGCAACAATATAGTCAAACCACACAATTATATAATGCACAGCGGAAGCATAAGATAAATATATAAACTTCAACCTCTGGTTGTAATATCAAATGTATTACAGAAGTTGAATATATCCACAGCGGATCAAAAATAATAAAATATTGTTCATTTAGATGCAGCATCGAGTTTGCGAGACTATGTACGATGCTTAGGCAGCTAATACCAGCCAAATTCGTATAGTACCTGCACTTAATCTTTTTGGGGAAAATACGTCAGTTTACACTGGTAAATACATTCAACTGACACATTTGAAAATGTTTATTAAATTTGATTTGAATGCACAAGGCACAAACTCTTTTATAACTTGGGAAAATTATAATAATCTTGTGAACGTTTTACACGTTCTTTTATGCGTTCAGTAGCCCGGGTCGTGCCGGGTTAAAGATTTATAGACACACCACATTGCGTAAAACCGTAGTATAAAAACCAACGGCTACGTCTTTTAATTTAATGTCGACACTTTATACCGAGTGTACGCCTACACCGGGATGTCGATGGTCGTGGCCATTTCGTAAAATGATGCCAAGGATATCCGGGACAACGGTCATTAAACCTCCCAAAGGCTTATAAGAAACAAAACTGTTTAAATGAGCCGATCATATTATTTAATTAACCACCTAAGCGATGGAAGAATACAATGCTCAATCAAGCGGTATTAATATACCGTAACCCAAGCCCATATAGGGGAAATAAGTTAAAGTATTTACCTTTGCAAGTATATTTCCTTAATTTGGATTAAATCACCGATAGCTTTTACTGGGGCTCCTAATCTGGAACGAAGGTTTTAATTAACCTCTTAGAATCCTAACGAGTCGTTATAATGGCCGTAGCCTAGACCGGTTGGTTCCGATATATATAGATATGGTTTAATCGCGCGAAAAGGCGAAAACCGAGAATGGAGTGTGATTCTGACCCAACAATTTCAGAGACTTGTTTTATATGGGTTTATGGTTCACACTCTGGAATTTGGGGTTCAAATAATATAATTTGACCCGTATCGGCTAATTTATGAAAACTAGTTTCATAAGCCGAACCGTGCGCTCAATAGGCGAAACGGTTAACCATGAGAGTCGTACGCTTATTTCCTAAGTCAATATGCCTTAAAGAGGTTGTGGTATCAGTAGGATACCTTCCGTGATGCCCGTAACGAGTTTAAGTTAATATTATGCCCCGTAAGGGCTTTTCGGTCATTTTAAAGACTTTTAAAGAGCTTTTCGAGTTTTACAGGAAATCTGAGTTTCCCGAACAGCTTATAAAGCTTAAAATACTTTGTTTATTATTTAAAACCAGTAGCAACTGGAATCGGGTCAAAAGACCTTGTAGAACTCATGTTTTGGCCGAAAAGGGCATATTCGGTATTAACCGAACCGTAGCCATAACCGCAGGTTATGAGCAAGGTAAAAATTATTAAAAATCTTTAAAATTCCCGAAATATTATTTTAATACAGTGGGTAAAAGTTTTGGTGACGAAATCTTGGTTTATATAGGTGTTATGCTAATCGCGCCGTTTATTACAAAAGTTTATTTAATTTGCGCTATTTAGCATAACTCTCATTCTAGACCTCGGATTGACGTGAAACTTTAAGGACATGCTTATATTTTAATACGCAAGGTTATGGTCCGTTCACGTGCCCGAAATACTCGTTTTATTTTCGAAAGGCCGTTACGGTCAACTTTTAGGCGAATGACGGAAATGCGCAAAAGACTCGGATAACTCATGAACCGATCACAGAGGTTTATACCAACATGTAACCTGGTCCTAAGAGAGTCCTAAGGTATATCTATACCTCACTAAAACGGGTCAGAACTGAAGTCAAAGCAAAAGTCAAACTTTTGCGACATTCGGCTCCGAACCGGTTCAATATAGCAAATGGTCGATTCAAACGAGCGCAAACAAGTTTATATACTTATTATCATGTTTCATAAGTGTCAAAACAGGTTCCATAACATATACATTACAGATTATGCATAAATCGCTAAAATAGCTTTCTGTTGACTTTTTAACCGTACGTTTGACTCGATATTTGACATAGTTAGAGTGGTGATCAGGGGGAACCCTTTTAGAGGTTTATTACCCACATAATTACCTACTCAAAACTACTTTTGATCCGTCATAAGACTGAACCATTTGCAAGTTATGGTAATGACAACCGTTAGTTACGACGGTTGTGTTTATAGGCTAAAACTATGGAAATGTAAGACCAAAATGGTTGTGAACGACTTACAGAAGTGTGTTCTTGCTTATAGAGCAGAGAAGAGGACTTGAGGGCTCTTGCAATGACCAGAGATGTGTGTTTTTGGTGTTGTGAATGTTATGTGCATAATGTGGCTATTTATAGCCAATGCCAAGCATCTATGATCATTACAATCACCTACAACAGTCCAGAGATGATGGGTAGGTGTCCCAGAGGGCTATGGGTCGAGTAGGGGGCACCCATGCTCCATTAATTGAGGTTTGATCGTTCACAATGCTCAAAAGGCAAGAAACTACAAAGTTTCTGCATCTGGGCACTTTACGCGACCCGCATGGGAGTTCCCATGCACTTTAACGCGGGTCGCCTGAGTTTAAGAAATCAGACGCGTAATTGAGGAGGCTCGCGGCCCGCCTCAACTTAACCCATAACACAACGCGGGTCGCGAGAGGTCAGATTTCCAGAAATTCTAAATCTTTTGTAATGATTATCAGAATCCGGTAATTAATAACGAAATCTTTCGTAATGATTTACCTGACCTTTCGGGTTTGAAGGGGTAACTTTGCGGTTTGGCCCTCGGTTATTTACCGATAGGGGCCTCGTGTTATTTACCCGCATTATAAAGTCCCCGGTTAGTTTATTAATTATTTGGAAAGCCTTAACTTTCACTGTTGACGCTTTTAACCCTTCTCATACGAATTCGAGTATAACTTCCTCGTTTTAAGACGGAACTTCGCGGAATTTATATAGTATATTCTAGTGAGCGTATAATACTGTTACGAAGCCTTGGGAACGTTAAAGGGTCACTCAGAGGTAATATTAACATGTTGACACAGTTAACCCCTGTAGCTCGTAATCTCTCACTTTCTTCCGCGTTTCGCTTCCGTACGATCTTATGATTTATTCGTTTGAAGGTACAAGCATTATTTAGGGTTACTATACAGTATATTTACCCTTGTTGACAATTATAACCCTCGAATTTATATACTTTCAAGGTTTGTCAAAATTAGTCCTTTATTTATTATCAATGCCACGTGTAAACAAATGACACGTGTTAACACATTATTGGACACAAAATTTCGAGGTGTTACATAACTTAATAATCTATAAATCATGGGTTAAATCATCAATTAAGATGATCACATATCAAGCATCCATTAGTGATGTAGTGCCTACGGGCCATACTCATTGTCATATAAGACAAGAGACAGTAGTAGTCTATGACTCCCTGTCAAGAAAAGGTAAAGGACTATGTTCAAACTGTAACGCCCTGCGTTTTCATAATTTCCCTATTTAGAAACCATTGCTTGGATTTCTATTTTTGGAAACCTTGTATTCTTGTAACCGTCCTTTATTTGTAATCTTTATCAAATCGAGACTTGAATCATTAATGAAGCTTGTATTTTGTTATATTTATGTTATACACACTCTATGAATGCTCGTATGTTCGACTTCGTGAATCAATCAATGTCTGATCATTATTCTTGGAAACTATGTGCGAAACTTGTAATTGATCTAAACTTATGCATTGAACGTCTTTTGAACGAGAACGATACTTGGTTATGACATTTATACGCTTAAACATACCTTGATTATGATCATCATGCTTAACTACACTTTATACTATGCTTTTTTATCAAAACAAGTCCCTAAACTCTCAAGATTTCACCTAAAGGAACCAAATATAAACTTCAGGGACCTAAGTGTAATAAAACGAAAGTCAGCCAAACCTACCCGCCGCGCGACGCGAGGGGGCTAGGCGTCACGCGACGCCCTGGTTTCGGCAGACTTGTGTTTCTTTGAGCTGCATGCACGAAATCCCAATAATCCAACCCACCCAATCACCTTTAATCCACCTCTAATCACCTCCAATCACCTTCTAACTCCCTAATTATAAATACCCACCTTCTCCAACCCATTTGACACTTTCACAACTCTCTAATCTTCACTAAAACACTCTCAAATCTGCAGAAAATCTGAGTTTGGACAGCTTCTTGTATCTTTACTAAAGTGAGTGTAACTCACTCATTTCTTAACCAAATCACTTGGTTCTTCTTCCTAATGCTTCATTATGTCCTTAGGTTTGAATCCTTGGTTTTTCCTTGGAAGAATCATGCTTGGATTTGCCTTAAAATGGACCAAAACTTTCTGTTTTATATTTTATTTTTCAACAACTTGTTATTCCTTATCAAACTTGAGTTTACTCATCTCATTCCTATGTCCTAATGCTTACAACACTTTTGTGGTTGGATAGGCTTAAAAACAAGGTTGAGACACTTAAAAATCAGAAGATTAAACCTCATAAACTTGGTGTTTTATTTAGGGTTTTAACCCACAAATCATGTCAAACTTAAGCTTTGATACATGAGTGATTATGGAACAACTTGGGTTGTTCCAAACATAAAATCCTCACATGGTTTGATGATTTCTAATAGTTAGTTTACTTAATGTACTTGTTATAACCTTAGTTCATGACCCTCCTTGGTTGTTTTTACATCAAGTGTAGTGGTGAACATCAAAGGGGTACCTAAATGGGAGCTTGTCTTCCTACCCCATACGTAACATCTATGACACATCTTGAGGTACCTAAATGAAGGATAAATCTTCTACCTCTTACTTGAATACTTAGAATATATATATCCTACAAGTTAAATAATATATATGTACATACACATCTTTGATAATCATCTAAGGACCTAAAACCTTGTCATGATTCTTATGAGTATTCAACTCATGAAATCACTAAGACCCTTGTGGTTACCAAGTGTCATGCAAGTGTTGAAGGGAAGATGAATACTTTGATATTATATTCTATTACATTTTCATGTTACTTAAATTCCGAATCTCCCGAATCCCCCAAACTCATACACTTTGTTTCTTTGTGTAGAGGAACAAGGTGCTCCAACTAGCTAAACCACCAACTTACTCTCGGACCTCAAGCTAAAGACTTGCAAACCGCGAGTATACTCGTATTTCCCCCTTTTTACTTTTACCACTTTTGGGGTGTAACATGTTTACCTATTGAAAACTTACACATAAACACTTTGTTAAACACATGAACGTTCCTATAACATGCTTGTATACGTGATGGCTTGATACTTTAAACTTGGGTTATTCTTATGTGTTTAACTTATCATTAACTTCGTACGAGCCAAACCTTGACATATGTAGCGCTATAGGATTAACGACCCGCCCGTAAACTTGAGGTTATGTCTTGAGCATATTGCGTTTTCTTGGTTTGATATGTTAGACACATGCCATATTTAATGTTTATCTTGAATCATATGCTTGCCATGAGGAATTGTTCACACTTTTTATTTTATGCTATGTACGTACCAAACTTGTATACTCGCCTTTGCTTTTGCATTGAATTGTATTTTTAAACATGTTACAGGTTGATGATGATGAAATGAAAATGGATAGCAAAGATGCCTAGATACTCACTTAGACGTTTAGGTTTAAAGTGTTGTATCAATTTTGTTTATGTTATGTTGAACAATGTTGTTATTTGCTTCTCTTGTAATGTTTTGACAATTCAATTTGGAAATGAAATTTGGATTATTAAATTATTGTCACAAATAGCGTTATGATGTCTCGAGCAATCTTCACACTTCGTCTCATCCCGATGTTTCCGCCATTGGTTGGGGTGTGACAGATTGGTATCAGAGCCATAACTATAGCGAATTAGGAAAATTGCCATGCTTTTGCCCTAGTCTATAGTTTTAGGAACTTTATCTCTTATTTGTTGTTTAAAACATTTGTGCTCTATCTTACATGCTTCCTAGCTACAATTCTTGTATTTAAACTTATGCGCCTTTCCTAAGGCTAACACGAATACACTTATGCTATTTTATACTCTTGTAACATCAACGAGACAACTTTACTAAAATAGGCGTGAAACCCACAATTTGGTAAACGACTCTCACTCTACCTTTAATCTATCTTTTGCACGAAATTTCACCATTAAGCTAGGAGTGACATCCACAACTTAATGGTAATTTCCATTTCAACTCTAGTGGACCCTTGTCAAAGTGTCAAATTTTATTTTGGCCGACAAGTACCAACCACATTTAGGGTACGAAATCGTCAAGTTAGGGGTGAAACCCGCATCTTGTCGATTAAGTCCCATTCCTTGATTTTTTATTCTCGCCAAAGTCCCGAATGTTCCAATCATTTAGAGATGTGTAGTAACCGGAAGGGTAAGATACCGTTAATCGCTTCTCGACGAGAGTGTCTTACTTATAGGCCAAAGCACAATATCTCTAAATCGAAAGGACTTTCGACCCACTTTGGAATTGTCAACGTTTCTCTACCCGAAACAATCCAATGTTTTATTGAGCCTCTTTTATGTAACTCAGTTTATATGTGATTTTATACTTGAACGTTCTTTCATTTCGAAATGTTGTTTTAATCATTTCGCACGTTATCGCAATCACAAACAATAATAATCCCTCGTGAACAAACTAAATTTACAATGCTTTCGTTTATTCATGTTATGCTATGTGGAATTCATGACTATGCTATATGAAACGTTTAAACTTTTATGCTATGCAAATCAACTTGAATCTTTATACTATGTGACCCTTTATGCTATGTGATCAATTTCATTTTCTTAAACAAATAATATGACCAAGTCTCATCTACTCCCTCTTTTCGAATTCGAATTATTTTTTTTAAAATTTCATTTTCTATGCGTATATCGTACAAATACTTTATCGTACATTTATACATTATTTACATGCATGAGTTCACATAATTTTATTTATACCCCTTGTAACAATAAATGGAGACATATCATCAAGGTGGGAGTGATTTCCTTACCTTGACGACTAACTCCGTTTCTTTTGTCATCTTACAACGACCTCGCCAATGAATTAGGGGTGATTCCCTTACCTAGGTGATCGTTACCGATATTTTCCTTAATAGACTATATTACGTAAACATGATCACGTTTATATCTAAATCTTTTATCATTAGGCAACTCTCTATTTATTTCAGCATGCATTGCTTATATGAACGAATTCCTTATCCTACAATATATATATATATATATATATTTTATATAGCTCATACACACAAAATTCTTAACCTTTATCATAAACGCTTATGCCTCGATTTTCAAAAATTACGAAATGCTACTTGTCAACCTAGTTGGTTTAATAAATCCATTGCCCACGAAATTTTGTATTCAACGTAACTACTGAAAAAGGCTCATCTTATATCCTTAAACTAGAGATCTTCTATTTTCAATTAGGAATCAAATCAACTTTTTCCCGCAAACCTATAAAATACTACCAATGTTGTTCAATCATTTACTAAAATTTCTTTCAAAACCAGTAAAATGTTTTATTAAAAACGTTTTTTCAACAATCACTAAGATCGTATACCAAAATCCTTTTCCTACGAATCAACGTTGTCACAAAAATGTCTAAAATTCGAATTTCTTCTTTAATGCAAGATCATTTAAAACGATGCAAACTTATTTACTTCTAGAACCTTTTCAACCATTATTCAATACGTCAATTTAAAATGTGTGGGCAAGGAAACTTCATAAGAACCAACCATCTTCAATGAATGTAAATCCTTTAAAGCAAGAGTAGCAATCCCTTTCTTTCACAAAGTATAACCCGCATAACTAATAAATGTTTTATGCTCTCTTTACATTTATGAACTAGATTCTATATGTCATGTCAACTCAATCTATTTTGATTTTAATTAAATGTCACGCTTTGCTCAAAACCACTATATATGTATACCATTTTATGTGCTTAGGTTTATATCTCGTGACAATTACACTTATACCCTCATTTTTACCTTCATACTCAAAACTTCTTGGCCTTTCTTTTCTTGTTTAAATTCGTATATTACGATTCATATCATAAACAAAATCATTACGTATTACACTCATACCCATATTCGTATTTCTACACCTTATGTCTACACCTATATTTATATTTTCACCTTTATGCTTATTTTCATAATCATATACATATTCATACGTTTTATATTATACTCGTGTTCCCAAATTATACATTTACACTACACTTATATCTAAGTTTATATTCATGTAATACAATTATACTTACACTCACAATTACGTTGCGCTAATATTCATATTCGTGTTTATACTCATATATCCTACTTGTACCTGTACCTATACAACTATGCTTAAACTTATATTCACATCCATATATTTTCCTCATACCAATACAATTATGTTTGTACTTAAATTCATAGTTATACTTGCATTTATACAATTTATGTTAGACTCATACTTATATATATACTCTCATTTATACGATTTACGTTTATGCTCACGCTCATTCGTTTATGCTCAAAAATTGTACTCACATATATACTCATACTTTTACTCATACTCCTGGCATGCGTTTTATTTAAACTTATACTAGACTCATGCTTTTTTACACAAAATTTATACTTTCGCACTATACGCGGGCGAAACCCGAGGGATTCGCTTACGTTGTTACTATTTGAAACACAAGCGTGCTTATAAGCCATGCCTCTATGCACGCAGTCTTATTTTTAGAATTTATTCATACCCTAATTCATACGCAACTAGTACAAGTTATGCGGATCATGTGACGATCAATGTAATCGTGGGTGCACACGGGATTATAGTGATAGTCGTATGAGAACCATAGAGTGTACTATTGTGTATGGTAAGACACGGAACGTAACATGACACCGGATACGAAACGGACGTCACATGGTCAAAACATGGTGGATACGCCGCTGGTACTTCCTATATATAAGTGTTTTCACCATGTTACCAAACTCTCGTAAAACGTGCCATGAGAAATTCAGTGTTTTGAAGACCTTTTTGGACCTTATTACCAAAACTTTTTCAAACCTTCCGTCTTCCTAAATTTCGGGACGAAATTTCCTAAAGGAGGGGAGACTGTAACGCCCTGCGTTTTCATAATTTCCCTATTTAGAAACCATTGCTTGGATTTCTATTTTTGGAAACCTTGTATTCTTGTAACCGTCCTTTCTTTGTAATCTTTATCAAATCGAGACTTGAATCATTAATGAAGCTTGTATTTTGTTATATTTATGTTATACACACTCTATGAATGCTCGTATGTTCGACTTCGTGAATCAATCAATGTCTGATCATTATTCTTGGAAACTATGTGCGAAACTTGTAATTGATCTAAACTTATGCATTGAACGTCTTTTGAACGAGAACGATACTTGGTTATGACATTTATACGCTTAAACATACCTTGATTATGATCATCATGCTTAACTACACTTTATACTATGCTTTTTTATCAAAACAAGTCCCTAAACTCTCAAGATTTCACCTAAAGGAACCAAATATAAACTTCAGGGACCTAAGTGTAATAAAACGAAAGTCAGCCAAACCTACCCGCCGCGAGACGCGAGGGGGCTAGGCGTCACGCGACGCCCTGGTTTCGGCAGACTTGTGTTTCTTTGAGCTGCATGCACGAAATCCCAATAATCCAACCCACCCAATCACCTTTAATCCACCTCTAATCACCTCCAATCACCTTCTAACTCCCTAATTATAAATACCCACCTTCTCCAACCCATTTGACACTTTCACAACTCTCTAATCTTCACTAAAACACTCTCAAATCTGCAGAAAATCTGAGTTTGGACAGCTTCTTGTATCTTTACTAAAGTGAGTGTAACTCACTCATTTCTTAACCAAATCACTTGGTTCTTCTTCCTAATGCTTCATTATGTCCTTAGGTTTGAATCCTTGGTTTTTCCTTGGAAGAATCATGCTTGGATTTGCCTTAAAATGGACCAAAACTTTCTGTTTTATATTTTATTTTTCAACAACTTGTTATTCCTTATCAAACTTGAGTTTACTCATCTCATTCCTATGTCCTAATGCTTACAACACTTTTGTGGTTGGATAGGCTTAAAAACAAGGTTGAGACACTTAAAAATCAGAGGATTAAACCTCATAAACTTGGTGTTTTATTTAGGGTTTTAACCCACAAATCATGTCAAACTTAAGCTTTGATACATGAGTGATTATGGAACAACTTGGGTTGTTCCAAACATAAAATCCTCACATGGTTTGATGATTTCTAATAGTTAGTTTACTTAATGTACTTGTTATAACCTTAGTTCATGACCCTCCTTGGTTGTTTTTACATCAAGTGTAGTGGTGAACATCAAAGGGGTACCTAAATGGGAGCTTGTCTTCCTACCCCATACGTAACATCTATGACACATCTTGAGGTACCTAAATGAAGGATAAATCTTCTACCTCTTACTTGAATACTTAGAATATATATATCGTACAAGTTAAATAATATATATGTTCATACACATCTTTGATAATCATCTAAGGACCTAAAACCTTGTCATGATTCTTATGAGTATTCAACTCATGAAATCACTAAGACCCTTGTGGTTACCAAGTGTCATGCAAGTGTTGAAGGGAAGATGAATACTTTGATATTATATTCTATTACATTTTCATGTTACTTAAATTCCGAATCTCCCGAATCCCCCAAACTCATACACTTTGTTTCTTTGTGTAGAGGAACAAGGTGCTCCAACTAGCTAAACCACCAACTTACTCTCGGACCTCAAGCTAAAGACTTGCAAACCGTGAGTATACTCGTATTTCCCCCTTTTTACTTTTACCACTTTTGGGGTGTAACATGTTTACCTATTGAAAACTTACACATAAACACTTTGTTAAACACATGAACGTTCCTATAACATGCTTGTATACGTGATGGCTTGATACTTTAAACTTGGGTTATTCTTATGTGTTGAACTTATCATTAACTTCGTACGAGCCAAACCTTGACATATGTAGCGCTATAGGATTAACGACCCGCCCGTAAACTTGAGGTTATGTCTTGAGCATATTGCGTTTTCTTGGTTTGATATGTTAGACACATGCCATATTTAATGTTTATCTTGAATCATATGCTTGCCATGAGGAATTGTTCACACTTTTTATTTTATGCTATGTACGTACCAAACTTGTATACTCGCCTTTGCTTTTGCATTGAATTGTATTTTTAAACATGTTACAGGTTGATGATGATGAAATGAAAATGGATAGCAAAGATGCCTAGATACTCACTTAGACGTTTAGGTTTAAAGTGTTGTATCAATTTTGTTTATGTTATGTTGAACAATGTTGTTATTTGCTTCTCTTGTAATGTTTTGACAATTCAATTTGGAAATGAAATTTGGATTATTAAATTATTGTCACAAATAGCGTTATGATGTCTCGAGCAATCTTCACACTTCGTCTCATCCCGATGTTTCCGCCATTGGTTGGGGTGTGACAGTTCAAACCTTCATGCCTTGATTCTCTGAAATCATGGCTTATAATTTAAAAACGTCCCTGTGACTAGGCTTCTATGCCACTAATAACACTGTTTACAATTAGGATAAATTATATTAAAATCCTAAATAAATATGAGTAACAAATTAACCAAATATGGTCTATGTTTACCATGGTTAATGAATTACCCAATAAGGGCAATTCCATAATAAACTCCCAAATAAATTTTCGTCATTATCTTATGTGACAGTTCAAGATACAACGGCTGATTCGGATGAAATAAATAGTCATCCAAAGGAGAACCAGAATGATGCTCGGATTAATATAGCGAGTGCTGAACTGCAAGTTTTAATTGATAACGCTGTTGCAAAAGCCTTGGATAGGCAGTATAGCGAATCGAGCAGTACTCGTAGTAGGACCCTATCCGCACCGCATTCTTAGCCCAAGACTCATTCGGGGGCGCATAGCAAGCCTCCCTCCAAGAAGGAAGAACCAAAGAAAGATGATGACGAGCGTCACTCTTCAAACCATCATAGTGTCCTATCTCAAGGTATTATGCTAAATCAGGGACCCCGTGATAAGGGTTGTTCCTACAAATACTTTGTTTCATGCAAACCCCGGGATTTCACTAGGGAGAAAGGAGCAATTGACTGCATGACTTGGTTGGATGAAATGGACACAGTGGTTGATATCAGCGGGTGCGCTGAAAAGGATGTGGTAAAGTATGTGTCTCAATCGTTCAAAGGTGAGGCCTTAGCCTGGTGGAGATCATTGATTCAGGCTACTGGGAAGGCTCCACTGTACAGTATGTCATGGGAACAATTTGTTGCCCTCATCCGAGAGAACTACTGCCCTCAGCATGAGGTAGAGAAGATTGAGTCAGATTTTCTGTCATTGGGCATGAAGAATCTAGATTGCCAAGCTTACCTTACGAGCTTTAATACAATGTCAAGGTTAGTTCCCTATCTGGTGACCCCGGAACCCAAAAGGATAGCTCGTTTCATCGGGGGTTTAGCCCCAGAGATAAAAGCAAGTGTAAAAGCCTCTCGGCCAGCTACTTTCAGGTCTGTAGCTGATATATCTTTGTCCCTCACACTGGACGCGGTCAGGCAGAGATCGCTGAGGAACACGGATACCGAGAGGAGGAAGCATGATGATGACACTTCACATCGGTCAAATAAGAAGCACAAAGGGAACAATGACCACAGGAAGGGATTTAGTTCAAAGAAGGATGGGCATCAATCGGGAGATAAGCCCAAGTGTAAGACTTGTCAGAAATACCACTTTGGCAGGTGCAGACTTGATTCAAAATCCCAATCTCAGTCGAGACCTTGTGGGATTTGCAAATCCATGGAACATAAAACCCTAGAGTGCAAGAAGCTGAAAGACGCAACATGCTACAGTTGCAACGAAAAAGGGCACATCAAGACAAATTGCCCAAAGTATGTAAAGAAAGCTGATGAAGGAAAGAAGACCAATGCTAGGGTCTTCAGAATGGATGCAAAGAAAGCTGTGCAGGACGATAATGTGATCACAGGTACCTTCCTTATAAATGATGTTTATGCGAGAGTGCTATTTGATTCAGGAGCTGATAAATCATTTGTATATAATAAGTTTTGCAAATTGTTGAATTTACCTGTCAGAACCTTAAGTGTGAAGTATGAGGTGGAGTTAGCAGATGGCACCTTAGAAACCGCCTCAACCATATTAGATGGATGTTTCATATCCATTAAGAACCACTCTTTTCCTTTGTCCTACTTCCTTTGAAGTTAGCCAGTTTCGACAAAGTTTTGGGTATGGACTGGTTATCTCATAACCAGGCCCAGATTGTTTGTAATAAGAAGCAAGTGGTGATCAAGACTCCGTCTGGTGAATCACTTACTATTCAGGGAGATACCCAGTATGGATTGCCTGAGCAAGTGACTATGCTCAAGGCCTCTAGGTGTTTGAAAAGGGGTTGTATCATTTACATGGCACAAGTGACTATTGATGAGCCGAAACCCAAGATTGAGGATATCCCCGTCATTTCTGAATACTCTGAAGTTTTTCCTGAAGAACTACCTGGTTTACCACCAGATAGGCAAGTAGAATTCAGAATCGACATTATCCCTGGAGCAGCACCTTGTTAGTACATTCATGTCTATAGCCTTCGTCAATCCGAGCCATAGCGAGAAACCGAAGAAAACGAGATTTACATTGTTATATTTTAGTGATAGTTAGTCAAAAAGGCAAGGTGGCATAACTGTAATTAATGAGATTCCTCATTAAATCCCTTGGCCTATAAATAGGAGGCTTATGCCTTTGTTTTAGAACTTTTGTCACATTTGTCATTGAGAGCTTTCTAGATCTAGAGAGAGAATCTAGAGAGAGAAAGTGATTCAAGGTATTGTACGATTTCATATTTTATATAGAATCACGTTTATATTACATCACGTATTTTAGGTCGCGTTCGTGTACGGATTCCGCACGTTATACGTACGTTTCGCAATCGTTTCGGAGTCAAAACCGGTCCAACAAGTGGTATCAGAGCAGGAGCTCGATTGCACTGATCTTTCACACGATTTCGCACAGGATTACATCGATTTCAGATCTGAATTTCATAGATTTCTTCATCTTTTTCACGTTTTTACTGTTTTTTTGTCAAATTGAACAGGTTTCCACGGTCCGAATCAGTTGATTTTTGAATATGTTGTGCGCAAACATCAGATTAACAACCCTACAAAGTTTCAGATCCTAATTCCAAGCAGATTAGGAGAAATTCGATTTTTTTTTTCGAAACCGTATGAACAGCGCGTGTCCTTTTGAAATTGAGGTTCCGTCGTTTGAAACAGCCCATTCCGTTTGAAAATTGGCTTTTATCGTTTGAAAATTGGTTCTCGTTTGAACTTGTCCGTTTGAAACAAGTCCTATCGTTTGAAATGGAGGTTACCGTTTGAATCTGACTTATCGTTTGAAAGATGAACCTGTCGTTTGAAAATGAACCTATCGTTTGAATATGATCTGATCGTTTGAAAAGTGCATGTGTTTGTTAAACAATTGAAGGACCAATCATACTTTGATGCTTATACAAACGGCCCAATAGATGTGTAACATGTTCATGTTTGACAGATTAGTGGTCAAGTCGGTCCAATAAGAGATGAACAATTAATAGATAAAGGTTGTCGGCAACATTTGATTTAAAGTAAAAGTGTTTTACTTGCCCATTACACCGCCCCACTAAGTGAATTGTGGCCCAATCACTGAATTACATGAATTATATTAATCGACCCATGAAAAGCATTTTTTTTTTTGAACGGCTAATAAATTTTGTCGGATATTGACTGAAGAATTGCATGAGAAGTAAACTTGATCTGACTATTATATCACGGCCCAATCATTATCAGAATTGCAAGCCCAAGAATCACGTGAACAGAACAGGTATCGGCCCATGTGACTTTAGTTTTTGGCCCAATCACTGATTTTGAGTGTTATAAGTTGCTGGTTCCTTAATATATTTTTTGTTACCAAGAATTTGCTACAAGTGATCATTAAATGTTTGTCGGCTAGTGGTTGGTTGTCAAATTGTTGGACATTTAGAATTTAAATTTAAATGATGTCTGTTGTTGATTGAAGGTGATAAAAATGTTGTCGTATTGTGTCATCAATCAAGTGGTAGATTGATTGGATTACCACTTTGTTCAAAAGTCATCACAATCCGATTCAAGTTCATCTTTTTATTCAAGTTCAAAGTGCAACAAATCGAGTGGAAATCCGAACGGATTACCACCCGACCCTAATCATTTCATTTGTTGTGATTCAGGTGTCAAAGCATCGGATACTTGCCCGAACGGATTCTCACCCGATTCACTGTCATCTTATTTTTGTTATATTGTTGATTTTTGTTGACTCACTCGATCGGATACTAGTTTGTTTCAGTTGATTGTTAGTGATTGAACTAATCTTGTAATTTGAAATATTCAGGTAATTCGAGATATTCACGATTTGAAGTTAAGGCAATGACTGCTGAAATAACACTTACTCGTGAAGAAAGACATGCACGTCTGAGATTAGATGATGTTTATGATGCTTACAAAGAAGCAACACGAGCAGGTAGGTGGAGCAAAGAAAAAGAATGCTATGTTGATCCTCAAGGAAACCCAACGGTTGATCCGAAGACGGTTGATCTTGATGCATTAGTTGCTGCTATACCTACTGTGAGTGTTTGGTGCAAAGGCCTTAGGGAGATTCCGAGGTACAAAGAGCAAGTTGAAGAAGGTATTCGGAAGGTGATATTTGCTAGTCTGGAGAAGAAAAAGAAGAAGACAGTTGAAGAAATTGTGTCTGAGAGTGAGAAGTTGGTGAATGAAGTGAAGAAGGTTGAAGAGAAGGATGAGGAAGTTGTTGAAGAGAAAACGCAAGTGGCTGAAGAAGAGCAAACTCAGAAAGCAGAGGAAACCACAGTGTCAGTCACTGAGGTAATTATTCAAACTGATACTTCTGGTAAAATTGATAGTGAAGCTGAACAACAATGCAAGAAATGCATGGAAGCGTGCACTGCTTGTATTGAGAAAGATGAAAAACTCAACAACAGAGATATTGAATTTACTAAAATAGAAAAAAATTTCAAAGAAAAATGTCATGAGATGATTGAAAATGAAAAGTTTTTGAAACAAGAAAATGAAAAATTGAAATTAAAATGTGAGGATCTTGAAACAGAAAACAAGAAATTAAAAGAAAAGTGTTCAGCTGTTTGCAACGAATGTGTTCCAAAAGACATCAAAATTCAAGAGTTGCAAAAAGAGTATGATGTAATGAAATTGTCATATGAAACTGTAAAAGAAGCTTATGAAACTTTAAAAAGTAAAGTTAAAAGTCTAGATGATAGATTGTGTGCTTGTCAAAGAAACACTAAATTTCTTGAAGCTAGGTTTGAAGATAAACAAAGAGTGTTAAACCAATATATTGATGATGTTGCTAAGCTTAAACAAGAATTGACAGACAAAGAAAAGTTGGTCAATAAATTGCAAAGCTATCATTCATCTTCATATATTCTGGAACGTATTTTCAACATCACACCCAATGAGAAAGAGTCTGAAAAGAACAAAAAGGGAATAGGGTCTGAATACCATCAAGTTCCACCACCGTTGGAGAATAATTATACATTCTATGATGGCGAAAATGTGGAAAAAGTAATCAACATGGTTGATCAGTTACCCGATAACATCGATGTGACTTATACCAAATCTGATGATATCAGTGATTCAGAGGTGGTAGGTAAGGTTGTTGAAAGTGTTTTTCACGAAGAGTCGGTTGATACAGGTAAAACTGAATCACAAGATGAAAATGAGGGAAACTTTCATGATGAATATCTGAAAAACACAAAATCCAAGTAAAATTTGAATGATGATTCAAAGGGATTGGTTTATACCATGATTGGATCAGACAAATTATTTTTAGATGTTGTATTCCTGATTCAGAATGTGATTTCAGAAAAGGTTGATCAGGTTTTCAAAATGGTTGAGATTGAAAAATCTGAGATTTCAAAGTTTGCTGGTAAAGGTCACAAAACTTTTTATAACAAACCGGGTGTTAAAAGAAAGAACATGAAGGTTGGGTTGGGTTATAAAAAGAAACAGAATCGAAAGAAAAATGAAGTGCCAAATTATCAGGCTAAATTGAGTTTTGTTCAAGGAAACAGTTTAGCTGAAGAGAAAGAACTCAAAATGAGGCAGTCTAATGCTGAGTTTGAGGCACAAAAGAGAAAGCAACAACCACAGGTCAAAGATGTGTCCATGAGAACATGTTTCAAATGTGATCAAAAAGGACATCTTGCACGCAAGTGCCCAAATCTAAAACCTGTGGATGTTGACAACAAGAAGATTGATTCTGAGAAACAAAAATCTGAGAATGTGAGACAAAGGTCAACCAAATTTGATTCGAAACAAATCTGGAGGTACAACACAAACAAGTTTGCTTCCAATCAAAATTGGAACTCAAACCCAAATAGGTTTGATTCAAGACAGACCTGGAATTCTCATACACCCAGATTCAGAACAACACAAAGTTGGAAAACTTCAGTTGATATGACAAAAACCCAAGAGGTTTGGAAACAAAAAGTTGTTGTTCAAAACCAAAGTGTTCAAAAAGATTCACATTTTTACAAACGAGGAACACCAAAAGGTCAAGCATGGAGTGTTAAGAAACATGTTGATTTGGTTAAAAATGAGAAACAAAATCAAATCTAGAAATTGAAAACAGAAATAGAAAGTTCATTTTCTAAGGAGAAGAAAGCTGAGGATTCAATTTCGATTGCCTATGATGCAAATTTTCCACCACTAAAGGCTGAAAACTTTAAGATTCAGGTTGCTAGAGTCAAGGTTACACCCAAGGCTGGTGAGGCTTGGGTGGACACAATGTTTGATTAAACAATTTGACTTGCCGGAGCTTCCTTTATCGCGAAGCAGGAATCGGTATCTTTAGTGAATGAAAATTATTGTGTAGTATTTGATAAAGTTTGAATGTGCAGGTGCTCAAGAATTCTGAAGATTGTAAGATTCAAAGTTGGAGCAGCCTGGCACACCAAGAGGAGGAGAAGGCTGCTGGACCCTGTGTTGGTTGAAACATGGAGTTTATGTGTTTTCTGTACATAAATAAACAATATTTCAAAACCCTAAAAATTAGAAAATCAAAAACCAAAAATATGTTTTCGTTTGTTACCATTTGAAAAACCAAAAATATGTTTGTTTTTAATTTTTTGTCAAAAATAGAAAATTACAAAAATATGTGTTGATTGAATACACCGAAACCCTCACGGCTGAACAAACATGATTACTTTCACCAGATTGAAAAACGGTTTTCAAATTGTAAAAATCAGTGTGTTGTAAATCATGGGGGTACTTGATGTTATATTTTCTGCAAAACAGAGCATGAGATGCAGAAAAGGGATGGCGAGACAAAGCTATCAGTATCGGTTTTTCAAATTTCTTTAATGATTTTGCATTTTAAGGGGAGAAAAGTTGTTAGAAAATACAAAAACATTAGAAAATTTGAAAAATACAAAAACATGATAAAATTCAAAAATTTGAGTTGTTGTGTAAAAAGAGGAAATGATAGTACATCAGTAGACAATTACAGTATGCTAAAGAAATGTAATGATTAAATAGCGTTAAACAGTCTCACTGATGATATGTCGATAGGTTTTTATACTTTTAGTAAACTTTTTCAGGATATAAACCTAAATTCAAACACTTGCTTATTTCGTGGGGAACGCTACTTTGATATATAGGTAACCCCTGAAATCTCATTTGAAAGGTCTCGTATTCTGATATACTAGGTTTTTAATACTCAATGATGTCTGGGGTATTATTCCGGGACTTCTGCTGAATGGAAGTTCTGACCTAGTCCTTGGATAATACTTTCACCAAATGCTTGAAACATAGCATAAACCCTCAGCATGCGGATGAAACAATAAAATTGATAGTCGCTGCTGTTGTAACTAAAAGATCCTCTAAAGGGGACATACTGAAAAGTCGAAACTGATATCTCTCTACGCATACGGAAGTATCGACCTGAGATCCCTCAGTCCTCGCATACCTAATTTATGTACAGATATCATTGTAGTATAATTACATGTAAGACTGAATATTGAGATTCTGGATACGGGAGTATATTCAAGAGGTGGGACACATGATTGAGTTAAGTTTCTTAAAACATCTAATTCGTATCCTGAATCAGTTGAAATTTGTATGAAAATTTAAGTGGATCAGTATATCGACAATTTAAGTGAATTGTTTAATTCTTAACGTGTAACTAAGCTCAACGGTACTTGTGACTTGTCAAAAACTGATATGATCCTCTGTCGCATACTCAAACAAAAAATATTATCTGTAAATATGTTTGTATATATTTCTTACTGCTTTACATTTTCAGAAAATACAAAAAGATTTTGATTTCTGTTTTATTTTCGACAACCGATGTCTGAGTTGCTGAGTTTCAAAATCTAAGAAAGCTGATTGTGTTTCTGAAAATAAAACAAGTTCATTCATTTGAAACTTGAAATTATTATAAAAATTTCAAAAACAGTTTGTGATATCTCCAAGGTCATTAGTTTGGACTTGGATGATTAACTGTGAGGGAGTTGGATTCTTTAACGCTGCCATATCTGTTGAGATAGTTGATAGGGGGAGTGTATTAGAGAATTTGATTGATGGTTTTTTAAAACGTTGTTACTTATAAATGTCTGAGTGTTGCAGATGTTATACCAGACTACGATCCTGAAAGCCAAGTCTAAGGGGGAGTCTGAATACGAGCTCAACGCAAAGGGAAGCGTGCAAAGAGATATGTATCATTCCTAGAAGAGCTTGTAACTGGAAAGCCAGGTGTCGATCCCAAAGAACGGAAGCTTGACGAAAGGGGGAGCCTGATGAAGTGAAGAGTTTACCGAAAGGGGGAGCTGAAGCTGAATACAGATCCATGGGGATTCTGTTCAAACAAAAGAGAGTCTACGTTGATGAAGAAGTGTTAAAGCTTCAAGAAGACTCAAAGAGAGAAAGACAAGACGCTACGAGATTGACTGCGGCAATATCCAAGGGGGAGTCTGTTAGTACATTCATGTCTATAGCCTTCGTCAATCCGAGCCGTAGCGAGAAACCGAAGAAAACGAGATTTACATTGTTATATTTTAGTGATAGTTAGTCAAAAAGGCAAGGTGGCATAACTGTAATTAATGAGATTCCTCATTAAATCCCTTGGCCTATAAATAGGAGGCTTATGCCTTTGTTTTAGAACTTTTGTCACATTTGTCATTGAGAGCTTTCTAGATCTAGAGAGAGAATCTAGAGAGAGAAAGTGATTCAAGGTATTGTACGATTTCAGATTTTATATAGAATCACGTTTATATTACATCACGTGTTTTAGGTTGCGTTCGTGTACGGATTCCGCACGTTATACGTACGTTTCGCAATCGTTTCGGAGTCAAAACCGGTCCAACACACCTGTTACAAGAGAACCCTACAGATTGGCACCGACAGAGATGAAGGAATTAAGAACACAATTGGATGAATTACTAGCCAAAGGTTTCATTAGACCCAGTTCGTCTCCTTGGGGAGCACCAATCTTATTTGTCAAAAAGAAGGATGGATCGATGCGTCTGTGCATCGATTACCGTGAGCTTAACAAGGTCACTATCAAGAATAGATATCCATTGCCCAGGATCAACGATCTGTTCGACCAACTTCAAGGGGCAAGTTACTTATTTAAGATTGACTTAAGGTCAGGCTATCACCAACTGAAGGTTAGAGATGAAGACGTACACAAGACTGCATTTAGGACTCGTTATGGTCATTACGAGTTCCTAGTGATGCCTTTTGGGCTCACTAATGCACCAGCGGCATTCATGGATCTCATGAACCGTGTCTGCAAACCATACTTGGATAAATTCGTTATCGTCTTCATAGACGACATTCTGATTTATTCAAAGAACCAAGCTCATCATGAGAAGCATATTCGATGTATTCTTTCACTACTTCAGCAGGAAAAACTCTATGCCAAATTTTCGAAATGTGAATTCTGGCTTCGAGAAGTCCAATTCCTTGGACATGTGGTTAGTGAGTGTGGTATCCAAGTGGATCCCGCTAAGGTGGAAGCTGTCATGAATTGGCAAGAGCCGAAGACGCCCACAGAAATTCACAGCTTCTTGGGATTAGCAGGATATTACAGGCGTTTTATCGAAAATTTTTCAAGGATTGCTGCACCCCTAACTTCCCTGACTAGGAAGAAAATTAAGTTCGACTGGGGACCAAAGCAACAAGAAGCCTTTGATATCCTTAAGCAGAAGCTAAGCAATGCACCTGTGTTGACATTGCCTGATGGAATAGAAGAGTTTGTGGTATATTGTGATGCATCACACACCGGGATGGGATGTGTGCTTATGCAGAAAGGCAAGGTTATTGCATATGCTTCACGTCAGTTAAAGGTGCACGAAAAGAATTACACCACCCATGACTTGGAGTTGGGTGCCGTTGTATTCGCACTGAAACTATGGAGGCACTACTTATATGGCATCAAGTGTGTGATCTATTCTGATCACAAGAGCCTCCAGCATCTGTTCAACCAAAAGGATTTAAAAATGAGGCAGCGACGATGGATGGAAACTCTGAATGATTATGACTGTGAGATAAGGTACCATCCTGGCAAGGCGAATGTAGTCGCCGATGCCTTGAGTCGAAAGGAAAGGGTGAAGCCTATAAGAATCAATGCCAAGAGCATTGAGATAAAGAATAGTTTGAATGAAAGGTTGTTAGCTGCACAGAAGGAAGCTGTGCTGGAAGCTAACTACCCTAATGAAAAGCTAGGAGTAACTGAAGAACAGTTATCCTATGGGAAGGACGGAATTCTAAGGTTAAATGGACGAATATGGGTTCCAGTTTATGGAGGACTTCGAGACGTTATCCTCCGGGAAGCCCACAGTTCCAAATACTCCGTTCATCCTGGAGCTGATAAGATGTACCAGGATTTGACGGCCAACTTTTGGTGGATAGGCTTGAAGAAGTCTATAGCTACCTATGTAGTTAAGTGTTTGACATGTGCCCAAGTCAAAGCTGAACATCAGAAGCCGTCAGGTTTGCTGCAACAGCCTGAACTTCCCAAGTAGAAGTGGGAAATGGTGACGATGGATTTCATCACCAAGTTGCTGAAGACAAGGAAAAGAAATGATACAATATGGGTGATCGTAGATAGACTGACTAAGTCCGCACATTTCCTACCCATTAAGGAGACCTATAGCTCCGATATGTTAGCCCAATTGTACGTAGATAAGATTGTATCTCTACATGGCGTACCTGTGCCTATTATCTCTGACATAGATACTAGATACACATCTCATTTTTGGAAAAGTTTCCAACAATCTTTGGGCACGCACTTAAATTTCAGTACAGCTTACCATCCTCAGACGGACGGACAGAGTGAGCGTACTATCCAAACCTTGGAAGACATGCTTCGAGCATGTGTGATTGATTTAGGTGGTAGCTGGGATAACCACCTGCCATTGATCGAGTTCTCGTATAACAATAGCTACCATACCAGCATTAAGGTTGCGCCTTTTGAGGCCTTGTATGGTAGGAAGTGCAGAACGCCCGTTTGTTGGGCGGAAGTTGGAGATGTCCAACTTACAGGACCGGAAATAGTCTTTGAAACGACGGACAAGATTGTCCAGATTAGTGACCGTCTGAAAGCTGCCCGAGATCGGCAGAAAAGCTACGCAGATTTGAAGCGTAAACCTTTTAACTTCGAAGTAGGTGACAAGGTACTGCTTAAAGTATCACCCTGGAAGGGAGTGATGCGATTTGGTAAGAAAGGCAAGTTAAGCCCGAGATACATAGGACCCTTCGAGATCATCGAACGTGTCGGATCAGTTGCCTATAAGTTAAACTTACCTGAAGAGCTCAGTGGTATTCACAATGTATTTCACATCTGTAATCTGAAGAAGTGTTTCGCTGACGAATCACTAGTCATACCACACACAGATGTACACATAGATGAGAGCTTAAAGTTTGTTGAAGAACCTGTGTCGATCGAGGATCGACAGGTTAAGAAGCTTCGAAGGAAGTATATACCGATTGTAATGGATAAATGGGATGCTCGTAGAGGTCCCGAGTACACGTGGGAGGTAGAGTCCACGATGAAAGAAAAGTACCCTCATTTGTTCCAGTGAATCTCGAGGTTGAGATTTCTTTTAAGGGGGTGAGGATGTAACACCTCGAAAATTTACGTCCTATAATGTATTGACACGTGTCATAAGCCAGAACGTGAGAAAGAATACTCTAGAAGGACTAAAGTTGACAAACATAGAAAGTATGTGAATTCAAGGGTTCAAAATGTCAACAAGGGATAAATATACTTTACAATAACCCTACATGATGCTCATACCGTCAAACGAATAAATCATGGATCATACGGAGCTAAATACGAAAGAAAGTGAGAAGTTACAAACTACAGGGGCTAAATGTGTCAACATGTTTAAGTTATACCTCTGAGTGACCTTTTAGCAAACTGAAGCTTTGTAATGGTAGATTATGCTCACTAGAATGCATGATAAAAATTTCATAAAGTTTCGTTGCCATATGAGAAAGTTATGATCAAATTCGTTTAAGAGGGGTTAAAGCGTAAACGTTAAAAGTTTTAACTTTTCAGGTAATAATAAAGTGACTAAGGACTTAACAAGATGGGTAAAAGTCTCGAGGCCCTTGTACATAAATAAGCAGGGCTCATAATGCAAGAAATACCCTTCCGAAGAGCCAAGAGCCAACCTGCAATAATTGAAAGATTTGAAATCTGTTAGAGAGATTTAGGCGGGCCACGTAAGACTTTACAAAGGCTTACGCGGGCCACGTGAGATGCCCAAATACAGAAAACGTTGGCAGCAGCACTGTTCAGCCTTTTAACGGACTTAGAATGATTATTTCTCAGCATAGGCGACCCCTAATCAGTTCCTAGGCCTTAGGGGCACTTGTAAATGATCTGGGAACAATGGTAGACTTAGTTGTCATGATCTTGAGCAACCAAGAACACTATAAAAGGCCTTTGAGTTGCAACATTGTGTTCACTCATTCCTTCTGCATTTCTGGAGCTTCCTGGAGCTTAAGAGCAGACCCTAAGCCTTCCTAATCATGCACACGACTTCAGTAAGTATGCTTAACCTTTCTTAGTTGAGTTTTTGCTTAGTTTTAGCTTAAAAGTCAAACCGTCGTAATTAACGGTTGACTTAATGATTAATCATTAATGGTCCAGTGATTAATCGAATCAAAGGTAGTTATAAGTTGGTAATCATGTGGGCTTTAAACCCTTGAAAGGGCACCCTCTGATTCCCACTCTAACTAGATCAAATGTCGGGTCAAAGATGTTTAGAAAAAGTCAACAGGAGCTTAATTTTTGAATTAACACCTAATTAACAATGTAGAAAGCATGTAACCTATTTTATCACTCATATAACTTGGTAATAAGTATAAGAACTGGTCTAAGCTTGTTTGATCCGACAATTTTCTTTTTAGACCCGGTTCGGAACCGAAAGTCGCAAATCTTTGACTTTTGCTTTGACTTCAGTTTTGACCCGTTTTAGTAGAGTTTAGATATGCCTTAGGACTTCCTTAGGACCAGGTTACATGATAGTATAACCCTCTATGACTGGTTCGTTGATTGTCCGAGTCGTTTGCACATTTCCGTTAAATGCTTAAAAGTTGACCATAATGCCCTTTTGATCATAAAACGAGAATTTTGGGAATGTGACAGAGCAAAAATCTTTGTTACTGATTTATAAACATGTCCCTAAAGTTTCATAACGGTTCGAGGTCCAGAATAGGAGTTATGCTAAATAGCGCAATTAAGAAGTTTTTGTTAATTAAACGGCGCAGTTAGCATAAAGCCTATCTAAAACCCAATTTCGACACCAAACCTTTTACAAACTGATGTAATATAATATTTTGAGATTTTTAAAGATTTTTAATTATTTTTAACCTGCTCATAACCAAAGGTTATGGCATTGATTCGGTAAATACCGATTATACCTTTTTTCGGGCATAAAATGAGTTCTACATAGTATTTTGACCCAAATCCAATTGCTACTGATTTCATATAACAAATAAAGTATTTTGAACCTTATAACCTGATCAGAAAACTCAGATTTCCTGCTTAACCCGGAAATCGCTTAAAAAGGCTTTTTACGCGTATTAAACGCCTAATATAGCTTTAAAACCATTTTGTCACATAAGACTTAACACGAACTGATTTACCCTATTAAAATAAGTTATTTTACTAATTTATTCAGACCCGAATCACAGGAGTTTAATTAATCGCCTTTATAATCTTTAAAATGACCAAAATACCCCTACGGGGCTTATATTAAAGTTAAACTCGTTTTGGGCATAATGGAAGGTATCCTACTGATACCACAACATATTTAGGGCATATTAACTTAGGAAACCTGTAAAGTGACTCTCGTGGTTACCCGTTACAGCTTTCTGCGCGTTCAGTTCGGTTTATGTAACTAGTTTACATAAATTAGCCGAAACGGGTCAAACCTTATCGTTTTTTTCTCAAAATCCAGAAGGTGTTTAGTTCACCCATATTATACAAGTCTTTAAACTTGTCGGGACTAAAACATATTCTATCCCGGTCTTCGCCTAATCGTGCGTTCGAACCGTATCTTTCGTTAAAAATAACCGGTCTAAGCTTAGGCTTAATTAAAGACCCGTTAGGATTCTAATAGGTTATTATAAACCTTCGTTCCGGAATAGGAGGCCCGGTAAAAGCTACCCGCACTTGCTATTTGTGATTGATACTTGCAAAGGTAAGTACTTTTAACTTAATTTCCCTTATACGGGCTTGGGGTACGGTATATAAAATACCGCTTGGTCCAACATTGAATCTTTAATCGAATAGTGATTAAATCATTGATATGCCTTGTTTTGAAAAGTTTTGTTTGCTTAAAGCCTTTGGGGGGTTAATGACCATGTCCCGGATATCCTTGGCATCATCTTACGAGATGGCCACGACCTGAGCACGGGGTGTAGGCGTACACCCGTCAGTGCATGAATGAATAAATAATGTGGTGTGTCTATTGATCTTTAACCCGGTCTACGGATCGGGCTACTGAACGCATAAGAAACATGTAATTCGTTTACAAGTATTATATTCAAATAATTATCCCAAGTTATAAAAGTTTGTGCCACGTGCATTCAAATCAATTTTATTAAACTTTTCAAACTGAGTTGGTTGAATGTATTTAACAGTGTAAACAAACGTATTTTCTCAAAAAGGTTAAGTGCAGGTACTATGCGAACTAGGCTGGCTTTCTCCTAGCGTCCTCAATAAGTCTCGCAAGCTTGGATGTCAAACTGTTGAACAATATTTCCTATTTATATTTGAACCCCCTGTGGATTATTTTCAACTGTTTGTGATGCATGATATTACAATATTATTCGGTTGAAATATATCTATCTTTTGCTTCCGCTGTGCATTTAAATATTGTGTTGTTTGACTGTAATGTTGGCAACTACGTCACGATAATCCCCCACCGGGCCCACCGGTGAAACGTGTAAATATCGGGGTGTGACAAATCTAAAACACAATGAAATGTAGTCTAGGCACAAAAATTAAAACACAATGCCAAAAAAGTTAATCGGTGTGTTTTAAATTTCATTGTGTTAAAAATTGTTACATTTGGTGTTTTTTATATCATACAATGCCCAAACAATCTAAAACATCATGACTAAAGTTTCAAACACAATGCCTACACATACTTCTTACACTTTTTAGGAGTTTTGGACTTAATAGCCGAACCGTACCACACACACACATATATATATATACGCATACACACATATATTCTTTACATGATTGAAATTACGTATTACATTACATGTAATAATGTATATAAATAATATTATTTTATTGTTATGTGTCTTTTAAATATAACTTTTATTTGAAGTGAATAAAAATAATTTTGTTGGTGCGTCATAAATTAGATTTATTATTCTTATTAATAATTCTTATGTCGATTTAATAAATAATTTAGTTATTATAAATTATTATCTAAGCTAACTTTATACGATTAATAAAATATTTTCATCATATTAGTTTTTAAAAAGAAATAGATTTTTAAAACTTATAATAATCAACTATGTTATAATATTAGCTACATGAATAGGCTACTTGTTTGTTTTTTATGTTAAAAATGCTTAGGAGTAACATTCGAATGCAATGTTAATCTATATAATAATGTTGTAAGCAATATTTTAAAAATCCGACATGATATAAATCAATCACATTCCAATATGACGGGCTTATAAAGTTGAACTAGGTCATAACAAATTAAGGAGGAAGTGGCAACCAAGGGTACTACTCTTTCTTTGAATAATTAACTGGTGTCATGTCAAATTATTTACAAAAGACCCTTGCACTGCAAAACACTGGCGGCGTCTACCCTAAGTACCCTTGAACCATTGACCTACTCTTTTACTCCACTCACCAATCCAACACACCCTTAAACCTAAAACTCATCAAACATCCCAACCCTCAACCCTTACCCTTACGGCTTCCTCTACCTGCACAACTTACCCCTAACCCTTACCCTTGGGGGGCGGCGACGGTGTTGTAGTGAGGGTTGGAACCCTCTACCCGTGAGGTGCCCCGCCCAGAAATATGTATCTTCAAGCTGATGACATAAATGTATCCATGAACCGAGCTTACCCGGCCAAGGGTCGCACTACCTAAGCTTATCCATGTTTACCACACCTATGGTAATATCATTAAAGGCTCAAAAGCTCACCAGGTCTTCCATACCTAAAACTCTAAAAGTATACTATCGAAGCTCACTTTACCTAATTAAGGTGTTGTTTGTTTAGCTCTTAATGGGACTCTTAATGATTTAGACCTCTTACTGGTTCAACACTTAATGGTTCAGACTGTTTGTTTGCGATTAGATGTATGAATGATTCAGACATTTGTCTCTGAATGGTTAAGCATTATACTTAGTCTGAATAGTCAAGGCCTATAATCTGAATTTGTCAGACATTTGTCTCTGAATGGTTAAGCATTATACTGGCTCTTAATGGTTCAGACCTCTTATTGGTTCAGTACTTAATAATTCAACCTCTTACTGGTTCAGCACTTAACCATTCAGAAGTAGTCTACCAATATATCACTAAATTTTTTTATAAAAGCCAATACAAAATATATGTAAGCAACTAAACTACCATTTATATACTATTAATTTATAAGAATCTTAGGCATCATTACTTGTAAGTTGTGCTAGATATATTGTATAACTTCTTTTCCATTTATCCTTTTATTGGTTTTCTTGGGTGGTGGCTAGGGATGTGCACAGTTTGATTCGGTTTTTGGGTAAAATCAAAACCGTAACCGAAATTTGGTTTTTGAAAACCGTTCGGGTTTGGTGTTTTCGGTTTCGGTTATTACGGTTTTAACAACGGTTCAGTTCGGTTTTTCGGTATATTAAACAAATTAAGTTAGATTCAAAAATTAAAAGTATAATTCAAAGTTTAAAAATATTTCTTAAATGAATTGCAAATTTTGTCCTTTATCTTTATACCATTTTGTAGGCGGTGTCCTTTATGTTTAAAATTGACGAGTTTTGTACTTTATGTTTTAAAATCCTACATGTTTTATCCTTTAGGCCTAAGCCAGTTTGTTTTTTCAGTTAAATCGGATCATGTGCTTGACACATGAGGGTGTTTTTGTCATTTCACATTTATAAGGACTAATTATGCACATAACTTAAATACACAAGTATTTAAAAAAAATACTTTAAAAAATCTATACTATATATAAAATACACATGTCTTTCTCTCTCTAAGAAACCCTCTTTCTCTCTCATTTCTCTCTGCACTCTTCACCACCATAACTTCCACCACCATCACAACCTCCTTCCTCTCTCTACCCCTTCTCCTTCTCTACACTACACCGCCCCCACTAACAATCATTACATCCCCCACCAACAACTACCGCCACAACACCACCACCGCCCACCGCCCACCCCTTTACCACCAGCAACCACTACCGCACCGCACCACTCCACCACCACTCGCCCCTTTACATTGAACTCGGCAAACCTTACAGTTAAATTGAGCACCCTCTGAGGTAAATATACAATTGTTCTACTCATTTTGATTTTCTGAACAAAAGCCTATGATTTGGTTTGTTGTTAATAAACAATGAAGACGAAATTCTGAAATGGAAGTGGGAACAGTTGTAGGGTTCTTGGATTGGGGATGACGATGACCGGAATTAACTATTTACCTGAATTAAATTTGCTTTAGAAAACAAACAGTGTGTGTAGCCAAACGGATTTGCTCACTGGATTAAACACTAAACAACTTAAACATAAAAATATATGGATTAAAATGGATTAATAATAATTCTTAGTATCATGAATATATTTGACAATCAAGAATAAAATTAATAATAATTCTTAGTATCATGGATTAAACACTTAAACAACTTAAACATAAAAATATATGGATTTGACATACTATTACAACATATCGGTTCGGTTCGATTATTTTCGGTTATTGAAAATGGTTATCTGAAAACCGAACCAAAATTTTCGGTTATTAAAAATCTAAAACCCGAACTGTCGAATCAGAAATAAGGAGATGTTGAGTGCATAATGACCTCAACCAGTTTTCTGGCGAGGCGGTGCTGGTGCTTGAGTGCTCTGATGATGAAGTTTAAGATGGTGGGGGTTAGAAATAACTTTCACAAATTTGGACACAGTTGAGGGGGTGACATATACAGATACATATTATATATGTATGTAGGTATAACCTCATAAAAAGAAATTTATGTAAAGATTCTTGGAAGACTTGAGGATATGTTATACAACATTTATGAAATCAAATATTGAAGGAAAAGTTGAGTTTAAGAGAGTGAGAAATAGAGGAAGGTTTTGGGGAGAGATAAATATAGTGAGTAACTAGAGATGTTTATACATATAGGTAAGCAACAACTCTTTCATCGAATAAAAAATTAACTTTGGTAAAACCTTTTGTTTATTACCATCACAGCCACCGTCAAAAACACCACCAACCACTATAAAGTAAATTATAATCTTATTTCAGTTTTTACTTGATGTATAATAAATAGTAATTTAAAACATGTTAATCTATACTTAAAAGAAGATAGATTAATCCCAAACTTTTTTTATTATTATATATGCTTTGAGGTACTTTTTTAAGAAAAAAAGAAATACGTAAACATGAAAGGGACACATATCACAACAAAGGCGAAGTTGGTATTCCTGGTATACGTTACACCTAAATTTGTAAGCCCTAACCGCAACACGGCAGGGCTTACATCTAGTTATACATAAAAACTAAGAACATTTTGCATTACAACTACTAAGTAGTAACACAAAGAAGATTTTGCATTACAACTACTAAGTAGCAACACATAAAAAAGCCACAACACCAATATACACCTCTACTCTACCGTAATAATTGGGTTCATGGCCTGGTGGTAAAATGATATATTCCCCAATCAATTGGTTGGTGGTTCAAATCCTACAAAGAGCACGTATGATGTGCTCTTAGCCGTTCAAGAAAAAAAAGGACAAATAGCAAGAAAAACATGTCAAACGTTTCACTGTTTATCTAATTCAAAATCAAGCTTGCTAGTCAAAAGAAATTATATTATATATATTTTTGACGAGGGATGATGAATAGTAACTTTTTTTTATAATAATATATCGCTTTTTATTATTTATTATTTAATTATTATAATAATTTTTTTTATATTTACTTTTAATGACATATTTTTAATTTTTTTTCCTTTTTTAAAAACATATATTTTCTTTACTATTTTTAATAAGGTTTAGGGAAATTGGCCTGTAATAAGTCCACCTAGACCTTATTGACCATTAATAATCCCACCTCAGAATATTCCCCCCACCAGTCCTATCTTTCATTTATTTTTCCTACAATAGTCCGCTGTTAAAAAAAACCTTAACGGAGTTAAGCTTTTTTCCAAATTACAAACAGATTTTTTAGGGCTTTTGATTAGAACGACGATACGAGTCCATTGATGTAAAATTTGTCTCGAAATGGTGTTCCAAACGATGAAAACGACGCTTCAATTCAGGTGTTTAAATTTCCAATTAACCAAAATCAAGTCACTTGGAGCACCGTTTCGAGGCAAGTTTTAAATCAATGGACTCGTATCGTCGTTCTGATCGAAAGCCCTAAAAAATCTGTTTGTAATTTGGAAAAAAGCTTAACTCCGTTAAGTTTTTTTAACGGGGGACCATTGTAGGAAAATAGGTGAAAGGTGGGACTGGTTAGGGGAATATTCTGAAGTGGGATTATTAATGGCCAATAAGGTCTAGATGAGATTATTACAGGCCAATTCCCCATTAATTTATCGATTAATTTGATACTTATTTAATAATTTACGTTTATAACTTTTTTCTAAAAACTTAAGTGCGTATTTGTGCTTATTTTTGTCCCTAACATTCTGTTATAAATTTTGTTAAAAACGAAGTTGTACTCGAAATAAAATATTTATTTGTTTTACATTATTATTTGTTCGGTTTCACCGCAACGCGCAATATAAAAAAAAAACTAGTTAGTGGGTGTGCATGGGTCGGTTTGGTTCGGTTTTTACTATTAACCATAACCATAACCGCTAGTTCGGTTATGGAGTTTTGGTAACCATAACCATAACCAAACTTCGGTTATGGTTAATCGGTTATGGTTCGGTTTTGGTTAATTTCGGTTAAGTAACCAAGCAAGGTTTTAAATAAATAGGGTTGTGCACGATTTGAACTTAGCTTCAGCCTATTTTATACGATAACGGAGAGTAAACTTTTTGGTTAAACTACCGATTTAGGGTTCTTATTAATAAGGTAATTTTCAAACAAAAACAATTATGGCCATAACATCTTAGTTCTTTATCAAAATAAATGGCATCTACATCAAGATCATTTTGTTACTAACATACTTTTATCTTAGTAAAAACCCTATATATGGTTTTGTAAAACACAAATCCATTATGTAAAGTTAACAATACAAGTTCGGTTCGGTTTCGGTTATATCGGTTAACCAAAACTTCATAACCATAACCATAACCGATTAAGTGGTTATACAAAGTTTCATAACCATAACCATTGGTTATATTGGTTATCGGTTATTGGTGATTCAGTTATATCGATTATGATTCGATTATCGGTTATGGTGGTTAATATGCTCACCCTAATCTTGATTATGATTTCCAATTTAAAACCGAGTATCAAGCAAAATATTGAAGCCATTAATGGGCTGATGTCACCCCACCCTAGATTTTTAGCTTTTTAAACATGCTAAAAAGCATATATTTTATATAATAATGACTAATTAGTTGTTTATTCATTTTGTAATTAAAATTTAAATTCCAACTATAATCATGAGCTAACAGCCATATTCTAATTGTCAAATTTATTAAATGTTAATTAACCAAACGTTTTTTTAGTAATATTAATTTGTAACTTGGTGTATATGAAACAGGGCCGTCTCAATCGTTGTCTCAATCGTTTTGGAGGCTAAAACAAATTAAAAATAAGAGACCCGTCCTTTCCAAAAGTCATATTATAGAGAAGAATTTCAAGATTCTATAATCTATTAAGAACAAGAAAACTTCCATATAACAAATTATTTGATAAATCAACAGCAGTAAAGTTCTAATTTTATAGAATTAAAGATGGGAGATTTCACCGTTAATTTATTTAGAGCTAAAAGAAGAAGATAACTAATATGTGTTTCCTGAAAAAAAGAAAAGGAGAAAAAATCAAACAGATGTATGTTTCATTGTTTCGTATATAATAATACAGAAAGGTCAACGGGTTAAATGACTGTTGCGCCTTTAATTCAATAAAAAAAATCAACGGTTTAGCCAATGCCTCGAACCTTTAAACACTACATTAACTAACAAGGCAAAGCACCACTAAGACACTTGGGTATTCCAGTAACTATTCGGCCTAATTTAAGTTCAAATGAATATATATCAAATCTTTTATTTTTAATTTGGAGGCCCAATTCAAGTGGAGGCCTAAAGCCTATGCTTGGGTTTAATTACCCTTAAACCGACCATGATACGAAAGAGCATAAACGAGAAATTGTTTATCAGTAAAGCGATCTTGGTGATCAAGATATAGCAGATGAAATAACAATAGTATTTTTTTATGGGAGAAGAACAGATTAAAGTACCATTCAATTACAATGGGTGGTGTGATTTTGATATTGCTAGTATTGTATTATTATTATTATTATTATCCAGTTTGCCTTGTAATCTTCTAGCTCCTTGCTAGAAAGTTCAATGTAACATTTCTTCTTTTATTCTATGATGGTACCATTTAAAAAAAAGTTAACTCATTGTGAGTAATTATATATCTAAAATAGACCATACTATCATAATATCATAGACGTGGGAAATATTCATCAACATGGTAATTAGACACAAGTTTAGTTGATGGGTCCTTCTATACACACACCCCTATAATCTTATTTTCACATCCCTAGTGTATACGAGTCGTATAAGGTTATACGGCCCGTATAGAATGATTTGCACAGAAATAAATGCAGTGGAATCTTTTTTTTGTTTTACATGTATACGGGTCGTATAACATTATACGAGCCGTATACAATTAATTGTATACGAGCAATATAATGTTATATGGCCAAATGTGTTTATTTTTGTAAGGTTTGATCAGATTTTTGAGTTTTTAAGATCTGTATATGGGCCGTATAATGCTATACGACCCGTATATAAGGTTTTTTTTTTGTGTAAACCCGAACAACCGTTTAATAAATTTTAGTAATTCTTCAGATAGCGTTTTCAGTATCCAAAGTTTGTTGGGTGGCGACGACGGTGGGTGTGTGAGAGTACTGAGGGTACAGATGCTGAAGGTTTTCAGTATCCGGAGTTTGTTGGGTTGTTTGTAGCTAGGGTTCAGAATGGTTGAATATGGTGATATTAGAACATTGTACACTGCATGTAAACACAGTGGCTTTGTGATGATATCTTACAAATTGTGAACCACATATTCGTGTGTTGCAGTTTGGAAAAATGACCGAATAGAGATCATAGCCAACCTAAATCCACAAATTCCCGCGTCTTGTATTAATAAAGGATGTTCTGATATCGAGTTATATGTTCCTTGTAAAAGTTTTCCTAACTCGCTACCGATGTATGTTGTGTGGGTTGTCGCCAGAACCCCGCAGATGTTCGTCTGTTAACTACCGGATGGAGTACTTTCGTGGTCTAAACATATCAACTATTCACTACATGGAGCAGATAACGGTGAACTTTACATTGGAATTAGACGTGCTAAAAGAGCGGAAATCGGTGGGAATAAGTTGATTAACAGAGGATTCATCACGTATAAGTTGGTTTATGGGAACCGTTTCTAGCTAGGGTTTGTTGGGTTGTTTGTAGCTAGGGTTCAGAATGCTTGAATTATTATTATAAACACCTTGGTGAAAGTTATCATCTTTTGGGTCAAGTGAAGCAATGAATGGAGGAATATATTTTACTTATTTTATGTTTAATATATGAAGCATATTATATAAGTTTTTAGATAGTGTTTGTAAGGTTTAATTGCCTTGTGTAACTTTGATTGACATCTATTATTGACGTCTATCATTGACATCTATACACGAAATGAGATTCTTCGAGAATTAGAAAAGCAGAAAATACGGAACGAAATTCTTCGAGAACTAGAAAAGGAGAGAATACGTTGACTATGTGTTATACCTGCGAGACGGAGATGCATTCGGGACAAGTAAGAGAGAATAGGTCAATGATTCATCTAAGATTGGTCTTGAATCCAAGTACTTTACATAACAAGAAACCTTGAACACAAGTTTTCTTTTTGAGCTTGATGGATGTCCATTATCCCTTTGGTGGTTTATTTACCCATCTTCCTACGACATGGCGTCTAAACCCTTGAATCCCAACGCTTCTCCTTACATTACTCATCATTTCGTGAATTCGAGTTCATTAAGAAGTAATGACTGCTGTGTAACACCCCAAAAACGGGTTTGGTAATCAAACCACGTTAATATTAACGACGGGTAAATACCGCTAGTGGTGAAAATTTACCCCATAAATAATAGAATCTAAATAAATAAACCTAGTATTAATTAAAAGTAGGTTAAATACTTTGAGAAAACAAAGTATAAAAGGCCCGAGTTAACGGGACTTAAAGTAAAAACGGGATGTGACTTCCCCGAACCCACCAAGTAACTAGGAATATCAACCTAGTTAGTTAAGTGTTGTTAAAATGCCAATGAAACTTGGTTAATAATACTTGTATAACTCTACAAAAGTTGAGGGACTAATAAGGTAAAAAAAGAGAAATGGTTTAATAAATAAAAATCAAAAACACCAAAAACACACACTTAAGTGTGTTCTGGGCGTGAGAATCACAGGAGCAAAAAAGGGCTCCTTCAAGCTAACCCTAAATCACTCAAAATCAGCCAATTTCAAGCAAGAAATCAAGAGCAAATCAAAAATCAAGCTGAAATTAGTGATCACCAAGCCTAGGGGATCCCAAGGTATGTCAAATTTCACTATTTAATTCCATCTCAGATTCTTGATGAACTTATGAAATCGAAATTCGAGCTTGCATGATTGATGTTTAGGTGAAACTAGGATGAATCCAAGTCTAGGAACAAACCCTAGTCGAAAAATTGATGAATTAAGATTGAAAAATAGGAATTTGATAACCACCCATATATGTGTAAGTGGGTTTTTATATCATTGTGATGGACACATGATTTAGTATCTTAAATTGCGAGAAAATTGATGTTATGATGCAAGATAGTGATATTGTTCATGAATATTAGACCAAGGGTTTGATTGTTGTGAATAAAACTTGGTTAAAATTAATTAGGAGCTAAATTGATGAAAGTATGAAAATCATGCCCACAAGGTGTTTGATAAATTGCCTAAGTGAAAACATAAAGTTATGGAAGTATGATAGAACTTGAAAAGAATCATATGCAATGATTCTTGACAAAATTGGAAGATATGGATGCTTTAAAGTGGTAATTAAATAATTAGCCGGGTTGTTCACTATAGGCGACTCGAGCGAGAAGGTAGGTAATAAAGCCGGGAGCGACACGCGGCATAAAGAGAAGATCTAAGGTACGTGGCTTGTCACCCCGTTACATTTATGTAGACAAGCTTAGTTTGAATATGTGTAATGTTGATATAACGAAAAAGGTTGTGTTTGGTATGTCATTGAAGTGATGGAATTCACTCGACAACCAAATGGGTCAAACTAATAGTTAAAATAAAAGTGATTAAAATGAAGACACCATTTGGTAAAAGTTATAATGGGTCGAACAATTTAAAAATATTGTTTTTAAGTAATAAGAACCATGGCGCAAACCGGAATAGGTTCAAGGGGCATGATGGTTGATACGTGCAAAATGCAACATATAAATTATATTAATTGTGGCATAAAACTAACCCTTTTTTTAGTACTAATGTTGGAAAAAAGTGTGTTTTTGTCTTCCTTTTGTATTTTCAGGACTAAATGAGCTCAAATTAACAAAAGAAGCAAAAAGACAGCAAAATCTAACATAAATACAAGAAAAGGGACAAAAGTGGATTGCCCGACCCCTCGACAGCATCCTCCCAAGCAAAACAGAGAAGGAAGAAGACTGAACACGCCCCGTGCTCAGCGAGCACGGGGCCGTGCCCAAGAAGCAGCAGAAAAGACAAACTAATAGAAGCTTCTATTGCCCACCACGGGGCCGTGCCCAGCGGACACGGGGGCGTGGTCAGAGTACTGCAGGCGCATTTATTGTAATTGCGAATTACAATTAATGAAGAGAGAGAGTGTCAGACGGACACGGGGCCGTGCCCAGGCCTCTGTTCAGCCTATAAATAGGAGTGCTTGGAGCCATTTCAACTCATCCCTTGGCACACCACCTCTCTCACACTTCACCCACCACCCACCACCACCATAACACCATCATCCACCACCATCATCCATTGTCCATCATAGAGTGTGTGAGTCGTCTCGGGATCCAAGATTGATCGTAAGAGTTCTTGACAATCAAAGGCCATGTTTGCCTAAGTCTCTTACATCACTTGGTGAGGACAAGTGTCTAATGTAATACTTTTTATTTTTAATCTTTTGCACTTTTTATTTGGTTTTGTATTAATGACTTTAATAACTAGTTTCTTATGTTGAAGGTGATTCTTCCTTATCGTTTGTCCGTGGTGTCTTGACATTATTTTACTGTCTATATAAAATAAAAGATTTTCACCATTCATATCTCCACGGTCTATATGGAGGTATGTTGGCTACCTGGTCGGGGGTTAAGGGAACGGTTTGGTAAGAGTCTTGCCCTTGTTCAGCGTTTAGAGGTCCTGCAAGGGACGTGGGTCAAATTTAGTAGGATCTCCTTCAATACCCAAAGGTATTGGATGGCGGGGATCCAAACTCTTTGACCCCCTCATAAGTTAAACTACTATTAATACTATAACCCGACTATTTAGGACTGTATCCCTGCTGACTCAGACTACTTAGTCGAGGGTAACGTCACCTTCAAACGAGGGGCCTACCATAATTTGCATTAATAACTTAATTAATTATCTTTCAATAATCCGGCCCTTTAGGATTGTATCCTTGCTGACTCAAACTACTGGGTTGAGGGTAACGTCACCTTCAAAAGAGGGGCCTACTACAATAACTAAGATAATCTCTTAAACAAGTGCAAAAGTGCGAAAATAATCAAAGGTTACACTATACACGAGTCGGATCCAAGTGATTCATCTTGTCTATCTGTTTTATTTTTATTTTTATTTTTCAGCATTTAGTTAGTTTTATTTTCTTAGTTTTAAAAATCTTTTTCTAACATTTTGATTTGATTAGACGTTGAGGATAAACCGGTACTAAAAGCTCTTGTGTCCTTGGAAGACCTCGGTATCTTACCAACACTATACTACGTCCACGATGGGTGCACTTGCCCATATGTGTGTGTAGTGTTAGTAAATATCGTGTTTTATAAATTTAAAACTTGGCTAAAAAGTGTAAAAAAGGCTTAAAATATATACCTAAAACATATACACACTAGCACGCATCAAGTTTTTGGCGCCGCTGCCGGGGACACAAGGATTTTAAGAAAGTTAGGAATCAACGGCCTTATCATTTTTTTTATTTTCTTTTTATTTTTTTAGGATTTTCTTAGTTTTTCAGCTTCTGCAGAGTTCAGCACAGGCCGTGCCCGCTGAACACGCCCCGTGCCCAATCTTTGGAACTGGCAATCCTGTTTTAAGTCAGACAGTAAGCTGAACACGGGGCCGTGTCCATTCAACACGCCCCCGTGCCCAAGATTCAGTTGCTGAAAACAGAACCGTAAGATCCCGACGGTTGGTAAATTCTGACACAAACATGAGTGTTGACGATTTTTTTTCTTTCGTGTTGATGCATTTTTTTATGTGTCTGTTACTAGTCTTGTAATTATGTGTATTTTGTACGGTCTTTATCAGTTATCGAGTCTGTATTCGTAGTCGACAAAGTCGGATATCCTCCTATCCGCTTGTGTCCGACGTGTTTTGTCTCTCTTTATATGTATTTGTCGTAAAACAATGCATGTCGCATCTAAGGGTATTTCTGTCATTTATATTTGTGATGTTTGTGCCTTGTCTGTTTGCTGTCTGTTTACAGCAAACAGATAACAATTTGCAGGCCTTGACGAAACAGGTCTGTTTCGTCAAAGAGATGTCGACGAAACAGACTTGTTGACTTTGTTTGTGTTTCGTCAAGGTAGTCAACGAATCAAATGTGATTCGTTGACTGTTGGGCTTGTTACTGGGCTAACTTCTATTTCGTCGGCCCATGTTCAGTTTCGTCAAGGAGATAAGCCCATCTGCTATATATAGGCACAGGATGTTCACAGTTTGGTCAGAGATGAGAGTTTACCCTTGAAGCTTGTAAGAACTTTGTTTGTATCAGTTACCAGATCTCATCCAGTTAATCAAACGATTGTGTTTCTTTGGTTAACCTTGTGTTTGTCTTGTTCTATGTTTGATCGGCTAAGTTAAGTGGATTCCGCACACTTAACTTTGTTTGCTATAAACAAGGATTCGGTAGTGAAAATCGATCCTCCGATTTAGGGACCTACAAGTGGTATCAGAGCATTGGCTCTTATCCTTGTTTAAAATCAAACATAGTTCGGGTTGTTGAACAAGTTGTAGTGTTTTTATAAGATTTTGGTTCTTGAAACTTCATATTTTTCTGAAAAAGTTATCATAAACTGTTGACTTACTTGGGATTTTGCTAAAATTTTAGTGAAAACCTTGCTTGTTTGTGTGTTTTTCATACTTACAAGTTGGTTTGTATCCCCACCGAACACCAACGTGCCGACCTGTTTACAAAAGCATTCGATAAATCACGGTTCGATTATCTACTTTTGGTCAACGGCATGAAGGTGATACCTGAGTAAACCGCTTTGGCTAATCGTTTGTGTAAATATTTTCTTTCAAAATTCGAAAAATACAAAAAGATTTTCACTTTCTTAATCTTTTAGCTTTTTAGGGGGAGAAAATTTCAAGAAAATACAAAAATATTAGAAAATCTAAAAAAATCCAAAAAGATGTCTTTATGATTCTGTGTTTTCATTTGAAAAATTCAAAAATCAAAAAAAAAAATAGAAAACCCAAAAATGAGTTTCTTGGAAAAAGGAAGGTGATGATATTCACTGGTGTGGTCGGTCAACATGGTTAAAATCGTTAAACAAATGATAAGTATCTCTTCTAACGATGTATCGGTAGGCTCACAATCAAACTAAAATGTGCAGGATGATACAAACCTAACAGACTTCAAGTCAGGTGGGAACCATTCATTGGCATATGGTCTTGGTACCGAAATTTCGTTTGATAGATTGCCGAGGTTCTGAGATATTCGGTCTTTATGCTGCTTATCATCTGGGTATCCAGGTTGTATCTTTTACCGAAAAATAACGGGGACGCAAGTCTAGATCTTCCATGATACCATACATACGTGTACATATTGCATCCGACCTCAATAAGTGATAAACAATCACATGTCCAAACAAATAAGTGATAAAATATCACATCTATCCGGGAGTCAAGTTCGTCTCTCTGCTGTACGAAAGTACTGACCTGTTCACGGACTTGCTCCTGTGCCCTCATGCATCGAAAATCAAGTTCCTCATCAATAAGTGATTCTATCACACATGGCTTGTTTTCAAATCAAAATAAGTGAGTATCTCACATCTTATACGGTCAAACAGATGATAATCGGTATACTCACCGGTAAGATGAATTCTCGTGCATACCTTGATACGGGAATGTGTCGTGAAGTGGATTCACATCGACTTGTAAGTATAACTCTTACCGTAAAGCGTATCTCCTAAGTGTGATTACGTTTGATAAGCATGAGTTTATGTGGACAACAATATCGATAATCGAGGTAGTATACTTATCAAGAACTTTAAAACAGAAATCAAATCATGTTGACTAAGACCGTAAGCTGGTATGATTCCTTATCCTTGAAACTCGCAAAAGTTGCATCTGTACAGTTGATTATCTTGTCAATTTCAATTGCATTTAGTTTAGTTTTCAGCGTTTTAAGATTTATTTGTAGTGTAGTATTTAAGTTTGTTTTTGATTATGCCAAAGATGTTTGCTTAGTGTTTATGACCGGAAGCCTGAAACCTACTTCATAAATCGTTCTTGTTTTTGAAAACTCAAACGAATGTCAAAATGGTAAATTGCTAAAACCCTGTGTGCAGTATGCAAAATGTTTCATGCCTTGGTGATTTTGGAATAGAAGTCGACGAATCAAAACTTGGTTGACGAATCAAACTGATGTTGACGAAACAGAACTGGTCAAAGTCAGCCTTAGGTCATTCTGTTTCATGTTGACGAAACAGATCTGTCTCGTCAAAGACTTTGACGAAACAGGGAGCCCAAGTCTGTTTCGCCATGGGCTAATTTCACAGGCCCAAGCTCAGGCCCATTTCCTGTTTCGTCAAAACCCAATCCTGATTCGTCAAACCTCAGTTTCGCTAAAAAGGTGGGTCGGTGTACCAAAAGTCTTTATGTCAGAAGTTTTTGGTTCACTTTTTTCAAAAACACTCAAGTTCAGTTTCTTCATCTTCTCTCCAAACACCAAAACCCCATATCTTCGCTTACACCATATCTCTTACAAATCATCAGTGTCTTCATCAAAATCTCTTATAAATCAAAGGTGCAAACTTGTTTATGTCATGATTTTCGTATTGTGTACCGACGGTTTTCACCGGAAACCGTTCGGAGACCCTTTGTGACCGATGTTTACATTTGATATTAAATGTGGTGATTTTAAACTTGTTTGGTTTGCCTATTGACTGTAAAATCTAAGTGTTTCAATGGTTGTTTTGCCTATGTTTAGGTTTGAGTTTTGGGATGAAAAACAGAGTATTGTTTTGCCATATGAATGTTAGGGTTTCTAAATGGTTATGACTGAAAACAGAGAATTTATCAATTTTAGGATAGATTTATATCTTGTTGTTGGTTATTCACTGTTGTTTGTGATAGTCTACACTTGCTATAACTGCTATTTGGCGAAACACCCAAATCTCAAACCGACTCCGGCGAACCCACCAAGTAACTAGGAATATCAACCTAGTTAGTTAAGTGTTGTTAAAATGCCAATGAAACTTGGTTAATAATACTTGTATAACTCTACAAAAGTTGAGGGACTAATAAGGTAAAAAAAGAGAAATGGTTTAATAAATAAAAATCAAAAACACCAAAAACACACACTTAAGTGTGTTCTGGGCGTGAGAATCACAGGAGCAAAAAAGGGCTCCTTCAAGCTAACCCTAAATCACTCAAAATCAGCCAATTTCAAGCAAGAAATCAAGAGCAAATCAAAAATCAAGCTGAAATTAGTGATCACCAAGCCTAGGGGATCCCAAGGTATGTCAAATTTCACTATTTAATTCCATCTCAGATTCTTGATGAACTTATGAAATCGAAATTCGAGCTTGCATGATTGATGTTTAGGTGAAACTAGGATGAATCCAAGTCTAGGAACAAACCCTAGTCGAAAAATTGATGAATTAAGATTGAAAAATAGGAATTTGATAACCACCCATATATGTGTAAGTGGGTTTTTATATCATTGTGATGGACACATGATTTAGTATCTTAAATTGTGAGAAAATTGATGTTATGATGCAAGATAGTGATATTGTTCATGAATATTAGACCAAGGGTTTGATTGTTGTGAATAAAACTTGGTTAAAATTAATTAGGAGCTAAATTGATGAAAGTATGAAAATCATGCCCACAAGGTGTTTGATAAATTGCCTAAGTGAAAACATAAAGTTATGGAAGTATGATAGAACTTGAAAAGAATCATATGCAATGATTCTTGACAAAATTGGAAGATATGGATGCTTTAAAGTGGTAATTAAATAATTAGCCGGGTTGTTCACTATAGGCGACTCGAGCGAGAAGGTAGGTAATAAAGCCGGGAGCGACATGCGGCATAAAGAGAAGATCTAAGGTACGTGGCTTGTCACCCCGTTACATTTATGTAGACAAGCTTAGTTTGAATATGTGTAATGTTGATATAACGAAAAAGGTTGTGTTTGGTATGTCATTGAAGTGATGGAATTCACTCGACAACCAAATGGGTCAAACTAATAGTTAAAATAAAAGTGATTAAAATGAAGACACCATTTGGTAAAAGTTATAATGGGTCGAACAATTTAAAAATATTGTTTTTAAGTAATAAGAACCATGGCGCAAACCGGAATAGGTTCAAGGGGCATGATGGTTGATACGTGCAAAATGCAACATATAAATTATATTAATTGTGGCATAAAACTAACCCTTTTTTTAGTACTAATGTTGGAAAAAAGTGTGTTTTTGTCTTCCTTTTGTATTTTCAGGACTAAATGAGCTCAAATTAACAAAAGAAGCAAAAAGACAGCAAAATCTAACATAAATACAAGAAAAGGGACAAAAGTGGATTGCCCGACCCCTCGACAGCATCCTCCCAAGCAAAACAGAGAAGGAAGAAGACTGAACACGCCCCGTGCTCAGCGAGCACGGGGCCGTGCCCAAGAAGCAGCAGAAAAGACAAACTAATAGAAGCTTCTATTGCCCACCACGGGGCCGTGCCCAGCGGACACGGGGGCGTGGTCAGAGTACTGCAGGCGCATTTATTGTAATTGCGAATTACAATTAATGAAGAGAGAGAGTGTCAGACGGACACGGGGCCGTGCCCAGGCCTCTGTTCAGCCTATAAATAGGAGTGCTTGGAGCCATTTCAACTCATCCCTTGGCACACCACCTCTCTCACACTTCACCCACCACCCACCACCACCATAACACCATCATCCACCACCATCATCCATTGTCCATCATAGAGTGTGTGAGTCGTCTCGGGATCCAAGATTGATCGTAAGAGTTCTTGACAATCAAAGGCCATGTTTGCCTAAGTCTCTTACATCACTTGGTGAGGACAAGTGTCTAATGTAATACTTTTTATTTTTAATCTTTTGCACTTTTTATTTGGTTTTGTATTAATGACTTTAATAACTAGTTTCTTATGTTGAAGGTGATTCTTCCTTATCGTTTGTCCGTGGTGTCTTGACATTATTTTACTGTCTATATAAAATAAAAGATTTTCACCATTCATATCTCCACGGTCTATATGGAGGTATGTTGGCTACCTGGTCGGGGGTTAAGGGAACGGCTTGGTAAGAGTCTTGCCCTTGTTCAGCGTTTAGAGGTCCTGCAAGGGACGTGGGTCAAATTTAGTAGGATCTCCTTCAATACCCAAAGGTATTGGATGGCGGGGATCCAAACTCTTTGACCCCCTCATAAGTTAAACTACTATTAATACTATAACCCGACTATTTAGGACTGTATCCCTGCTGACTCAGACTACTTAGTCGAGGGTAACGTCACCTTCAAACGAGGGGCCTACCATAATTTGCATTAATAACTTAATTAATTATCTTTCAATAATCCGACCCTTTAGGATTGTATCCTTGCTGACTCAAACTACTGGGTTGAGGGTAACGTCACCTTCAAAAGAGGGGCCTACTACAATAACTAAGATAATCTCTTAAACAAGTGCAAAAGTGCGAAAATAATCAAAGGTTACACTATACACGAGTCGGATCCAAGTGATTCATCTTGTCTATCTGTTTTATTTTTATTTTTATTTTTCAGCATTTAGTTAGTTTTATTTTCTTAGTTTTAAAAATCTTTTTCTAACATTTTGATTTGATTAGACGTTGAGGATAAACCGGTACTAAAAGCTCTTGTGTCCTTGGACGACCTCGGTATCTTACCAACACTATACTACGTCCACGATGGGTGCACTTGCCCATATGTGTGTGTAGTGTTAGTAAATATCGTGTTTTATAAATTTAAAACTTGGCTAAAAAGTGTAAAAAAGGCTTAAAATATATACCTAAAACATATACACACTAGCACGCATCAAGTTTTTGGCGCCGCTGCCGGGGACACAAGGATTTTAAGAAAGTTAGGAATCAACGGCCTTATCATTTTTTTATTTTCTTTTTATTTTTTTAGGATTTTCTTAGTTTTTCAGCTTCTGCAGAGTTCAGCACAGGCCGTGCCCGCTGAACACGCCCCGTGCCCAATCTTTGGAACTGGCAATCCTGTTTTAAGTCAGACAGTAAGCTGAACACGGGGCCGTGTCCATTCAACACGCCCCCGTGCCCAAGATTCAGTTGCTGAAAACAGAACCGTAAGATCCCGACGGTTGGTAAATTCTGACACAAACATGAGTGATGACGATTTTTTTTCTTTCGTGTTGATGCATTTTTTTATGTGTCTGTTACTAGTCTTGTAATTATGTGTATTTTGTACGGTCTTTATCAGTTATCGAGTCTGTATTCGTAGTCGACAAAGTCGGATATCCTCCTATCCGCTTGTGTCCGACGTGTTTTGTCTCTCTTTATATGTATTTGTCGTAAAACAATGCATGTCGCATCTAAGGGTATTTCTGTCATTTATATTTGTGATGTTTGTGCCTTGTCTGTTTGCTGTCTGTTTACAGCAAACAGATAACAATTTGCAGGCCTTGATGAAACAGGTCTGTTTCGTCAAAGAGATGTCGACGAAACAGACTTGTTGACTTTGTTTGTGTTTCGTCAAGGTAGTCAACGAATCAAATGTGATTCGTTGACTGTTGGGCTTGTTACTGGGCTAACTTCTGTTTCGTCGGCCCATGTTCAGTTTCGTCAAGGAGATAAGCCCATCTGCTATATATAGGCACAGGATGTTCACAGTTTGGTCAGAGATGAGAGTTTACCCTTGAAGCTTGTAAGAACTTTGTTTGTATCAGTTACCAGATCTCATCCAGTTAATCAAACGATTGTGTTTCTTTGGTTAACCTTGTGTTTGTCTTGTTCTATGTTTGATCGGCTAAGTTAAGTGGATTCCGCACACTTAACTTTGTTTGCTATAAACAAGGATTCGGTAGTGAAAATCGATCCTCCGATTTAGGGACCTACAAGTGGTATCAGAGCATTGGCTCTTATCCTTGTTTAAAATCAAACATAGTTCGGGTTGTTGAACAAGTTGTAGTGTTTTTATAAGATTTTGGTTCTTGAAACTTCATATTTTTCTGAAAAAGTTATCATAAACTGTTGACTTACTTGGGATTTTGCTAAAATTTTAGTGAAAACCTTGCTTGTTTGTGTGTTTTTCATACTTACAAGTTGGTTTGTATCCCCACCGAACACCAACGTGCCGACCTGTTTACAAAGCATTCGATAAATCACGGTTCGATTATCTACTTTTGGTCAACGGCATGAAGGTGATACCTGAGTAAACCGCTTTGGCTAATCGTTTGTGTAAATATTTTCTTTCAAAATTCGAAAAATACAAAAAGATTTTCACTTTCTTAATCTTTTAGCTTTTTAGGGGGAGAAAATTTCAAGAAAATACAAAAACATTAGAAAATCTAAAAAAATCCAAAAAGATGTCTTTATGATTCTGTCTTTTCATTTGAAAAATTCAAAAATCAAAAAAAAAATAGAAAACCCAAAAATGAGTTTCTTGGAAAAAGGAAGGTGATGATATTCACTGGTGTGGTCGGTCAACATGGTTAAAATCGTTAAACAAATGATAAGTATCTCTTCTAACGATGTATCGGTAGGCTCACAATCAAACTAAAATGTGCAGGATGATACAAACCTAACAGACTTCAAGTCAGGTGGGAACCATTCATTGGCATATGGTCTTGGTACCGAAATTTCGTTTGATAGATTGCCGAGGTTCTGAGATATTCGGTCTTTATGCTGCTTATCATCTGGGTATCCAGGTTGTATCTTTTACCGAAAAATAACGGGGACGCAAGTCTAGATCTTCCATGATACCATACATACGTGTACATATTGCATCCGACCTCAATAAGTGATAAACAATCACATGTCCAAACAAATAAGTGATAAAATATCACATCTATCCGGGAGTCAAGTTCGTCTCTCTGCTGTACGAAAGTACTGACCTGTTCACGGACTTGCTCCTGTGCCCTCATGCATCGAAAATCAAGTTCCTCATCAATAAGTGATTCTATCACACATGGCTTGTTTTCAAATCAAAATAAGTGAGTATCTCACATCTTATACGGTCAAACAGATGATAATCGGTATACTCACCGGTAAGATGAATTCTCGTGCATACCTTGATACGGGAATGTGTCGTGAAGTGGATTCACATCGACTTGTAAGTATAACTCTTATCGTAAAGCGTATCTCCTAAGTGTGATTACGTTTGATAAGCATGAGTTTATGTGGACAACAATATCGATAATCGAGGTAGTATACTTATCAAGAACTTTAAAACAGAAATCAAATCATGTTGACTAAGACCGTAAGCTGGTATGATTTCTTATCCTTGAAACTCGCAAAAGTTGCATCTGTACAGTTGATTATCTTGTCAATTTCAATTGCATTTAGTTTAGTTTTCAGCGTTTTAAGATTTATTTGTAGTGTAGTATTTAAGTTTGTTTTTGATTATGCCAAAGATGTTTGCTTGGTGTTTATGACCGGAAGCCTGAAACCGACTTCATAAATCGTTCTTGTTTTTGAAAACTCAAACGAATGTCAAAATGGTAAATTGCTAAAACCCTGTGTGCAGTATGCAAAATGTTTCATGCCTTGGTGATTTTGGAATAGAAGTCGACGAATCAAAACTTGGTTGACGAATCAAACTGATGTTGACGAAACAGAACTGGTCAAAGTCAGCCTTAGGTCATTCTGTTTCATGTTGACGAAACAGATCTGTCTCGTCAAAGACTTTGACGAAACAGGGAGCCCAAGTCTGTTTCGCCATGGGCTAATTTCACAGGCCCAAGCTCAGGCCCATTTCCTGTTTCGTCAAAACCCAATCCTGATTCGTCAAACCTCAGTTTCGCTAAAAAGGTGGGTCGGTGTACCAAAAGTCTTTATGTCAGAAGTTTTTGGTTCACTTTTTTCAAAAACACTCAAGTTCAGTTTCTTCATCTTCTCTCCAAACACCAAAACCCCATATCTTCGGTTACACCATATCTCTTACAAATCATCAGTGTCTTCATCAAAATCTCTTATAAATCAAAGGTGCAAACTTGTTTATGTCATGATTTTCGTATTGTGTACCGACGGTTTTCACCGGAAACCGTTCGGAGACCCTTTGTGACCGATGTTTACATTTGATATTAAATGTGGTGATTTTAAACTTGTTTGGTTTGCCTATTGACTGTAAAATCTAAGTGTTTCAATGGTTGTTTTGCCTATGTTTAGGTTTGAGTTTTGGGATGAAAAACAGAGTATTGTTTTGCCATATGAATGTTAGGGTTTCTAAATGGTTATGACTGAAAACAGAGAATTTATCAATTTTAGGATAGATTTATATCTTGTTGTTGGTTATTCACTGTTGTTTGTGATAGTCTACACTTGCTGTAACTGCTATTTGGCGAAACACCCAAATCTCAAACCGACTCCGGCGAACCCACCAAGTAACTAGGAATATCAACCTAGTTAGTTAAGTGTTGTTAAAATGCCAATGAAACTTGGTTAATAATACTTGTATAACTCTACAAAAGTTGAGGGACTAATAAGGTAAAAAAAGAGAAATGGTTGATGCGTGTTAGTGTATATATGTTTTTGGATATATATTTAAGCCCTTTTTACACTTTTAGCCAAGTTTTAAATTTATAAAACACGATATTTACTAACACTAAACACACATATGGGCAAGTGCACCCATCGTGGACGTAGTATAGTGTTGGTAAGATACCGAGGTCGTCCAAGGACACAAGAGCTTTTAATACCGGTTTATCCTCAACGTCTAATCAAATCAAAAAGGTTAGAAAAATGTTTTAAACTAAGAAAAATAAAAACTAACTAAAATGCTGAAAATAAAAATAAAATAAAAACAGATAGTCAAGATGAATCACTTGGATCCGACACGTGTATTAGTATAACCTTTGATTATTTTCGCACTTTTGCACTTGTTTAAGAGATTATCTTAGTTATTGTAGTAGGCCCCTCTTTTGAAGGCGACGTTACCCTCAACCCAGTAGTTTGAGTCAGCAAGGATACAATCCTAAAGGGTTGGATTATTGAAAGATAATGAATTAAGTTATTAATGCAAATTATGGTAGGCCCCGCTTTTGGCGGTGACGTTACCCTCGGCTAAGTAGTCTGAGTCAGCAGGGATACAGTCCTAAATAGCCGGATTATAGTATTAATAGTAGTTAACTTATGAGGGGGTCAAAGAGTTTGGATCCCCGCCATCCAATACCTATGGGCATTGAAGGAGATCCTACTAAATTTGACCCAGGTCCCAAGCAGGACCTCTAAACGCTGAACAAGGGCAAGACCTTTACCAAACCGTTCCCTTAACCCCCGACCAGGTAGCCAACATACCTCCATATAGACCGTGGAGATATGAATGGTGAAAATCTTTTATTTTATATAGACAGTAAAATAACGCCAAGACACCACGGACAAACGATAAGGAAAGATCACCTTCAACATAAGTAACTAGTTATTAAAGTCATTAATACAAAACCAAATAAAAAGTGCAAAAGATTAAAAATAAAAAGTATTATACTAAACACTTGTCTTCACCAAGTGATGTAAGAGACTTAGGCAAACATGGCCTTGATTGTCAAGAACTCTTACGATCAATCTTGGATCCCGAGACGACTCACACACTCTACGATGGACAATGGATGATGGTGGTGGATGATGGTGTTATGGTGGTGGTGGGTGGTGGATGAAGTGTGAGAGAGGTGGTGTGCCAAGGGATGAGAGAGAATGAAGCCAAGCTCCTCTATTTATAGGCTGAACAGAAGGCTGGACACGGCCCCGTGTCCGTTGGACACGGCCCCGTGCCCGCCTGACACTCTCTCTCTTCATTAATTGTAATTGCGAATTACAATTAATGCGCCTGCTGTACTTTCACCACGCCCCCGTGCTCGCTGGACACGGCCCCGTGGTGGGCAATGGAAGCTTCTACTGGTTTGTCTTTTCTGCTGCTTCCTGGGCACGCCCCCGTGTTCGCTGGACACGGGGCGTGTTCAGACTCTGTTTCCTTCTTTTTGCCTTGGGAGGTGCCGTTGAGGGTCCGGGCAGTCCACTTTTGTTCCTTTTCTTGTATTTATGGTAGAATTAGTGGTCTTTTTGCTTCTTTTGTGATTTTGAGCTCATTTTATCCTGAAAATACAAAAGGAAGACAAAAACACTCTTTTTCCAACATTAGTACTTAAAAAGGGTTAGTTTTATGCCTTAATTGATGTGTTTTATATGTTGCATTTTACACACATCAAATACCCCCACACTTGAACTTTTGCTTGTCCTCAAGCAAAACTCTTTAAATGTGGCTCACACTCCCAAATGGAATAGGTAGAAGAGAAGTTTTTTTTTTTTTTTTTTTTTTTTTTTTAGCTTGTCCTAGAGTGTCGGGAATCCAAGGTTTTTATAGGCTTTATTTTTATTTATTTACAATCCTATTCGTTATGATTTATTTTGAACTTTTCACAAGATAAACTACTTATTTGGGCATAACATCCCTTATTAAAATTCCATTTATATACAAGTTCACATACCTCACGGGAGATCACTCAACACTCGGCCGAAGGTGTATATTTAAGTGAATCACTCGAGAGCGGCACGGAACTTACGTCTTCCATAGGCTTGCCAAGCAATCAATCCTCCTCCTTTTTAACTTTTTACCTTTGTAAATATCAAGAGGACTTTTGGGGTGAAGGCTTGGGTTTAAAGGTGGGTGGTTGGTTAGTGGTTAGTAAAAAGGGCGAAAATCGTAACAAGTGTCGGTTTTCGTAGAATACCTTGTTTTTAGTGACTTATTATTTTTGAAGTATTTCTTCAAACAAGCTTTTGTAGCTTTTGTTTGTTTTTGACTTCATCATCTAGTTTTTTTTTTTTTTTTTTTTTTTTTTTTTTTTTTTTTTGATGTCACTTGAAAGGGCAAGTTGACGAAAAACCGAGCTTGTTATAAAATAAAGGGAAAAAATGAAAAAGGTTTTTGGTGGGTAAAAATGGTTTTTTGGGGTAATGAAATGAAAGGTTTAGGCTCAAAGGGGCTATCTAGGGGTATTTTGGGTAGGTAAAAAAATGAAAAATAATGGTTTTGAAAGAAAAATAGTTAGTCCTAATGCCTCCATCATTTACTTACTTGGGTTTAAGTTGGTAAGGACTGGGAATGTATCGTTGTGGCAAGTTCTAGATTTGTAAGGACCGAGCGGCTATTCACACAAGAAACGAAAAATGAGCATTTAATCTAAATATGTGTATTTTTATGCTCAATAAAGGCTCAAAACTCACTTTTGTGGGAATGGGTTTTTAATGTGACCAAGCATATATAATCGAATTTTAAACTAGACTTGTTATGCCGTTTCATAGTTTTCTTATGTTGGTTCCTTTTTTATCACGACGCTATCGGTTGTAAACTTGTAAAAATATAACCTTTTTAGAACTTGTTCTTCCCAACTTAAACTAAGACAAGTAAATAAATAAAAAAATGAAAAAGGTTTTTGAAAAAATTTGGGGTGTTTAGCGGTTCCAATAGAGTTTTGTGTAAGGCTTGTGTTTAGGATTTTGCAAAATTTCAAGGTTTTAGCATCCCCCCACACTTAAATTACACATTGTCCTCAATGTGTCCAAAAATAATATTTTTGGGTGATTAAAATGTATAAAAGTGTGTTAAAAAGCAAATATTTATGTTACTGGCACTCTGGACACGGCCCCGTGTTCACCGGGCACGGCCCCGTGGTCAAGTGCCAGTAACAAAAATTTCAGAATTGAAACAGAAGCCTGGACACGGGGGCGTGTCCGCTGAACACGGCCCGTGTCCAGTTACTTGAACTGGGTGATTTTTCTGCAGGGGCTCAGCACGGGGCCGTGTTGGTTGGGCACGGCCCGTGTTGAGCCTTTTGTGATGGAGATTTTTGTCGGGTTGCCCTGTTCTTCATGCATGGTTCCATTTTTCTCGTTCCCTTTTTCATCCATTACCACCATGAGTGTGTTTTATTCTGCAAAAAAAATTAAAAGATTAAACTAAACTAAACTAAGGATAGATCCGCGGAATGCCTCCGTGGTGCGCCACATTTATAAGGGTCCTTGGCTAGACCCGATTTCTGGTTATATCTCTTCTGAGTGGAGTGCCTTGCTTCCCAAGTTACACCGTCAGAGAGCGGCATCCAAGCTTGAATCAATAACCTTCATGTAATTGACCGGGTCGTCGTCCTCTATTTTCTTCCCAACTCCGAACTTCACCTCATCGTCCCCATACCTCAAAGTCAGTGTCCCTTCATTCATGTCTACCACTGCTTGTGCTGTGGCAAGGAAGGGTCTCCCTAGGATAAGGGGGACCTCGGTGTCTTCCTCCATGTCGAGTATGACAAAGTCAACGGGATAAACGAATTTGCTTACCCTTACCAAGACATTTTCGATGACACCTTGTGGGAATTTGACTGATCGATCAGCGAGTTGTATGCTTATTTTTGTAGGGCTCGTGGTTCCCAAGCCAAGCCTTTTGAACATTGATGAGGGCATGAGGTTAATGCTAGCCCCTAAGTCGGCCAAGGCATTGCGAACGGGTGATTCCCCTATTGAACATGGAATCGTGAAACTTCCGGGATCGATTTTTTTTGGGGTAGTTTATTGAGTACGAGGGCAGAGCATTCTTCGCCTAAATTAACTAATTGCAAATTTTCAATTTTCTTTTTATGTGTAAGGAAGTCCCTCATAAATTTAGAGTATTTGGGCATTTGGGTTAGGACTTCGATAAAAGGAATATTGACATGCAATTGTTTTAACAAACTTTCGAATTTTGCGAATTGCTCATTGGTTTTTTGACGAATTAACCTACCGGGGTACGGAACTCGAGGAGCCTTGATAGGCTCTGGTGATGGGGGAGAGTTCTTTTCCTGCGGATGTGTTGGCGTCGTTTCTTCCGCCGCTGGAGGTACTTCTGCAGGCCCTACGGTGCGGTTTCGTAGTGTGATGAGGTGAACTTGCGCCTTTGGGTTTGTTTCGGTATTGCTAGGTAATGCGCCTTGCGGTCTCTCGGAAAAATTTTGTGCTAGTTGATTTATTTGTTTTTCTATGTTTTGAATGCTAGCTTGTTGATTCCTAAAATTAGATTCTAATTGTAGAAATCTTTCCGAGTTTTTCTTATCAGTGTCGGAGATGAGGCGAGATATAGTATCTTCGAGCCTTTCTCGTCCACCTTGTTGTTGAGTGAAATTTTGTGACTCATTCCTTGATTGCTGAAAGTTTGTTCGTTGGGTTTGTTGGTTACTACTATTGCCGGTTTCCCTCCAACCAAGGTTTGGGTGGTTTCGCCATCCTTGGTTGTAGGTTCCCGTTGGAGGACCCGACGGCCTAGGTCTATTATCAATGTAGTTTACCATTTCTTGTTGATCGTCCATTTCTTTCATGCAACTCCAATTTTCATGTGACCCACCACACCCCTCACAAGCCATAACCGAGACTGTTTTTGTCATTTCTAATTTTTTTATTTTTGAAGAAAGGGCCTCGATTTGGGCTTGTAAAGAGGTGCTTTCGTCGACCTTATGGGCGCCCGGGGCGATAGACTTATTTCCCCGGGGAGTGTGCCATTGAAAATTGGTTTGAGCAATTTCCTCAATTTGATTATATATTTCGTGTGGGCGTCGATTACCTAAAAGTCCCCCGGAGCTAGAATCAAGTGTCTGCCTAGTATGTGGCAACAATCCATTGTAGAAAGTGGATACTTGTTGCCATATTGCGAGGCCGTGATGGGGGCACTTGCGTAATAGCTCCTTGAACCTTTCCCAAGTTTCATATAAGGATTCCCCGTCCTCTTGTGAGTATGTATTAATTTCAGCCATTAATTTAGCAGTTTTAGAAGGAGGGAAATACTTATATAGAAATTTTTGGGCTAGTTCATCCCATGTGTTTACCGATCCAGCTGGGAGGGTGTTGAGCCAAGCTTTCGCTCGGTCTTTCAGTGAGAATGGAAACATACGGAGGCGGATGGCGTCGTTTGATGCCCCATTGATCCGAAAGGTATCACATATTTCTAAGAAATTAGTTATATGTAGATGGGGATCCTCGTCCGCAAGCCCGTGGAAGGTTGCGGAGTTTTGGAGCATTTGTATCAAATGCGGTCGAAGCTCGAAGTTATTGGCTTCGACATTCGGAGCATTGATAGCGGCGCCTAGATTACCTACGGTGGGCCGTAGATAATCCATAAGGGTACGTTGGTCCGCCATTGGGGGTGGATCACCCGAAACCTTCTCTTGGTTTTTGGCTTTTAACCTTTTTCTGAGAAAGCGTTCGGGTTCTTCTAGCGGTTCTTTTATGTCTTTATTGGAACTGGAGCTCATACACTACGTGAGGATGGTGTCGGGTTCCAAGTCCTGCAATAAAAACAAAAGAATGTTGGTCAGAAGGTTCACCACGGCCCCGTGTTGAGCGAACACGGCCCCGTGGTCGGAAATACAGTGATTGTTTTCCAGATCCCAGTTACTGGAAGTTGGACACGGCCCCGTGTTGCACCGGCACGGCCCCGTGGTCAGCCTTCTGTAACTTGAAAAACAAAAACTGCCAGTAACTTTGCTGAGCACGGCCCGTGTCCGACCAGGCACGGCCCCGTGCTGAGCTCTGCAGAAGCTAAAAATCTAAAAAAAAATCCTAAAAAATTAAAGAAAAATAAAAATATGATTAGGCCGTTGATTCCTAACTTTCTTAAAATCCTTGTGTCCCCGGCAACGGCGCCAAAAACTTGATGCGTGTTAGTGTATATATGTTTTTGGATATATATTTAAGCCCTTTTTACACTTTTAGCCAAGTTTTAAATTTATAAAACACGATATTTACTAACACTAAACATACATATGGGCAAGTGCACCCATCGTGGACGTAGTATAGTGTTGGTAAGATACCGAGGTCGTCCAAGGACACAAGAGCTTTTAATACCGGTTTATCCTCAACGTCTAATCAAATCAAAAAGGTTAGAAAAATGTTTTAAACTAAGAAAAATAAAAACTAACTAAAATGCTGAAAATAAAAATAAAATAAAAACAGATAGTCAAGATGAATCACTTGGATCCGACACGTGTATTAGTATAACCTTTGATTATTTTCGCACTTTTGCACTTGTTTAAGAGATTATCTTAGTTATTGTAGTAGGCCCCTCTTTTGAAGGCGACGTTACCCTCAACCCAGTAGTTTGAGTCAGCAAGGATACAATCCTAAAGGGTCGGATTATTGAAAGATAATGAATTAAGTTATTAATGCAAATTATGGTAGGCCCCGCTTTTGGCGGTGACGTTACCCTCGGCTAAGTAGTCTGAGTCAGCAGGGATACAGTCCTAAATAGCCGGATTATAGTATTAATAGTAGTTAACTTATGAGGGGGTCAAAGAGTTTGGATCCCCGCCATCCAATACCTATGGGCATTGAAGGAGATCCTACTAAATTTGACCCAGGTCCCAAGCAGGACCTCTAAACGCTGAACAAGGGCAAGACCTTTACCAAACTGTTCCCTTAACCCCCGACCAGGTAGCCAACATACCTCCATATAGACCGTGGAGATATGAATGGTGAAAATCTTTTATTTTATATAGACAGTAAAATAACGCCAAGACACCACGGACAAACGATAAGGAAAGATCACCTTCAACATAAGTAACTAGTTATTAAAGTCATTAATACAAAACCAAATAAAAAGTGCAAAAGATTAAAAATAAAAAGTATTATACTAAACACTTGTCTTCACCAAGTGATGTAAGAGACTTAGGCAAACATGGCCTTGATTGTCAAGAACTCTTACGATCAATCTTGGATCCCGAGACGACTCACACACTCTACGATGGACAGTGGATGATGGTGGTGGATGATGGTGTTATGGTGGTGGTGGGTGGTGGATGAAGTGTGAGAGAGGTGGTGTGCCAAGGGATGAGAGAGAATGAAGCCAAGCTCCTCTATTTATAGGCTGAACAGAAGGCTGGACACGGCCCCGTGTCCGTTGGACACGGCCCCGTGCCCGCCTGACACTCTCTCTCTTCATTAATTGTAATTGCGAATTACAATTAATGCGCCTGCTGTACTTTCACCACGCCCCCGTGCTCGCTGGACACGGCCCCGTGGTGGGCAATGGAAGCTTCTACTGGTTTGTCTTTTCTGCTGCTACCTGGGCACGCCCCCGTGTTCGCTGGACACGGGGCGTGTTCAGACTCTGTTTCCTTCTTTTTGCCTTGGGAGGTGCCGTTGAGGGTCCGGGCAGTCCACTTTTGTTCCTTTTCTTGTATTTATGGTAGAATTAGTGGTCTTTTTGCTTCTTTTGTGATTTTGAGCTCATTTTATCCTGAAAATACAAAAGGAAGACAAAAACACTCTTTTTCCAACATTAGTACTTAAAAAGGGTTAGTTTTATGCCTTAATTGATGTGTTTTATATGTTGCATTTTACACACATCAAATACCCCCACACTTGAACTTTTGCTTGTCCTCAAGCAAAACTCTTTAAATGTGGCTCACACTCCCAAATGGAATAGGTAGAAGAGAAGTTTTTTTTTTTTTTTTTTTTTTTTTTAGCTTGTCCTAGAGTGTCGGGAATCCAAGGTTTTTATAGGCTTTATTTTTATTTATTTACAATCCTATTCGTTATGATTTATTTTGAACTTTTCACAAGATAAACTACTTATTTGGGTATAACATCCCTTATTAAAATTCCATTTATATACAAGTTCACATACCTCACGGGAGATCACTCAACACTCGGCCGAAGGTGTATATTTAAGTGAATCACTCGAGAGCGGCACGGAACTTACGTCTTCCATAGGCTTGCCAAGCAATCAATCCTCCTCCTTTTTAACTTTTTACCTTTGTAAATATCAAGAGGACTTTTGGGGTGAAGGCTTGGGTTTAAAGGTGGGTGGTTGGTTAGTGGTTAGTAAAAAGGGCGAAAATCGTAACAAGTGTCGGTTTTCGTAGAATACCTTGTTTTTAGTGACTTATTATTTTTGAAGTATTTCTTCAAACAAGCTTTTGTAGCTTTTGTTTGTTTTTGACTTCATCATCTAGTTTTTTTTTTTTTTTTTTTTTTTTTTTTTTTTGATGTCACTTGAAAGGGCAAGTTGACGAAAAACCGAGCTTGTTATAAAATAAAGGGAAAAAATGAAAAAGGTTTTTGGTGGGTAAAAATGGTTTTTTGGGGTAATGAAATGAAAGGTTTAGGCTCAAAGGGGCTATCTAGGGGGATTTTGGGTAGGTAAAAAAAATGAAAAATAATGGTTTTGAAAGAAAAATAGTTAGTCCTAATGCCTCCATCATTTACTTACTTGGGTTTAAGTTGGTAAGGACTGGGAATGTATCGTTGTGGCAAGTTCTAGATTTGTAAGGACCGAGCGGCTATTCACACAAGAAACGAAAAATGAGCATTTAATCTAAATATGTGTATTTTTATGCTCAATAAAGGCTCAAAACTCACTTTTGTGGGAATGGGTTTTTAATGTGACCAAGCATATATAATCGAATTTTAAACTAGACTTGTTATGCCGTTTCATAGTTTTCTTATGTTGGTTCCTTTTTTATCACGACGCTATCGGTTGTAAACTTGTAAAAATATAACCTTTTTAGAACTTGTTCTTCCCAACTTAAACTAAGACAAGTAAATAAATAAAAAAAATGAAAAAGGTTTTTGAAAAAATTTGGGGTGTTTAGCGGTTCCAATAGAGTTTTGTGTAAGGCTTGTGTTTAGGATTTTGCAAAATTTCAAGGTTTTAGCATCCCCCCCACACTTAAATTACACATTGTCCTCAATGTGTCCAAAAATAATATTTTTGGGTGATTAAAATGTATAAAAGTGTGTTAAAAAGCAAATATTTATGTTACTGGCACTCTGGACACGGCCCCGTGTTCACCGGGCACGGCCCCGTGGTCAAGTGCCAGTAACAAAAATTTCAGAATTGAAACAGAAGCCTGGACACGGGGGCGTGTCCGCTGAACACGGCCCGTGTCCAGTTACCTGAACTGGGTGATTTTTCTGCAGGGGCTCAGCACGGGGCCGTGTTGGTTGGGCACGGCCCGTGTTGAGCCTTTTGTGATGGAGATTTTTGTCGGGTTGCCCTGTTCTTCATGCATGGTTCCATTTTTCTCGTTCCCTTTTTCATCCATTACCACCATGAGTGTGTTTTATTCTGCAAAAAAAATTAAAAGATTAAACTAAACTAAACTAAGGATAGATCCGCGGAATGCCTCCGTGGTGCGCCACGTTTATAAGGGTCCTTGGCTAGACCCGATTTCTGGTTATATCTCTTCTGAGTGGAGTGCCTTGCTTCCCAAGTTACACCGTCAGAGAGCGGCATCCAAGCTTGAATCAATAACCTTCATGTAATTGACCGGGTCGTCGTCCTCTATTTTCTTCCCAACTCCGAACTTCACCTCATCGTCCCCATACCTCAAAGTCAGTGTCCCTTCATTCATGTCTACCACTGCTTGTGCTGTGGCAAGGAAGGGTCTCCCTAGGATAAGGGGGACCTCGGTGTCTTCCTCCATGTCGAGTATGACAAAGTCAACGGGATAAACGAATTTGCTTACCCTTACCAAGACATTTTCGATGACACCTTGTGGGAATTTGACTGATCGATCAGCGAGTTGTATGCTTATTTTTGTAGGGCTCGTGGTTCCCAAGCCAAGCCTTTTGAACATTGATGAGGGCATGAGGTTAATGCTAGCCCCTAAGTCGGCCAAGGCATTGCGAACGGGTGATTCCCCTATTGAACATGGAATCGTGAAACTTCCGGGATCGATTTTCTTTTGGGGTAGTTTATTGAGTACGAGGGCAGAGCATTCTTCGCCTAAATTAACTAATTGCAAATTTTCAATTTTCTTTTTATGTGTAAGGAAGTCCCTCATAAATTTAGAGTATTTGGGCATTTGGGTTAGGACTTCGATAAAAGGAATATTGACATGCAATTGTTTTAACAAACTTTCGAATTTTGCGAATTGCTCATTGGTTTTTTGACGAATTAACCTACCGGGGTACGGAACTCGAGGAGCCTTGATAGGCTCTGGTGATGGGGGAGAGTTCTTTTCCTGCGGATGTGTTGGCGTCGTTTCTTCCGCCGCTGGAGGTACTTCTGCAGGCCCTACGGTGCGGTTTCGTAGTGTGATGAGGTGAACTTGCGCCTTTGGGTTTGTTTCGGTATTGCTAGGTAATGCGCCTTGCGGTCTCTCGGAAAAATTTTGTGCTAGTTGATTTATTTGTTTTTCTATGTTTTGAATGCTAGCTTGTTGATTCCTAAAATTAGATTCTAATTGTAGAAATCTTTCCGAGTTTTTCTTATCAGTGTCGGAGATGAGGCGAGATATAGTATCTTCGAGCCTTTCTCGTCCACCTTGTTGTTGAGTGAAATTTTGTGACTCATTCCTTGATTGCTGAAAGTTTGTTCGTTGGGTTTGTTGGTTACTACTATTGCCGGTTTCCCTCCAACCAAGGTTTGGGTGGTTTCGCCATCCTTGGTTGTAGGTTCCCGTTGGAGGACCCGACGGCCTAGGTCTATTATCAATGTAGTTTACCATTTCTTGTTGATCGTCCGTTTCTTTCATGCAACTCCAATTTTCATGTGACCCACCACACCCCTCACAAGCCATAACCGAGACTGTTTTTGTCATTTCTAATTTTTTTATTTTTGAAGAAAGGGCCTCGATTTGGGCTTGTAAAGAGGTGCTTGTAAGAACTTTGTTTGTATCAGTTACCAGATCTCATCCAGTTAATCAAACGATTGTGTTTCTTTGGTTAACCTTGTGTTTGTCTTGTTCTATGTTTGATCGGCTAAGTTAAGTGGATTCCGCACACTTAACTTTGTTTGCTATAAACAAGGATTCGGTAGTGAAAATCGATCCTCCGATTTAGGGACCTACAAGTGGTATCAGAGCATTGGCTCTTATCCTTGTTTAAAATCAAACATAGTTCGGGTTGTTGAACAAGTTGTAGTGTTTTTATAAGATTTTGGTTCTTGAAACTTCATATTTTTCTGAAAAAGTTATCATAAACTGTTGACTTACTTGGGATTTTGCTAAAATTTTAGTGAAAACCTTGCTTGTTTGTGTGTTTTTCATACTTACAAGTTGGTTTGTATCCCCACCGAACACCAACGTGCCGACCTGTTTACAAAAGCATTCGATAAATCACGGTTCGATTATCTACTTTTGGTCAACGGCATGAAGGTGATACCTGAGTAAACCGCTTTGGCTAATCGTTTGTGTAAATATTTTCTTTCAAAATTCGAAAAATACAAAAAGATTTTCACTTTCTTAATCTTTTAGCTTTTTAGGGGGAGAAAATTTCAAGAAAATACAAAAATATTAGAAAATCTAAAAAAATCCAAAAAGATGTCTTTATGATTCTGTGTTTTAATTTGAAAAATTCAAAAATCAAAAAAAAAATAGAAAACCCAAAAATGAGTTTCTTGGAAAAAGGAAGGTGATGATATTCACTGGTGTGGTCGGTCAACATGGTTAAAATCGTTAAACAAATGATAAGTATCTCTTCTAACGATGTATCGGTAGGCTCACAATCAAACTAAAATGTGCAGGATGATACAAACCTAACAGACTTCAAGTCAGGTGGGAACCATTCATTGGCATATGGTCTTGGTACCGAAATTTCGTTTGATAGATTGCCAGGTTCTGAGATATTCGGTCTTTATGCTGCTTATCATCTGGGTATCCAGGTTGTATCTTTTACCGAAAAATAACGGGGACGCAAGTCTAGATCTTCCATGATACCATACATACGTGTACATATTGCATCCGACCTCAATAAGTGATAAACAATCACATGTCCAAACAAATAAGTGATAAAATATCACATCTATCCGGGAGTCAAGTTCGTCTCTCTGCTGTACGAAAGTACTGACCTGTTCACGGACTTGCTCCTGTGCCCTCATGCATCGAAAATCAAGTTCCTCATCAATAAGTGATTCTATCACACATGGCTTGTTTTCAAATCAAAATAAGTGAGTATCTCACATCTTATACGGTCAAACAGATGATAATCGGTATACTCACCGGTAAGATGAATTCTCGTGCATACCTTGATACGGGAATGTGTCGTGAAGTGGATTCACATCGACTTGTAAGTATAACTCTTACCGTAAAGCGTATCTCCTAAGTGTGATTACGTTTGATAAGCATGAGTTTATGTGGACAACAATATCGATAATCGAGGTAGTATACTTATCAAGAACTTTAAAACAGAAATCAAATCATGTTGACTAAGACCGTAAGCTGGTATGATTCCTTATCCTTGAAACTCGCAAAAGTTGCATCTGTACAGTTGATTATCTTGTCAATTTCAATTGCATTTAGTTTAGTTTTCAGCGTTTTAAGATTTATTTGTAGTGTAGTATTTAAGTTTGTTTTTGATTATGCCAAAGATGTTTGCTTAGTGTTTATGACCGGAAGCCTGAAACCTACTTCATAAATCGTTCTTGTTTTTGAAAACTCAAACGAATGTCAAAATGGTAAATTGCTAAAACCCTGTGTGCAGTATGCAAAATGTTTCATGCCTTGGTGATTTTGGAATAGAAGTCGACGAATCAAAACTTGGTTGACGAATCAAACTGATGTTGACGAAACAGAACTGGTCAAAGTCAGCCTTAGGTCATTCTGTTTCATGTTGACGAAACAGATCTGTCTCGTCAAAGACTTTGACGAAACAGGGAGCCCAAGTCTGTTTCGCCATGGGCTAATTTCACAGGCCCAAGCTCAGGCCCATTTCCTGTTTCGTCAAAACCCAATCCTGATTCGTCAAACCTCAGTTTCGCTAAAAAGGTGGGTCGGTGTACCAAAAGTCTTTATGTCAGAAGTTTTTGGTTCACTTTTTTCAAAAACACTCAAGTTCAGTTTCTTCATCTTCTCTCCAAACACCAAAACCCCATATCTTCGGTTACACCATATCTCTTACAAATCATCAGTGTCTTCATCAAAATCTCTTATAAATCAAAGGTGCAAACTTGTTTATGTCATGATTTTCGTATTGTGTACCGACGGTTTTCACCGGAAACCGTTCGGAGACCCTTTGTGACCGATGTTTACATTTGATATTAAATGTGGTGATTTTAAACTTGTTTGGTTTGCCTATTGACTGTAAAATCTAAGTGTTTCAATGGTTGTTTTGCCTATGTTTAGGTTTGAGTTTTGGGATGAAAAACAGAGTATTGTTTTGCCATATGAATGTTAGGGTTTCTAAATGGTTATGACTGAAAACAGAGAATTTATCAATTTTAGGATAGATTTATATCTTGTTGTTGGTTATTCACTGTTGTTTGTGATAGTCTACACTTGCTGTAACTGCTATTTGGCGAAACACCCAAATCTCAAACCGACTCCGGCGAACCCACCAAGTAACTAGGAATATCAACCTAGTTAGTTAAGTGTTGTTAAAATGCCAATGAAACTTGGTTAATAATACTTGTATAACTCTACAAAAGTTGAGGGACTAATAAGGTAAAAAAGAGAAATGGTTTAATAAATAAAAATCAAAAACACCAAAAACACACACTTAAGTGTGTTCTGGGCGTGAGAATCACAGGAGCAAAAAAGGGCTCCTTCAAGCTAACCCTAAATCACTCAAAATCAGCCAATTTCAAGCAAGAAATCAAGAGCAAATCAAAAATCAAGCTGAAATTAGTGATCACCAAGCCTAGGGGATCCCAAGGTATGTCAAATTTCACTATTTAATTCCATCTCAGATTCTTGATGAACTTATGAAATCGAAATTCGAGCTTGCATGATTGATGTTTAGGTGAAACTAGGATGAATCCAAGTCTAGGAACAAACCCTAGTCGAAAAATTGATGAATTAAGATTGAAAAATAGGAATTTGATAACCACCCATATATGTGTAAGTGGGTTTTTATATCATTGTGATGGACACATGATTTAGTATCTTAAATTGCGAGAAAATTGATGTTATGATGCAAGATAGTGATATTGTTCATGAATATTAGACCAAGGGTTTGATTGTTGTGAATAAAACTTGGTTAAAATTAATTAGGAGCTAAATTGATGAAAGTATGAAAATCATGCCCACAAGGTGTTTGATAAATTGCCTAAGTGAAAACATAAAGTTATGGAAGTATGATAGAACTTGAAAAGAATCATATGCAATGATTCTTGACAAAATTGGAAGATATGGATGCTTTAAAGTGGTAATTAAATAATTAGCCGGGTTGTTCACTATAGGCGACTCGAGCGAGAAGGTAGGTAATAAAGCCGGGAGCGACACGCGGCATAAAGAGAAGATCTAAGGTACGTGGCTTGTCACCCCGTTACATTTATGTAGACAAGCTTAGTTTGAATATGTGTAATGTTGATATAACGAAAAAGGTTGTGTTTGGTATGTCATTGAAGTGATGGAATTCACTCGACAACCAAATGGGTCAAACTAATAGTTAAAATAAAAGTGATTAAAATGAAGACACCATTTGGTAAAAGTTATAATGGGTCGAACAATTTAAAAATATTGTTTTTAAGTAATAAGAACCATGGCGCAAACCGGAATAGGTTCAAGGGGCATGATGGTTGATACGTGCAAAATGCAACATATAAATTATATTAATTGTGGCATAAAACTAACCCTTTTTTTAGTACTAATGTTGGAAAAAAGTGTGTTTTTGTCTTCCTTTTGTATTTTCAGGACTAAATGAGCTCAAATTAACAAAAGAAGCAAAAAGACAGCAAAATCTAACATAAATACAAGAAAACGGACAAAAGTGGATTGCCCGACCCCTCGACAGCATCCTCCCAAGCAAAACAGAGAAGGAAGAAGACTGAACACGCCCCGTGCTCAGCGAGCACGGGGCCGTGCCCAAGAAGCAGCAGAAAAGACAAACTAATAGAAGCTTCTATTTCCCACCACGGGGCCGTGCCCAGCGGACACGGGGGCGTGGTCAGAGTACTGCAGGCGCATTTATTGTAATTGCGAATTACAATTAATGAAGAGAGAGAGTGTCAGACGGACACGGGGCCGTGCCCAGGCCTCTGTTCAGCCTATAAATAGGAGTGCTTGGAGCCATTTCAACTCATCCCTTGGCACACCACCTCTCTCACACTTCACCCACCACCCACCACCACCATAACACCATCATCCACCACCATCATCCATTGTCCATCATAGAGTGTGTGAGTCGTCTCGGGATCCAAGATTGATCGTAAGAGTTCTTGACAATCAAAGGCCATGTTTGCCTAAGTCTCTTACATCACTTGGTGAGGACAAGTGTCTAGTGTAATACTTTTTATTTTTAATCTTTTGCACTTTTTATTTGGTTTTGTATTAATGACTTTAATAACTAGTTTCTTATGTTGAAGGTGATTCTTCCTTATCGTTTGTCCGTGGTGTCTTGACATTATTTTACTGTCTATATAAAATAAAAGATTTTCACCATTCATATCTCCACGGTCTATATGGAGGTATGTTGGCTACCTGGTCGGGGGTTAAGGGAACGGTTTGGTAAGAGTCTTGCCCTTGTTCAGCGTTTAGAGGTCCTTCAAGGGACCTGGGTCAAATTTAGTAGGATCTCCATCAATACCCAAAGGTATTGGATGGCGGGGATCCAAACTCTTTGACCCCCTCATAAGTTAAACTACTATTAATACTATAACCCGACTATTTAGGACCGTATCCCTGCTGACTCAGACTACTTAGTCGAGGGTAACGTCACCTTCAAACGAGGGGCCTACCATAATTTGCATTAATAACTTAATTAATTATCTTTCAATAATCCGACCCTTTAGGATTGTATCCTTGCTGACTCAAACTACTGGGTTGAGGGTAACGTCACCTTCAAAAGAGGGGCCTACTACAATAACTAAGATAATCTCTTAAACAAGTGCAAAAGTGCGAAAATAATCAAAGGTTACACTATACACGAGTCGGATCCAAGTGATTCATCTTGTCTATCTGTTTTATTTTTATTTTTATTTTTCAGCATTTATTTAGTTTATTTTCTTAGTTTTAAAAATCTTTTTCTAACATTTTGATTTGATTAGACGTTGAGGATAAACCGGTACTAAAAGCTCTTGTGTCCTTGGACGACCTCGGTATCTTACCAACACTATACTACGTCCACGATGGGTGCACTTGCCCATATGTGTGTGTAGTGTTAGTAAATATCGTGTTTTATAAATTTAAAACTTGGCTAAAAAGTGTAAAAAAGGCTTAAAATATATACCTAAAACATATACACACTAGCACGCATCAAGTTTTTGGCGCCGCTGCCGGGGACACAAGGATTTTAAGAAAGTTAGGAATCAACGGCCTTATCATTTTTTTTATTTTCTTTTTATTTTTTTAGGATTTTCTTAGTTTTTCAGCTTCTGCAGAGTTCAGCACAGGCCGTGCCCGCTGAACACGCCCCGTGCCCAATCTTTGGAACTGGCAATCCTGTTTTAAGTCAGACAGTAAGCTGAACACGGGGCCGTGTCCATTCAACACGCCCCCGTGCCCAAGATTCAGTTGCTGAAAACAGAACCGTAAGATCCCGACGGTTGGTAAATTCTGACACAAACATGAGTGTTGACGATTTTTTTTCTTTCGTGTTGATGCATTTTTTTATGTGTCTGTTACTAGTCTTGTAATTATGTGTATTTTGTACGGTCTTTATCAGTTATCGAGTCTGTATTCGTAGTCGACAAAGTCGGATATCCTCCTATCCGCTTGTGTCCGACGTGTTTTGTCTCTCTTTATATGTATTTGTCGTAAAACAATGCATGTCGCATCTAAGGGTATTTCTGTCATTTATATTTGTGATGTTTGTGCCTTGTCTGTTTGCTGTCTGTTTACAGCAAACAGATAACAATTTGCAGGCCTTGACGAAACAGGTCTGTTTCGTCAAAGAGATGTCGACGAAACAGACTTGTTGACTTTGTTTGTGTTTCGTCAAGGTAGTCAACGAATCAAATGTGATTCGTTGACTGTTGGGCTTGTTACTGGGCTAACTTCTGTTTCGTCGGCCCATGTTCAGTTTCGTCAAGGAGATAAGCCCATCTGCTATATATAGGCACAGGATGTTCACAGTTTGGTCAGAGATGAGAGTTTACCCTTGAAGCTTGTAAGAACTTTGTTTGTATCAGTTACCAGATCTCATCCAGTTAATCAAACGATTGTGTTTCTTTGGTTAACCTTGTGTTTGTCTTGTTCTATGTTTGATCGGCTAAGTTAAGTGGATTCCGCACACTTAACTTTGTTTGCTATAAACAAGGATTCGGTAGTGAAAATCGATCCTCCGATTTAGGGACCTACAAGTGGTATCAGAGCATTGGCTCTTATCCTTGTTTAAAATCAAACATAGTTCGGGTTGTTGAACAAGTTGTAGGGTTTTTATAAGATTTTGGTTCTTGAAACTTCATATTTTTCTGAAAAAGTTATCATAAACTGTTGACTTACTTGGGATTTTGCTAAAATTTTAGTGAAAACCTTGCTTGATTGTGTGTTTTTCATACTTACAAGTTGGTTTGTATCCCCACCGAACACCAACGTGCCGACCTGTTTACAAAAGCATTCGATAAATCACGGTTCGATTATCTACTTTTGGTCAACGGCATGAAGGTGATACCTGAGTAAACCGCTTTGGCTAATCGTTTGTGTAAATATTTTCTTTCAAAATTCGAAAAATACAAAAAGATTTTCACTTTCTTAATCTTTTAGCTTTTTAGGGGGAGAAAATTTCAAGAAAATACAAAAACATTAGAAAATCTAAAAAAATCCAAAAAGATGTCTTTATGATTCTGTCTTTTCATTTGAAAAATTCAAAAATCAAAAAAAAAATAGAAAACCCAAAAATAAGTTTCTTGGAAAAAGGAAGGTGATGATATTCACTGGTGTGGTCGGTCAACATGGTTAAAATCGTTAAACAAATGATAAGTATCTCTTCTAACGATGTATCGGTAGGCTCACAATCAAACTAAAATGTGCAGGATGATACAAACCTAACAGACTTCAAGTCAGGTGGGAACCATTCATTGGCATATGGTCTTGGTACCGAAATTTCGTTTGATAGATTGCCGAGGTTCTGAGATATTCGGTCTTTATGCTGCTTATCATCTGGGTATCCAGGTTGTATCTTTTACCGAAAAATAATGGGGACACAAGTCTAGATCTTCCATGATACCATACATACGTGTACATATTGCATCCGACCTCAATAAGTGATAAACAATCACATGTCCAAACAAATAAGTGATAAAATATCACATCTATCCGGGAGTCAAGTTCGTCTCTCTGCTGTACGAAAGTACTGACCTGTTCACGGACTTGCTCATGTGCCCTCATGCATCGAAAATCAAGTTCCTCATCAATAAGTGATTCTATCACACATGGCTTGTTTTCAAATCAAAATAAGTGAGTATCTCACATCTTATACGGTCAAACAGATGATAATCGGTATACTCACCGGTAAGATGAATTCTCGTGCATACCTTGATACGGGAATGTGTCGTGAAGTGGATTCACATCGACTTGTAAGTATAACTCTTACCGTAAAGCGTATCTCCTAAGTGTGATTACGTTTGATAAGCATGAGTTTATGTGGACAACAATATCGATAATCGAGGTAGTATACTTATCAAGAACTTTAAAACAGAAATCAAATCATGTTGACTAAGACCGTAAGCTGGTATGATTCCTTATCCTTGAAACTCGCAAAAGTTGCATCTGTACAGTTGATTATCTTGTCAATTTCAATTGCATTTAGTTTAGTTTTCAGCGTTTTAAGATTTATTTGTAGTGTAGTATTTAAGTTTGTTTTTGATTATGCCAAAGATGTTTGCTTGGTGTTTATGACCGGAAGCCTGAAACCTACTTCATAAATCGTTCTTGTTTTTGAAAACTCAAACGAATGTCAAAATGGTAAATTGCTAAAACCCTGTGTGTAGTATGCAAAATGTTTCATGCCTTGGTGATTTTGGAATAGAAGTCGACGAATCAAAACTTGGTTGACGAATCAAACTGATGTTGACGAAACAGAACTGGTCAAAGTCAGCCTTAGGTCATTCTGTTTCATGTTGACGAAACAGATCTGTCTCGTCAAAGACTTTGACGAAACAGGGAGCCCAAGTCTGTTTCGCCATGGGCTAATTTCACAGGCCCAAGCTCAGGCCCATTTCATGTTTCGTCAAAACCCAATCCTGATTCGTCAAACCTCAGTTTCGCTAAAAAGGTGGGTCGGTGTACCAAAAGTCTTTATGTCGGAAGTTTTTGGTTCACTTTTTTCAAAAACACTCAAGTTCAGTTTCTTCATCTTCTCTCCAAACACCAAAACCCCATATCTTCGGTTACACCATATCTCTTACAAATCATCAGTGTCTTCATCAAAATCTCTTATAAATCAAAGGTGCAAACTTGTTTATGTCATGATTTTCGTATTGTGTACCGACGGTTTTCACCGGAAACCGTTCGGAGACCCTTTGTGACCGATGTTTACATTTGATATTAAATGTGGTGATTTTAAACTTGTTTGGTTTGCCTATTGACTGTAAAATCTAAGTGTTTCAATGGTTGTTTTGCCTATGTTTAGGTTTGAGTTTTGGGATGAAAAACAGAGTATTGTTTTGCCATATGAATGTTAGGGTTTCTAAATGGTTATGACTGAAAACAGAGAATTTATCAATTTTAGGATAGATTTATATCTTGTTGTTGGTTATTCACTGTTGTTTGTGATAGTCTACACTTGCTGTAACTGCTATTTGGCGAAACACCCAAATCTCAAACCGACTCCGGCGAATCTGATGTCGGCGAATCAGATTTGGGGAAACAGACAGTCGGCGAATCACATTGTTGACGAATCAGATAGTCAACGAATCAGATTCGTTGACGAATCACAATAATCTTCTGTTTCGTCAAAGCCTTGTTTGGCGAATCAAAATGGTCAACGAATCAGAACTGGTCAACAACCAATTTTGTTTCGTCAAGTGCATTTCTGTTTCGTCAAAGAATCTTTTGACGAATCAGTATGGGTCAACAAAACAGATCTGGTCAACAGTCAGGCTCTGTTTCGTCAAACCATTCTCTGTTTCGTCAAATTATGTCTGTTTCGCCAACCATGCCTTAGTAAATTTTACAGTTTGCAGTTTGTTCACAGTGGACATGGTTTGACATTCTATATGTCAAATGGATACATGAACTTGTATCCATACATGTCCATATCTATATGTAAGTGATTATTATTTATTGTGGACGTTTTAAACTTGCATATGGCACCTAAAGAAGGTAAACGGAAGCCGGCGACAAAGAAAGAAAATAAGACGGAGGAGGAAATCATGTCTGAAAAACGCCACAACCAGGTTGCATATTTGGATCCTGAGGAGAAACTTGTTGAGCTTAAAGACATTACTAGATGGATCCGGGAATCACGTATCAACTATGCTGTTACATTCTCAACGCCTGTATACAAGTCCCTCATCAAAGCATTCTGGGATTCGGCGAATGTTGGTCAAGTGGATGGCAAGGAAGTTATCAGTGGACGGGTAGAGAATGTGGATGTGATTGTGTCACCGGATATTCTCAATGAAGTCCTACAGTTACAGGATAGTCCGGACGCGCCAGATTCTGTCCCGATTAGGTGTACGCGAGGATGTTTATTACGGATGAAATGCACCGGAGATATCTTTAGTATGCAAATTAACAACGGTGATCTGCCGCTAAGATACAAGTTTCTGCTACACATTCTGATCCAGTGTTTGAGCAACAAACGGGCCGGTTACGACATGGCTAGCAACGAACTCGTGGGTCTTATGGTGGCCTTAGTGCTAAACAAACCGTTTAGCATTTCAAGGTTCATCTTTGAGAACATGAAAGAAAATTTAACAAGGACTGGAAAGAACAGCACCATTGGAAGCAAGTATTGGATGTATCCACGGTATCTGCAGATGATAATGAATGTTCAACATCCAAGTCTTCCAAAAGCAGACAACGATGTGCTGAAGATGGAAGCTATGAACTTCCACTCATTACGACTCATCAAAAACTTAGCTCATAAAAGATACAAGGAGAGCGTTCCTCCAAGAAAATTATTTGGTGCTCTTCATAACACAGCGTACGTTGCTCCCGCAGACAACAAGTGGCGTCATGAAGAAAGCCAATCTGATGATGAAGAGCCTGAGTTAAAAAGAATGATGAGTGAGAAGTTCGGTCCTGAACCAGTTGTGTCTGATGAATCGGACAGTGATGATGATGGTGATGAAGGTGGTGATGCTGGTGATGCTGGTGCCGTTGGTGCATCAAGTGTAGGAACCACTGGTGGCACATCAGCTGGTGGTACTTCAGCTGGTGGTACCTCAGCAGGGGGAGTGTCAGCTGGTGACACATCAGCCGGTGGTGATGATGAGGCTGATTCAGATTCTGATGATGATCTCTTGCTTGAACCTGGATACGAGATGTATCTGGATGAACGCGGGGTACGAAGATACAGAAAGATCAGACAGGAAAATGATCCGGAATATGTTCCTTCTGATCCTGAAACGGAACGTGCAAGAAAAAGGAAAGCCGGAAAATCAGCAGAGCATCAGAAGAGAAAGAAAGCTCGGAAATACTTGAGTACCTCCTCCTGAGGTTCTGTGCCACAAGCTCCTATTCCAGAACCACCTGTAGTCTCTTCTCCTCCTGCAGCTCAAACCGTTTCTCCACAACCTACTCCACAACGATCCATGGCTGCTGCAATCAGAGCAACCACTTCTCAACAACCGAGTAGTGAACGTCAAAGGATCTACTCAGAGATGACTCAAGAAGAAAAGAATGATTTTCTGTTCCATCAATATGAGGCTGCAGCAGACCGCATTCAAAGACAGAGTGATTTTATTCGTATCACTAAGAATGATCAAATCCATCATCAGGTAGAGACTGATAGGTTGAAAGCTACTGTTGGTGAACAGCAAGCTACTATCCAACGCCAACAAGCAGAGATCGATCTTCTTAAAGCTGAAAATGAACGGATGAAAGCTTCCGAAGCTGAAAGGAATAGAAGGAGTTCAGTTCTCCAAAAATTGGCTGAAGACCTGAGAAATAGATGCGATGTGATGAAAGAGTGGTATGACTCGCGGAATACCACAATACTTGAAGGGGCCAGGAAGATGAGTGCTAACTTCGATTTTCTCCGCAAACGAGTTGCTACTTTGTGGGAGGATAGGTGTAAGCAGCAAGAGATTCTGCAGAAAAGGGATGAAGATCCTGAGGATCAAGGGAATCCTGATTCAGCTGCTACACCACAACAGCCCCCAGCTGGTACATCATCTGCTGTAGTCGTTTATCAACCGTCAGTGATAGGGTCATCTGAAGGGGCATCCAGTGGTACTGTTGGTGAAGAACAACTACTTGAAGCTTTAGCTGGTACACCCTCTGTCCCTAGCTCAGCTGACTTAGCATTGCAGGTTGTGCATCCAATTACTGGAGAATCTCTTGAAGAGGGTGAGATTGTTGATGATCTCACGCCTCAACAATTGATCACTTTGAAAGCAATGCGAGACGTTGATGATGAGGAAATTGAGAAGATGCCGAGTGAGCCGGAATCTGCGAATGTTGAAAATGTTGATGAGATTGTCTTTAAAGGTGATGTGAAGAAATCATCATATGTGAGACAAGATGGTACCGAATTTGCTCCGTTTGATGAGGACTGGTTGAAAAACAACGTTGAAGATATTGATGAACACCTGAAAAACCGTGATACTTCAGAGAATGCCACAGATGCGTTCGCTGCGTGGCGTCAACAGTTTTTGTCAAAGGTTTCAAAGCCAGTTCCAGAGGCTGCACAAGTTGATTTCTTACAGCTAGAAAAGGCTAAGCCAAGTGGGCAAATACTGTGTTGGATGTTTGTTAAGGAAATTCACTGTGTTGCGATCAAGAGGGAGTTCGGGATCCAGTATTTTAGATCGCTGCTGAGTATCTTATCTTTGCCATTTTATGATGTGGCTGCCTTGACAAAGATAGATCTCATTAATCGCTCAGGATTTGATGGTGCGACGCTATTTGAACGTTTGATTCGAATGAACAAGAAATCGAGGTGGAAAGACAAGTCTTACAAGCCTCAGTTCCCCAGACATCAGCAGATAAAGTTCACGCTTGATCCGGAAACCAACACCGGGAGATACAGGCTTGTGTACGAGCCGGTGAGAGTGGTTGAGAAGATTCCGTTAATGCCGATGCAGCAAGATTTTCTTGGTGACATGCGTTTGTGGTGCTACGATTCAGATACGCATGAGGTAGTGATTGTGTTTAACGATGATAAGAACTTCAGGATACTAGATCCGATGTGGCTGGTGAATATGTCTGCATCCGACATCGCCAAACTATACCGACACGACATCTTTTACGAAGACAAGGATGCTCACCAAGCATTGAAGTTTCAACGTGTTGCTTGCTACTGCTATTACCGGGGGATACATTCGGACAGTTTCTGGTCCGAACATCACTGAAGAAGAAAGATATGAAGACCGAAGACAAGCAACAGACAAGGGGGAGTTTGTTGATGCATTTTTTTGTGTGTCTGTTACTAGTCTTGTAATTATGTGTATTTTGTACGGTCTTTATCAGTTATCGAGTCTGTATTCGTAGTCGACAAAGTCGGATATCCTCCTATCCGCTTGTGTCCGACGTGTTTTGTCTCTCTTTATATGTATTTGTCGTAAAACAATGCATGTCGCATCTAAGGGTATTTCTGTCATTTATATTTGTGATGTTTGTGCCTTGTCTGTTTGCTGTCTGTTTACAGCAAACAGATAACAATTTGCAGGCCTTGACGAAACAGGTCTGTTTCGTCAAAGAGATGTCGACGAAACAGACTTGTTGACTTTGTTTGTGTTTCGTCAAGGTAGTCAACGAATCAAATGTGATTCGTTGACTGTTGGGCTTGTTACTGGGCTAACTTCTGTTTCGTCGGCCCATGTTCAGTTTCGTCAAGGAGATAAGCCCATCTGCTATATATAGGCACATGATGTTCACAGTTTGGTCAGAGATGAGAGTTTACCCTTGAAGCTTGTAAGAACTGTGTTTGTATCAGTTACCAGATCTCATCCAGTTAATCAAACGATTGTGTTTCTTTGGTTAACCTTGTGCTTGTCTTGTTCTATGTTTGATTGGCTAAGTTAAGTGGATTCCGCACACTTAACTTTGTTTGCTATAAACAAGGATTCGGTAGTGAAAATCGATCCTCCGATTTAGGGACCTACATTTCGGCACTCTTATGGTACATGGTGTCAATTATATGGAGGCAGACATAAAGAGTTAGAATGTTATTTTCTAAACTATAAGCCCCACTATATAGACCCATCATTTCCCTGTATCCTTAAAAGGGGCGAAAGTAAAAATAATCCTTATCTCTCCCTCGAAAGCGCCCAACCAGATATTTTAGGAGAAATGCTTCTTGATGAACTATTTCAACTAGAAGATCTGATTCTTAATGGTTAAAAGAACTAAGGATGGATTTTCTAGATTCATCTCAAGACAATAACCAAGAAGAAGTGTTGGGATCGCATTCAAACAACCTCGTTGTTCCCGATAATACCTTCGACTCTAGCAAAGACGTGGACGATAGTCGTCCCTGTGTCGATTGTGCCGTGAAGGACTCTCCATCGACTTCGTTCGGTGCATACATAGACCTGAGCGATTCGGCATATACCTTCTTTAACGAGAGCCCGGGAAAGGGTTGGACTTGTCCACCTAAAATAAACATAGGAATTACCCTCACTGACAACCTCTTGCGTTCTCATCTTAGTCTAGAGCAATTAAGGTATCTTAGGCACTTTGGGGTTGTTCAATCCAGTAAGGAACCACCCGATCCGGATAAGTTCCTTAGAAATAGACAAACTTCATAAACAGCCCTTCAACACGGGGCCGTGCCCAGTCAACATGCCCCCGTGTCCACCAAAAGATTCCCTTTTGTCTTTTACGTCAGAATACGGACAAACTGTGTCAGGATCCTACCTGCACACGGGGCCGTGTCCAGCACGCTGTCGTTTTCTATAAATGCAGCCAAGAATTCTGCACATTTGGACCATCTAAGGACAAAGATTTGAAGGAATCTTCTCTTAGCTATCCTAGGTATGTTCTAAAAGAAGGTTCCAACAAACCATCTTGTCCTTTCCTCTTTTATCCATTTCCTTCTCCTTCATCTTTCTCCAAAAACCTCCATTAAAGTTTGAAATTTCAAGCTTTGAGGAAGGGATTATTGAGTTTTGTTCAAAGAATCTTGTTAAAAATAAGTTGTATAACATTGTTTTAAGTTACTAATGTTCAAAAAGACTTCACAAGTTCAGAAAATAACTTAGAACTTTAAGATTCCTTGTTTCAAAACTCTGCAGAAAGATGAACACGGGGCCGTGCTCATTGAGCACGGGGTCGTGTCCAGACCACTGTTTCAGAAAAATAAGCTATTTTCAGTTTGTTTTCGTAGAATGTCGAGTGAAAACAGCGAAACATCTTCCGTGCATTCATCAAACAGTCGAAGAGGGAGAAGGCCTTCCATTGAACCTACACTTGTGCACTATGTCATAGCATTAAGGGAGGCTCTCGATGAAATGACTTCAGTAGAGGAGGTCCTAATTGATCGTATCAACTATCTTACGGTAGGCTTAGAGAATAGCTTCCAAGAAATTAACCTCTTGCACCAGAGGTTAAATATTCTTGTAACACCTCCGATGGAACCCGTCCTCCCTCAAGAGGATTGGAACCTAGCGCTTGAAGTTAACAACCCTACCGGGTGGGACGACATTCCGGCGGAACCTCCCCTTGAGCATTTACAAGAAATCCCGGTGGAAGTCGCAACTCCTCAAACTAACGCTAACGAGCCCTCTTTTCTCCTCCCAAGGGAGATAGAGGAGTGGCTCGCCGACATATGAGGAGGCCATGCCCGGAAGAAGGAGTTCTATAAAGCCACAACCAACCAAGACTATTTGCTTCTTGGAAATTTTGCTAATTAAAATAACTTGTAGGCTAGAACTCCATGGTTTATGCTTCTTGTGTTTTCTTATCTAACTTAGTAATATTTAGGATTATGTAATTCTCTCTATGAATGAATGGATGGTTTTAAGGTTTGAATGGTGTTATAAGAAATAAAACACACTCTGGATGGTGAAGGATAACAAGGGAAATGAGAAACATGGCCCATGCACGAAAACAGGGCCATCCGACAACAATTTCTTCATTACAGTAAGCTCAGCACGGGCCGTGTCCAGCCAACACGGCCCCGTGCTGAACATCCTGCAGAAAATTGCCCAGTTCAGGTAACTGGACACGGGCCGTGTTCATGAACACGCCCCCGTGTCCAAGCTTCTGTTTCTTTTCTTTAATTTTTGTTACTGGCACCTGAACACGGGGCCGTGCCCGGTCACCACGGGGCCGTGTCCAGACTGCCAGTAACATAAAATTATGCTTTTAACACTATTTTACACATTCAATCAACTTAAAAACGTATTTTTGGGACACATTGAGGACAATGTGTAATTTAAGTGTGGGGGGATGCTAAAACCTTGAATTTCGCAAGTCCTAATAACAAGCCTTACACAAAACTCTATTTGGAATCGCTAATCACCCCAATTTTTTTTTTCAAAAATTTGCATTTTTTTTACTTGTCTAAGTTTAAGTTGGGAATTCTAACTCTAACAAGGTTATATTTTTACAAATTTACAACCGATAGCGTCGTGATAAGAAGAACCAACATAAGAAAATTATGAAACGACATGACAAACTTAGTTAAAATTTGATTATATATACTTGATCACATAAAAACCCATTCCCACAAAAGTGAGTTTTGAGCCTTTATAGAGCATACAAATACATATCTTTACACTAAATGCTCATTTTTCGTTTCTTGTGTGAATAGCCGCTTGGTTCTTATGACTCTAGAACTTGCCACGATAATTCATTCCCGGTCCTTACCAACTTAAACCCAAGTAAGTAAATGATGGAGGCATTAGGACTAACCCTTTTTCTTTCAACACCATTATTTTCATTTTACCTACCCAAAAATTCCCCTTAGTTAACCCCTTTGAGCCTAAACCTTTTCATTTCTTAACCCAAAACCCCTTTTACCCACCAAAAATCCCTTTTTCATTTTTTACCCCTTATTTTAGTAACAAAGCTTGGTTTCGTGTGACTATTGAAAAAAAAAATTTATGAATGATGATGAAGTTGGAAATAAACAAACAAAAGCTTGTTTGAATAAATACTTCATTGAAAATAAAAAGTCACAAAAACAAAATGTTTTACGAAAGCCAACGCTTTTTACGCCTTTCGCCCTTTTCAACTAACCACTAACCCAACCACCCACCTTTAGCCCAAGCCTAACCCTTCACCCAAAAAGTCCTCTTGATATTTACAAAGGTATAAATATAAAAAGGAGGAGGATTGATTGCTTGGCAAGCTTATGGTAGAAATAAGTTCCACGCCGCTCTCGAGTGATTCACTAAAAATACACCTTCGGCCGAGTGTGAGTGACTTCCCCCGTGAGATACGTGAACTTGTATATAAATGGAATTTTAAAAAAGGTATGTTATGCCTTAATAAATAATATATCTTATGAAATGTTTTTAATAAATCATGATGAATAGGATTTTAAATAAATAAAAATAAAACCTAAACGATCTTGGAAAATCCCGACACTCTATGACAAGCCCAAAAATCTTCTCTTCTACCCATTCCATTTGGTAGTGAATAAAGCCACATTATAAAGAGTTTTGCTTGAGGACAAGCAAAGATTCAAGTGTGGGGGGATTTGATACGCGCAAAATGCAACAAATAAATTATATCAATTGTGGCATAAAACTAACCCTTTTTTAGTACTAATGTTGGAAAAAGTGTGTTTTTGTCTTCCTTTTGTATTTTCAGGACTAAATGAGCTCAAATTAACAAAATAAGCAAAAAGATAGCAAAATCTAACATAAATACAAGAAAAGGGACAAAAGTGGATTGTCCGACCCCTCGACAGCATCCTCCCAAGCAAAACAGAGAAGTCAGAAGACTGAACACGCCCCGTGCTCAGCGAGCACGGGGCCGTGCCCAAGAAGCAGCAGAAAAGACAAACTAATAGAGGTTTCTATTGCCCACCACGGGGCCGTGCCCAGCGGACACGGGGGCGTGGTCAGAGTACTGCAGGTGCATTTATTGTAATTGCGAATTACAATTAATGAAGAGAGAGAGTGTCAGACGAACACGGGACCGTGCCCAGCGGGCACGGGGCCGTGCCCAGGCCTCTGTTCAGCCTATAAATAGGAGTGCTTGGAGCCATTTCAACTCATCCCTTGGCACACCACCTCTCTCACACTTCACCCACCACCACCATAACACCATCATCCACCACCATCATCCATTGTCCATCATAGAGTGTGTGAGTCGTCTCGGGATCCAAGATTGATTGCAAGAGTTCTTGACAATCAAAGGCCATGTTTGCCTATGTCTCTTACATCACTTGGTGAAGACAAGTGTCTAGTGTAATACTTTTTATTTTTAATTTTTTGCACTTTTTATTTGGTTTTGTATTAATGACTTTAATAACTAGTTTCTTATGTTGAAGGGGTGTCTTGACATTATTTTACTGTCTATATAAAATAAAAGATTTTCACCATTCATATCTCCACGGTCTATATGGAGGTATGTTGGCTACCTGGTTGGGGGTTAAGGGAACGGTTTGGTAAGAGTCTTGCCCTTGTTCAGCGTTTAGAGGTCCTGCAAGGGACCTGGATCAAATTTAGTAGGATCTCCTTCAATACCCAAAGGTATTGGATGGCGGGGATCGAAACTCTTTGACCCCCTCATAAGTTAAACTACTATTAATACTATAACCCGGCTATTTAGGACTGTATCCCTGCTGACTCAGACTACTTAGTCGAGGGTAACGTCACCTTCAAAAGAGGGGCCTACCATAATTTGCATTAATAACTTAATTAATTATCTTTCAATAATCCGACCCTTTAGGATTGTATCCTTGCTGACTCAAACTACTGGGTTGAGGGTAACGTCACCTTCAAAAGAGGGGCCTACTACAATAACTAAGATAATCCCTTAAACAAGTGCAAAAGTGCGAAAATAATCAAAGGTTACACTATACACGAGTCAGATCCAAGTGATTCATCTTGTCTATCTGTTTTATTTTTATTTTTATTTTTCAGCATTTAGTTAGCTTTATTTTCTTAGTTTTAAAAATCTTTTTCTAACATTTTGATTTGATTAGACGTTGAGGATAAACCGGTACTAAAAGCACTTGTGTCCTTGGACGACCTCGGTATCTTACCAACACTATACTACGTCCACGATGGGTGCATTTGCCCATATGTGTGTGTAGTGTTAGTAAATATCGTGTTTTATAAATTTAAAACTTGGCTAAAAAGTGTAAAAAAGGCTTAAAATATATACCTATAACATATACACACTAGCACGCATCAATGGTATTAATCGACCATCATACGTTGACAAATGGTCATGTCGACTAAACGGGTCAAATAGTGTGCAAATACCATTTGACAATAATAACTGACGACTACTTGTTGAGTTTTTGTGATAACAGGAAATAACATGTGATTGCATTGCTTTAACTAGAAAATTTAAAACAAAAGGTATATATACGGGTCGATGCTATAACCCGAGCCAGGTACGCACATTTAGAGTTTTAGTAGAAGTGATATTTTGGTCAAATTATAGCGAAAGTCCTTTGTCGTAAAATAAGGGACTAAAATTAACCAAAAAGCCCTTAATAGGTAAACCGGGTAAACGACCCTTAGAGGTTGTTTAGGAACATGTGTTGTGATTATGTAGCCCTTAGACACGTATATGAGTCTTAGGCAAAAATCTTTTGTGAGTTAAATGCCCTAAAGGGGGGTCATTAACGTAAAATAACTAAACGAAGGGTAAATTGGGATTTCGGATTTTCTTAAGTTAAATCCACCGCAAAAATAGTTGTGGTGGAAAATAAGTAGGCACTTAAATTTGGAAATGTGAGGCGTGAAAAGAAAAGAGCGGATTTGATGCTTAAATGCATAAAAATCCCCAATCGGGTCAAAATGAATTACGCGCGTAACTTGGGTGTTTGTTGCGTATTTCACAAAAGTTAGGAATCCAAGATAGAGATTTAAAGTTACATATTAGTTTATGATTTATGGCTAACTAGGAACAAGTTTAGAGGTCCTAAATACAAACGGGTCGAAATATTGATTTTGAACAATAAGCCGAATGCTTAAAGATTTAGAAATTCATTAGTTTTAAATGTTGAATTTTACTCCACAAGATGGAGAATTAAATTACGAGCACGTAGGAAAAAGAATCGCGTAAAACAGATGTGTAGATCGAAAGTTATGCACATTTTTGTGAAAAGAATCAGAGCTGGAAAATGCAGCATCTGCTGCAAATCATTCTGTCCAGAGAGCTACCGTAACTTACGGTAGAGGCTGAAGTGTTACGCTGGAATTGTACTGCCTTACGGCAGCCCCTGGAAGCCCAGTGGCTACCGTAACTTACGGTGGCTACCGTAAGTTACGGTAGCGCCCAATTATTGTTGTTAAAGTTTTGTTTCGCGAATCCATTTGAACAAGTTTTAAACTGTATGACTAAAAGCATTTCATGTTTACGGAATGTAGGTTACCTAGCAGTACCGGATGATGACTGAGCCCGACGAAGAACCGAACACCCGAGATCAAAGCTTCCGCGAATAGTTTTCGTCGTCACGTTTAAACGGCGAATTAAATTACAAAATATTGAAATGTTTTATTTAGTAAATTGTTTTAACAAACTCGTATTATTAAGTGTATTTTAACCTTATTACACTATTATAATTGAAATTTTTTGGATAATTGATTAAAATGGACTTAGTGTGTTACATGCTGACTAATTGCAAGACTGTTTGTCAGGCTTCCAATGCTCACACACGGTGATAAACAATGCTAATCTGAAATTGGAGAACCGTTGTGAATTTGCTTACTGATTATCTAGGGCTAAATTTGTGTATTTGCTTACTGATTGTTGAAAAGATTTGTTGAAATCGAAGAAAAGAGTAAAAAAGATGAAATGAGGCGTGTTATGTTGGAAACTGAGGTTGAAAATTTGAAGTGTGAGAGTGGAGTGGAGTACTGAACACCATTTAAATGTACTTTCATGTATGTATAAAAAAAACTTGATAGCAGCTTTTGCAATGTCAGATAGTGTTATTACAAGCAACTATGTAAACTACCCCCTGCACAATCATATTTGCAAGTAAAACATTTAACATCTCATTAACGCAAATGCAATACTTACAAAATTTGGTAGGCACTAGTTATCAATACAAAAACTTAACACGAGAAAAAACTAAAAAAGCGGTGAACGCTGAGGGACATATTTAAATGTGGAACTGACAAAAACGCAATAACGTTGACGATTTAGAACTACGAACTTACTTAAACGATGTTCTGATATGGGTCTGTTAAGAATTTGGGTGATGATGAAGGTTCATTTGGGGAGAATGTTCTGGAAATTGAAGGAAAAGAACTTTGTTTTGGTTTGATAGGTTTTATTAAAAGGGTTAAAAAGCATACACACCCACATCCCTTTGATCATCATAACCAATAACCTTCACCTTTTCCCCGTCACTACACTCCATCCCACACTCTCTCGTGGTTTGTGTACCCCTCTTTTCCTGAATTCGAGTTCATTAAGAAGTAATGATTACTGACTAATTGCAAGACTGTATATAGCCCGTATAAAGTTATACGGGTTGTATACAACCTTTATAATTTTTTATTCGATCGTATACTCAACACACGAGTACTGTTTTATGTCTTGTATACGGGCTGTATAACGTTATACGACCCGTATTCAATTAACCAACTTTCCTTTTCCAATTAGTATATGTGGAATTGATGAAAAAGCAGTAACGTTGAGGATTTAGAACTACGAACTTGCTTAAACGATGTACTGATATCGAGTTATACGTTCCTTGTAAAAGTTTTTCTGGGTCTATTAAGAATTTGGGTGATGATGAAGGTTTGTTTGGGGAGAATGTTCTAACATCGAGTTATACGTTGTGTTTTTATATTTATATAATATCCATTATCCCCTTGGTGGTTTCTGTACCCATCCTCGCGCGACATGGCGTCTAAACCCTTGAATCCCAACACTTCTCCTTACGTTACTCATCATTTCCTGAACTCGAGTTCATTAAGAAGTAATGAATGCTGACTAATTGCTGCCTTGGTAGTTGTTACCATATCCATTATCCCCTTGGTAGTTTTTACCATTATTTCATTACGTTAAGCTTGATCTTATTTCTATATACGAAATGAGATTCTTCGAGAACTAGCAAAAGGAGAGAATACGAAACGAGATTCTTCGAGAACTATATCTATCCATTATCCCCTAGATTTCATTAGGATATAGGTATAATTCCCCTAATATCAGGCCTATCGTTTACCGTGGAATGCATCCTTAAGCTTAATAGTAGCAATATGGTGATATTAGAACATTGTACACTGCATGTAAACACGGGGGCGTTGTGATGATATGTTACAAATTGGGAACCACATATTCGTGTGTTGCAGTTTGGAAAGATGACCGAATAGAGATCTGAATAACCGATACAGCCCATTTGTAACCCAACTAAAATCTCGTAACTGTGAATCTCTTCCCTCCAAACCACCACCTTGCCGCGTATGGTCTCCTTGAGTCTAGATTCTTGCTTAAACGATGTTCTGATATTGAGAATGTTCTTTTGGGGAAAATGTTCTAGAAATTAAAGGAAAAGGAAGGTTGAAACTGTACAATAATAATGATTCAACAACAAATTTCATTTGTCCACATGAAAAGATGGTGGACCACAACTCCGCAGCAAAATGACTTGCGTCGGGCGGCGCAACGCGGTTTCCTACAGCAAGGACAACTGGTATTAGTGTTCTTTTTACTTTGAAACAAATCCCATTTATTTAAAGAGAAAGAACACTCAAACAAACGACCAGTTAATAAACATTAAGCAGCTGCAAGATATACTCGGAAGTTATTGATGCAGACTCTTGGTAATCATTTTGAACTTGAGAACAAGAAGATCAATAATGGTGGTAACAAGTCTGCTTATGACTTTGTTTATCTACCCATTGGTTTCAAAAAATTTATATTGCGTTTTTTAGTAAGCACGACTGATGATAGATGACTTGCACTATCAGAAGAAAACTCAAACAAACCACCAAACTAGGACATCAACATTAATTGATGTCCAATTGACGAACACGAACCACCAAACTAGGACATCAACATCAATTGATGTCCAATAAATGAACATAAAGCACCCGTAAAGTGGAAACTTTGAAACAAATCCATTTTTCAGATCAAAGTAAAAAGAAAACTGAAACCCGTTTTCCTTGATAATTAAAAGTTACCCATGCTTGCTTTATCTTTATCAACTGGTCGTTTGTCTGAGTTTTCTTTCTTTTTGATGAAATGGGATTTATTTCAAAGTAAAAAGAAAACTGAAACCAGTTTTCCTTGATAGCAGAAGCCGTTCGATTTGATGGTTCTGAACAATATATAGACTGACAGATCGAAACCCTAACGTGTGAATATTAACTCAAAAAAATAAAAATAAAGGAAATCCTATCTATACAGTTGCATACCATTACACGACCCGTATAAAACTATCGTATACATTGTATACGACCAATGTGTGTTTTAACATGGTGTATACGGGTCGTATAAGGTTATACCACCAGTATAGAATAAGATAAACTGACAAAGGCTGCGCCCACAAGCTTTGTGAGTTTATCTTATTCTATACGGGCCGTATAACCTTATACGGCCCGTATACACCATGTTAAAATATGATTTTACAATGTATTATTATTAACTCCCTTAGTTGATATATAATTTCTCTAAATGCTACATATAAGAGAGAGTTTCAATAATAATCCAACTACTCAAGGACATGCCTTTATTTAAAGATGATAATACACACACACCCCTATAATCTTATTTTCACATCCCCAAGTGTATACGGGCCGTATAAGGTTATACGACCCGTATAGAATGATTTTGCACAGAAATAAATGCACTTGAATCTTTTTTTTTGTTTTATGTGTATACGGGCCATATAACACTATACGACCTGTATACATGTGTATACGAGCTATATAATGTTATACGGCCAAATGTGTTTATTTTTTGAGGTTTGAGCAGGTTTCGAGGTTTTAAGATCTGTATCCGGGTCGTATAATGTTATACGACCCGTATGTAATTGTTTTTTTGTGTAAAACCAAACAACCCTTTAATAAATTTTAGTAATTCTTTAGATAACGTTTTTTCAGTATCCGGAGTTTATTGGTTTGTTTGTAGCTAGGGTCTAGAATGCTTGAATATGGTGATATTAGAACACTGTACACTTCATGTAAACACAGTGGCTTTGTGAAGCAAGGATCTTCAAATGCAGTATGTACGTTAAATTTCATTAAATGATACTGTTATTCATCTCTTAAGTACCGGATGGAGTCCTTTCGTGGTCTAATCATATCAACTATGTAAGAGAGAGAGAGAGAGAGAGAGACCTTTAAGTACAGATCCTACAGCTGCATTTGGACAAGAAGTCCAACAATTCGCTGATTATCTGGTGTTGTCTCAATGCCCACAACACGCAGTCGTTGATGGGCTTTGCGGGCCTGTTGTTGTTTAACAAATTTTAGTAATTCTTTAGATAGCGTTTTAAGTATCCGGTGTTTGTTGGGTTGTTTGTAGCTAGGGTTCAGAATGCTTGAATATGTTGATATTAGAAAAGGAAAAACACTACCATAGGTGAACCCTCTAGAAGAAATCGTAGGCTGATACATAAAAATAGATATAACGAGTTATCATCTTTTGGGTCATGTGAAGCAATGAATGGAGGAATATATTTTACTTATTTTATGTCTAATCATATCATTCACTACATGGAGCAGATAACTACAAAAGGAGAAAATACGGAACGAGATACTTCGAGAACTAGAAAAGGAGAAAATACGGAACGAGCAGTTGGTTGATGACATGATAGATAAAGATCTTGCAATGAAAGCCAGTGCAAAAAATGCGGAAATGTTGCATAATTCATTTAGTTTCTGTTTGGCACATTCAATCTCCGTTGCTTCATTAAAATTAACAAACCATCCATGTATGTTGCAAGTTAAATCCACAATCAATGTATAGAGCTGCAGCAACAAACCATTCTCTTACGGAATCTTATTGAACGTGAACAAACCATCCATTTGTCCAGAAGAAATCGTAGGCAGGTACATAAAAATACATATATTCTCAGACAATTCCTAACAACTGTCCATGTGGGTTGTCGCCAGAACCCTGCCGATGTTTGTCTGTTAACTACCGGATAGAGTACTTTCTTGGTCTAATCATATCAACTATTCACTATAAGTTTTTAGATGGTGTTTGTACGGTTTAATTGCCTTGTGTAACAATAATTGCCTTGTCCAATGCTCACACAGGGTGATAAACAACGCTCATCTTGAATTGGAAAACTGAGGTTGAAAAGATTTGTTGAAATCGAAGAAAAGAGTAAAAAAGATGAAATGAGGTGTGTTATGTTGTAAAGTGAGGTTGAAAATTTGAAGTAAAACAATTTTATTTGCAAGTAAAACATTTAACATCTCATTAATGCAAATGCAATACTTAGAAAATTTGATAGGCACTAGTTGTCAATACAGAAACTTAATAAGAGAAGCAACTAAAAAAGCGGTGAACAGTGAGGAACAGAACGAGATTCTTTGAGAACTAGCAAAATGAGAAAATACCGCATGAGATTCTTCCACTAATTAGTTAGCAGTCATCACTTCTTAATGAACTCGGAATGAGATTCTTCCACTAATTGGCACCTTCAATCTCTGTTGCATTCTCATACGTGAACAAACCATCCATGTATGTTGCAAGTTAAATCCACAATCAATGTAGTTGTCAATACAGAAAACCTAACAAGAGAAGCAATGTCTGCGACATGGCGTCTAAATTCTTGAATCCCAACGCTTCTTCTTACCTTACTCGTCATTTCCTGAATTCGAGTTCATTAAGAAGTAATGACTGTTGACTAATTGCAAGAATGTATACGGCCCGTATAAAGTTATACGAGTCGTATACAACCTTTATAAATTTTTATTCGATCGTATACTCAACATACGAGGTTATGTCTTGTATACGGGCCGTATAACGTTATACGACCCATATAAAACTAATCAACTTTCTTTTTTAATTAGTATATGTGGGATTGACAAAAACGCAGTAACGTTGGCCATTTAGAACTACGAACTTTGTTTGAGTTAGTTAATAACCACCATTGTTGAGCTTCATGTTCTCAAGTTCACAATGAAGGTTCTGAAAAATTGAAGGAAAATGACTTTATTATGGTTTGGGGAGAATGTTCTGAAAATTGAAGGAAAAGGAGAACTAGAATATCGATATAGTTGCTATAAAAGCTCACATTTTACATAACAAGAAACCTTGAACACAAGTTTTCTTTTTGAGCTTGATGGATGTCCATTATCCCCTTGGTAGTTGTTACCATATCTATCCATTATACCCTAGATTTCATTAACGTGGAATGCATCCTTAAACTTGATAGCAACAATATGGTGATATTACAAATTGGGAACCACATATTCGTGTGTTGCAGTTTGGAAAATGACCGAATAGAGATCTGAATAACCGATACAGCCATTTGTAACCCAATTCCAATTGACGAACACGAATGTGTGAAATGGGATTTATTTAAAAGTAAAAAGAAAACTGAAAAGGAGAAAATACGGAACGAGATTCTTCGAGAACTAGAAAAGGAGAAAATACGGAACAAGATTCTTCCACTCAGCAGTCATTACTTCTTAATGAACTCGAATTCACGAAATGATGAGTAATGTAAGGAGAAGCGTGACCCATATCGATTCCAAAGGTCGGTCTCGGGTGGGCATAAGATCCGTGGGCCCTATTATCGAATCTGTGACTCCATGAAAGATGTGATTAAGGTAAACGTGTCCTAAAGTTGCATCTGATGTTTAAAACATTTCCCACTGACATTATATTTTAGAAATGGAGACAACTGATATAAAGACACAATCTTATTGTGTTTGTAAGGTTTGTAACAAGTTTGTTGCTAATTGTACTAGATCTTGTTTGTTGTCTATGTATTTGTATTCAGTCAATGAACACTGTACACTGCATGTAAACACATTCGACTTGTACCACCATTGTTGAGCTTCCTGTTCTCAAGTTCAGAATGCAATACTTACAATTAATCAACATACATTGATTGTGGATTTAACTTGCAACATACATCAAAGAGAATGCAAAGCTTCATGTAGCCGAGACCGCTTTGTTAATTTTAATGAAGCAACAGAGATTGAAGGTGCCAAAAAGAAACTAAATGAATCATGCAACATATCCATATCCCCTTGGTAGTTGTTACCATATGACACATGATAAAAGCGCTTCTCTAGACAATCTGGGATTATGTTCCGTTTTAGGGTTTCTTCATCACCTGTAACAAATATCGACAAATGTTGATCGGAACACGTCGCTTAAATCGGAGGATGAGTTGATTTGATTGTGAAATAGATAAGAAGGATGAGATATCGGCAGTTAGCTCAAAGAAGTTTCCCCCTTGGTAGTTGTTACCATATCCATTATCCCCTTGGTAGTTGTTACCATATCCATTATCCCCTTAGTAGTTGTTACCATATCTATCCATTATCTCCTAGATTTCATCAGGATATAGTTGTTAATTCCACTAATATCAGTTTTCTTTTTGAGCTTGATGGATGTCCATTATCTCAACGCTTCTCCTTACATTACTTATCTGGAATTGGAGAACCATTGTGTATTTGCTTACTGATTGTTGAAAAGATTTGTTGAAATCGAAGAAAAGAGTAAAAAAAGATAAAATGAGGCGTGTTAACGCAAATGCAATACTTAAAATTAACCAACTTACATTGATTGTGGATTTAACTTGCAACATACAGATCGATTTGATGGTTCTGAACACTATATAGACTACTAGATCGAAACCCAAATGTGGGAATATTAACTTATAAAAAAATTCCTATCTATACAGGTCATATACCATTATACGTTCCGTATAAAGATATCGTATACGTTGTATACGACCAATGTTTGTTTTAACATGGTGTATACGGGCCGTATAAAGTGATACGGCCCGTATAGAATAAGATAAACTGACAAAGTCTGCGCCCACAGTCTTTGTCATTTTATCTTATTATATACGGGTTGTATAACCTTATACGGCTCGTATACACCATGTTAAAACAAGATTTTACCATGTGTTAATATTAACACCTTATTTAAATCATATGAATCGTGTGTCAAAATGATTATCTATCCCCTACTATTAACTTTACAAAATTCAACATTGTTACTTTTAATTATTAACTAGTTATAATCTTCCACGCTTCGCGGCGGAAAGTCGGTTGGTATTAGTTCGGTTCGTTATAGTACAGACACTCGTTATTGTAATCCAAAGAGAAAATCTTACATCGATTGAAAACAATAAAAACATATATCGATACCAATACTAATGTTGTTCACTTTATATTGGTTTGATTCATTCGCGTTCTTGCTTATTTTTTTCAACAATGCGATATAAATTTTATTGGAAATGAACACCATGCTGCTATCATACCAAATCGAACCGAAATCGATTGAACAACATTTGCATCGATACCGGTATTTATTTTTATTGTTTTTGCTTTGGATAACCTCACACCGTATCACTACCATACCGTACCAAACTGAACTGGACAGCATCAATATTGGTATGGATTGATTGTTATGGTTTCCTGTTTGATAATGGATACGGCGCCGCTAACGTAGTGAACCGGACGTACAACAACGATTTGGTACTAATATTTATTTTATTGTTTTCTATTTCGAAAAGCTGACGTTGTATCGCTACCATACGGAACATCGGTACGGGTACCTAGATTCATTTTTATGGTTTCTGGTTTCATAAATGTTCATTTATACAACTATATATTCGACGATAAATGAATATCGATAGCAGTAGCGTTACAATCTGAACCGGCGTTCCAACAACATTGGTGTCGGTACAATTTTCGTCCGATGTAAAAAACATGGTAATTTATATAACGAATGCATATATCATACCGGTAAAACGAACCGGATCAATATCGATCCAGTGCTTGCGGTAACATACCGTCACAACGCGCGAGCAAATAATTTGGAATGGTAAAATGATAGATAAACATAGTTACGGATTTAGTATTTTTTTTTCAAATTACTATAAGTTCAAATTAAATAATAATAATAATAATAAACAATATCCACGGTAACGTGCCGTCACAACGCGTGAGCAAACAACTTAAAATGGTAAAAATAAAAATAGGTGCAGATTTAAAATTACTCAAGATCAATAACGAATGCAAATATCGTACTGGTACTGTAACGAACCGGCTCAATATCGATCCAATGCCCGTGGTAACGTACCGTCACAATGCGCGAGCAAATAAATTGGAATGGTAAAAAGATAGATAAACATAATTGCGGATTTAGTATTTATTTTAAAATTACTAAAATTTCAAATTAATAATAATAAACAATATTCACGGTAACGCACCGTCACAATACGTGAGCAAACAACTTAAAATGATAAAAAAGAACAAATAAAACTAAGTAAAGATTTAAAATTATTATTAAAAGATCAAATTATAAATTATAAATTACCATTAAGAATTAAATACTTTAATATATAATTGTTTTTACTATTCATCATCACTTTATTTTGATATGTATAATATGTACTAGTTGTAGGACCCGTGTTACCACACGGGTAAGTTTAATAATGATCGAAATCAAATACTAAAAAACAGGTTATAATATATCATTTAAATTTTGGTCTTTAGTTCTATATCTTTATAAAGTAATGTTAAAGACAGTATGTGTGACCACACGGGTAGAAAGATACATATATAGAAAGATACACATCATTCTCTCCATATCTAAAAGGCAAATAGCAATCACAGTATGAATTATTTATAATTAGCATAAAACATATATAGAAAGATACATAGCATTCTCTCCATATCTTCTTCTAACTCCTCCCGCAGCCGGCGAGCATACCTTCTCCTAGCTTCATCTTTAACTCCTGTTCTCGAATACCCGCCATCCGAACTGCCAACTATCCCACCTTGTTTTTTCAAGCTCTGAAGGACGATTAGTTGGGTGACTGACTTTCAACCCCTTCAGCCCATGGGTAGGTTTAATAACCATCGAGATCATTATCGGTCAGACGTTCATACATTAAACAATCTGCAACAACGCCAACTATCCCACCTTCTTTTTGCTGCACATATATTTATTTAGTTAAATAACATTCATGATATAATTAAAAATAGGTCAACTTTTAAGTGGATTGCTTGCCTGATAATCTCTTCGGTATATCTTCATAGCCTTTCCATGTGCTTATAACATGTTATGCACAACAATTAGAGGCTCGATGTCCGAATTTCCAGCTGAGCAATTGCCCAAAGGCGGTGAACAACGGGCGGGAGGATACTTTCCATTTTTATAGGCCATTTGTGTAAATAAATTTGGCTCATTGATAGTGATCCAATGCTTTACTCTGTCACCAAAGTTCTTGAAGCGTGTTTATGCAAAGTGGACATAATCTTCCCTAAAAAACATTAAAGAACATTAAAAAGGGTCATATTTTTGTGTATTTGAATTGAACATATGAAATGAGTTCACTTTTACTTACTACATTAATGGGCTGAGTCAAGACCCATATCGGTCTTGAAGTTCTTGACGCACTCATTGTTAATAAATATTCAATTTTTTTTTACAAAAATAAAAGGAAATTCAGGTCAACCCATCTGGCTCGATTCAATCTATACAAAAAAATACTCGTTATGACCCATAACCCAACCTGTCTTAAACTCCATGAAGTCTAAGTATTGACACATAATTACCTCTCAGTAAAAGATCATCCAATATTTTGTTATAGAACAAAATCCCATTTGGATTATCTCACCAAATCTTCCTCCTGATACAATTAAAGAAGATCTTGTATCAAGACAAAAATATCTTATCCTTTTAGAAAGTTATAAACATTGTATGCATACTCGGAAGAACTCTTGCCCATGATATAGAGAATCGGTAAACATCTACACCAAGAGCTTGTTTGGTCTCAATATCCTCCTGCAACATAACATTTCTTCCCTAATGGTGCCTTATAAAAAGTTCAAAAATAACTGGTAAATGGAGTAAAGTACACGGATGGTCTATGTGGTTTACTAAAATTTTGGATTTGGTCCCTAGCCGTCGCTATGTGTCGCTATTCGCTACGTAGCCTAGCCATGCCTTGTCGCTATTCGCTATCCACAACTATGATCCTCACCCAAGTCTCTCTCATTAATAGACCACCTGACCTGATATGCAACAACTCACATTCGAATTTCCCACTACTCATGCAATTAATGACAGACCCTTACATCTCAGTTTCCCACCCACACACACACACACACAAAAAAAAAAAAACAGTAAAACTTAATCTTTCTACACCCTGTCACTTGGCACCATATCTAACAATTCTATCTTCATACTCTTCCTTATGTTTATGCCATTCCCCTTGCCCCATATGTTTACTGATAATAAGTATACCAATAGTTATTTAAAATACATATAGTTATTTAAAACCCTAAAGGCTAAAGTAGTTCAGAAGAAATATCTGACACAAAAAAGCCAACATATTAGCCGGTAAACGGCGAAGAATTTTGCATGGTGAATTTGACAAAAATAAACACATTAACTAAGAACAAAAAAAAATTGGAGACAATAAAAACAATGGTCAAACACATGATTAGTTTGTGACCAGTATGAAACTGACTAAAAGTTTATAAGCATTTTAAGTGACGAAATCTACTCCTTACCCCGTTGCTCTTGCCAAAAGCTTGGTTCACCGGGTCCATTGTCTTTGAGCATTTTAAGTGACGAAATCTACTCCATTTTTGAAGCATTCATGGACAAGCTGTAAACTCCACATGGAAGCTCTTCCCAAAAGCTTGGTTCACCGGGTCCATTTTCAAATCCAAAATCTGTAACTATAATTTTATAAATTGCATATTTTTCACAGTAAAGAGGTTAAGTTAAAATAATACCCAAATCGACCCGTTTACAAGTAAAGAGGTTGAGTTAAAATAAGAAGTAGGACCACTGTTGGTTTAAAACAATTTTTTTTAACTTGCGCATCTGAACAGTGGTTTCAAACCACCGTTTCAAACATCTGTTTTCTCCACAAACACTGTTTTAAGCCAACAGTGGTTTAAAACCACCGTTTTAACCCAACAGTGGTTTCAACCACTTTTTTCTCCAAAAAAAGTTGTTTTAACCCAACAATGGTTTCAAACCACCGTTTCAAACCACTGTTTAATACAAATTTCCACATGAAATCAAATTTAACTTGCGCATCTGAACAGTGGTTTCAACCACTTTTTTCTACAAAAAAAAAACTGTTTTAACCCAACAGTGGTTTCAAACCACCGTTTCAAACCACTATTTAATACAAATTTCCACATAAAATCAAATTGAACTTGCGCATCTGAACAGTGGTTTCAAAACACCGTTTCAAACATCTATTTTCTCCACATACACTGTTTTAAGCCAACAGTGGTTTCAAACCACCGTTTTAACCCAACAGTGGTTTCAACCACTTTTTTTACCAAAAACCACTGTTTTAACCCAACACTTTTAACCCAACTTATCTCATTATGTCTGCACTTTCTTTGGTTTCTGAGGCGAATAATTCCTTGGTGATATCACTTGAACGTCATATGAAAGAGCTAAGTGAATTAGTTTACGAAGTAACAATCTATTAAAGCGTTCCATTTTTGGTGATATCCCATTCTTGCAAAACACGCTTTAATATCACTCATCTACCGTTCCATTTCCAAAACACTCATCCTATTTCCCTTTTAAGGTAAGTATTTAAATATGACCTGTTGTTGAAAAATAAAAGAGCAAGCAACGTACCAGTTTCGGCTCAAGTAGAAGGAAGTGGACGTCTTCCATCACCACCAGCATCGTCAGTTTGCCTGGAGATAACCCAATAGCATTGTAGAGCATAAGTATTCAAAACCTCATAATTCGATGGATAACAAAACCTTGAAGCCGAGTGAATAAAAAAGAGAAAATTTCGATCCAGCGACAAAGAATCACAAACCACAAAATTATTATCAATTCATTTAGCAATAATATTCACTACTGCTGGTTAATTTCTCTAGAAACTTATGTCAATATAAGGGAAGCACCCAAATTAAAATAAAGTAATAGAAAACATCAAGTGAGCATTAAGATCCTTAATCGCCTGCTTGTATTCTTAAAATAAAGGAAGCACCCAAATTAAAATAAAGTAATAGCTCACTAAAATATTGTTTAGCACTTTATGATGCTCCTGTCGTGTTTAGCACTTTATGATGCTCCTGTCGTGTGAGCTTCTTGTATATACAGAGGTTACATATAAAAAACATGATTATATGATGGTATGTACATGTACACATTAAATAGTCCTAAACCTAAGAGTACCATACTTGATTATGACTATACAAGCTAAAATATGTAGATATGCAGCCAATATAAGGACAGAAACCAAAACTTTTCATACAACAACCTATAATATGATCACAAGCATACACAAAATTTTATATACTTCCACTTTTCTAGCTATGAACCTTTTGTAGTGAAAATCAATTGGTAAAATAAAAAAATAATTTATACATCCAAACATTAATAAACATTATATTAGGGTATTTTACACCAGAAATCAGAAATCAGTTCCTAACTACAAAAATTAGTTCATATAACTAAAGATCAATCCAAGAATAATAGTGAAAAAGAACAAACCACTAACCAAATGTGTAATTACAAGTCCTGTTAAGCCGAAGAAGAAGCCACACATTTACAAACCCCTTTTTAAAAGACACACTTACAATCTGAGTTCTGGATCAAATACATGAAACATACATAAAAAAAAGAATCCATGTTCTTTTAGAATATAATATAAGATAGGAATCAAATTATAAATCAGAAAAGAGAGTTAGACTCACTATCCCCTGTTGAGATGCTATTAATTTCTTGATCACATATGTTATAGCAACATCAACTGGATCATCACTAAGGAAATGAGCTGCAGCTCTATAATTCTTTAAACCTGTCAATATAATAATGATGTCAACATGAACAAATTTGTTGTGATTATTTATGTTCTTGTCCTAGTAAGTGGACTATTAAATGGAAGTAGAGATGCTGTTTGAGATCTTGTAGGTGGACTATTAAATGTTGTGATTATTTATGTTCTTGAAACTGTTTGAGATCTTGTAGGCATAAATTGTACATAATGAAAAACTTTATGGCATAGGTACTGATAATACGTCTGTGATTTCAAAATCAAAACAAATGCAAAACTTCAATCGATTGGAATAACATAGGATGGTAGGGAAATTTACATTTTGGTGTTCCTTTAAATACAGATTGATTGAAGCCGAACCAATATAATTTGTATTGTAAATTTGTAATCGAAATTAGTAATTTAGTAATGGGAATTCCAGAATCTCTCTCGAAGGCTCCAGACCAAATAGATGCGTATGAATGATTGAAGATTCTTATGAATGATTGAAGATCCGTATGAACCCTAAACACATGGTATAATATGAAATCATATGAAATCGAACCCTAAATCATACGAAAATCCTAATTGAAACCCTAAACTCACCTTGAAGACCCTTAAACTCAAAGGATTATCCGTCAATTTCGATAGAATGATGACTGAAAGCTTGGATTGAAGTCTGTCGCCGATGATCTTCAGTGAGAGAGACTCAGAAGATGATAAATTTAGGGTTCGAATGAAGAGTGCGGAGGAAGATATGAGAGATTGGAGGGTGCGACAGATTTTGGAATTAGGGTTTAGGGGTAATAGAACGTGGTGAAAAGCGTGTTTTGCAAGAATTGGATGGGTGATGAGAGAGAGAGAGAGAGAGGAATGAAGAAGTTCATTTCTATTTAGTTTTAGAGAGAGAGAGAGAGGGGGATGAAGAAGAAGAAACAACTGAATTTATTTGAGAGGGAGAGAGAGAACGTAAGAGAAAGAAGGCAGTGGGTTTGAATTTTGAAATCATAGAGAGAGATTATATGAGACTGGATTTTGAAAAGTATTGAAAACATTGTTTGAATTCTGAAATTGAAATTTTGAAAGTGGAGCCAAAATTTGGAAATTGTGATTTGAATTATGTATTATTAACTACATATTAAAATCGGAATTATGATGTCATCCAATCCTATGTGGCATATCTAGTTGGTTCACACATCAGCAAAATGAGGTCAGCCTTTAGTCTCCTTTTATAGATTATATAGATAATCACAAATTATCTATCCCCTATTGTTGAAGTTCACATAGCTGGCTTTGGTTGGTTTGTCCAATATAGCCGTTGGGGCTAGCCGTTGCCAAACGGCTAATTTAACTAAAAATACTTTTTACATATTAAACGAATATAAATACCCACCAATTTTTACGATCTTTTTACCACTTCTTTACTTCTTCTACCATATCTCTTTATTTTTTATAAAATCAACCTACAACATCTTACAACATCCTACAATGCATCCTTTTAACCGAACCTACTACCCAAACAACCCCTTTGGATACCAAGAAAACCCGAACCCTAGCCCGCCACCAAACCGTTCACCACCAAACCCAACCCAAATACCCCTTACACGCGGCCATCCACAACAACCGCCACACGATTTAATATACTCACTGTGTCCCGATCTAGCTGAAATCGCATCGTATTAGGAAACCGTGTATACACGAACTTTCCAATACGACGATTCATCTATTCCAGTTAATCTTTCGCAACCCGATTCCGTGCCCGAAACTCAACCGCAAGACTTTGGTGGTTCGTCATCCAAACCGGCCAAAAAAAGAAGCCACTAGAAAAAAACGGATGAAGAGAAAGGATCGAGATGAGGAAAAATATCCAAGCGTCGTACGCTAAAAAGATATCTCTAACACTTTGTTCCCGAGACTCATAGTTTCATTTAACAGGGGGAGGGGAGGGAAAAGAGAAGAAAATATGACCAAATATGACCAGACATTTATCCTCCCAAATTGGAGAGATTATGAGAGAAAATTTTCCTTCCCCTCAACTCCCCTGTTAAATGACTCGGGAACATAGTGTAAAAGAAAAATGCGAAGATATGAAATTTCTCGCCATACCCGTCGATCACCTTACCGGCCCACAATTGGCAATGACGTTGGAAATGAAAGAAGAAATCATGAAAAAATATAACATGGAGACATCATGAAGTTTTTAATTTTTTTTTTTTAAATTTTATGTAGCTTTTTTTTTAATTTCATGTATTTTTTTTTTATTTTATTTGTAGTTTTTTAAAATATTATATGTAATCTTCTCTTCTAATTAATGTGTTATTTTAATTAAATGAAATTTAGAATAGTTTAAACAAAAAAAAAAAAAAAAAAAAAATCCACATGGCTGGCCACGCCAGCCGAAGCCACGTTACACCACACCCCTTGTTTTTTAATATTACCTTATGGATCCAACACTCGTCACGTGTCGAGTAATGCCCTCAACCTAAACCCCTCCACAAGGATAGTCTTAGTACCAACTTGTTAGTAGTAATTGTGCATTAGTGGCAACTAAGCTTCAACCAGAAATGTCATCGATAACAACTAACCAAATAGTGGTAATATGAATCAGTTGCAAATGGGTGTTCAGTTGGTTCTATTATATAATGTACATGTGTATATGCAGTGAGTAGAAAACCGAAATAACTGGATCGTAACCGAAAATTTCGGTTTGGTTTTCGAATATGCATTTTCAATAACCAAATTAACCGAACCAATAAGTTATAATACTAGGTCTAGTCCATATATTTTTATGGTTAAGTGTTTAACCAATGCTAGTATAAATTATTAAGTTAATTCTTGAATATTAAGTATTTATAATAAAAACATTAACATGTTTATTTATAATTGAAATGATTTATCTATTGCCCACAAGAAATAACAAAAGTTAGTATAAAAATTAAATGATCTTCAAAGTATTATAAATAAATATGTCTTAGTAAAACCTTTGTAAAAACGTAAAAATAGATTAGAATATTAGGTTTATGTGAAAAATATTAATTAAAAATGTTAAATACAATAACTTGTATAAGAAAGATTCTTAAATTTTTGGATTATACTTTTATTTTTGATCTTACATAGTTTTGTTCCAAAAACTAAAAAATCGAATTGAACCATTGCTTAAACCGAAAAAACCAAAATTCAAAAAACTGAAACCGCATGATTTTTAAAAACCGAAAACTAAACCGTGCACAACCCTAACCACCATCTATTGTACTTTTTTTTTTCAAGTAGGGTTGCAACGTTTCATCCAATCATTGTGATAATCGACCCCGATATAAAGTGTTCACCCTGTCTGTTTAACACACAATTTGATTAACACACAATTTGATTAGTTCGTTTTCCACAGAAAAGAAAGTCTCGTTCTCAAGAAATATTTTTTGTCTTATCCAACTATTGATTTCATGTACCCACAATATATACATTTCAAAAAAAAAAAAAAAAATGTACCGACAATATACTATATTCCGAAAATAAGATTATGTGATTCAGAATAGGGAATATGACATATAATAGTAATGAAGTTTAGGAGTGTTCCAATTAGGTCATTAATAAAATTTATTGTTTCAATTAGATCATTCTACTTTATTTTGGTGTTCTAATGCTAGATATTTTACTTGAATAGCAGGTCATAGTTCTACATGACATTTATTTAACTTTTTTTTTAAAACATGATGACATGGAATCAAATAAAAGAAATATAATAAACAATTTCTTAACTTTTTCGCATTTTTTTAACTTTTCTACAATTTTTTAAAATTTTGTTAAACCTATTTCACATTTTTTTTTCTAATCTATTTGGCATTTATATGCCATGTCAACAAATTTTTTAAACAAAAAAAGCTAAATAAATGTCATGTAGGATGGATGACCTTCTATTTAGGTATAATATCTAGAATTGAAACACCAAATGAAACTTGAAAGACCTAATTGAAACAAAAAAAATTATGAGTGACCTAATTAGAACACTCTTAAAACTTGGTTACTATTGTACAAAGTTAACCTTCAGAATAATACATAACCTACACATCTTTCATTTCTAAATTAATTGCATAAACCCAATTCTTATAAGACTTAGGTTCAATTCTTTGTTATAGGGTTGAAATAAAACAATTGTTTATTGATCTTATTGACTAATAAACAACTCTGATACATATACTTCAGAAAATTTTTATCTCATTTTTTTTTGTTATCTTTGAACTTCTTATCCTATTAATTTTTTTATAAAGATTTTATATTATGTTTGAACTTCTTATCTTATTAGTTTTTTTTTATCAAGATTTTATATGCTAAGATTTAATATCATTGTATTAGTTTTTTTCTATGAAGATTTTATATGCTAAGAATTAATATCATTGGTTTCTTTAATAAGGGTGTATCTAACCAAACCACCAAAGGATTTTAAGGCCGTTGTTTAAATCATTAGTAGAATTATTAAAATCGCGAAGTGATTCGGAATGTGTTTCCGCATCATTGATAAGTCAATACGTAGTGGGGCGCTTTGCCAGAAGATAGCGCCGTCAACACGCCCAAACACCAAAACTTTGGGCGCTATAAATGAAAATTGGGGGTGTGGCGCGAGAATTTTAACAGCGGTATGAGATTTGCTCTTGAAGTGTTGACCAATCAAAAATTATTAAGGGTTTTTATAATATTCTAATGAAATTGAAAATTAAGAATTAGGTAATGATGGGTAGGGGCTTTATGACTACGAGCTCTAGTGATATAACGCCCCATAAAGCCCCCGTGTGACGTGGCACGACACGTGTCGCATAACGTCCCACGAGGAGCTTTATGACTACGGATGGCCTAAGTTGAAAATTAGACTAAACTTAGTAAAAATATGATTAATTAAGAAAAGTTAAATATTTTATTTCATTGAATTATTTTTATCAAAACCAATTATCAGGGAAGCACTTTCTCTTAACATCTTACATATCTTGAAAGCAAAAATTATCCGAGGTTGAGGTTGAAAGTCATCAGACCTAAAAGTATATACCTAAAAAAATTATTGTTTATAAAATCGGGGTCGAAAACGTATATACCTAAAAAATTCTATACGAAATGTACATACATAACACTGCTGAGCGAAAAGTCCAGGGGGTCGGGCGTCCCTCCTCTTCATAGCTGCGCCACTGCTTTTCCCGAATTATTACTATATATTACTGTATATTATTACTGTATATTATTACTGTATATTACTGTATATTAATAAATGAATTGAAATGAATAGTGATTTTAATATTATAATAATATATAGTTTTTTTAATACTTTTATTATTTTAATATTATAGTAATAGTTATTTCTTTACTTTTAAACTTTAATTATTTTTTTTAATATCAAGGGTTGGGATAAGCTTGGTGTCAACCGGTATCGAACCAGTACCAGTATCGAAAATACCGGGACGGTCCTGTTCGGTATCAGTACATGAAGGATGGCACTAATATAGAAAACGCCAAAAGTTGGTGCCGAATTGATATTGGAAATCTTTTGGTTCGGGAAATTCAGTGCTGCTACCCGGTACCACTTGTTCATCCCTGATCACGGTTAACGTACGAACAACGGTATCGTACAACTTTTTTTTTTGTTGATTTTCTTCAACTTTTAATTTTTTTCTTTTTTTAGTTTCAGAGGTAGGGATGAGCTCGATGCCAACCGATACAGAACACCGGTTACGGTACCGGTATATGAAGGTAAAAAACGGTTGTGAACCGGTACCAGGAACGCCAAAAGTCGGTACCGAATTGGTACTTAAGATCTTTCGATTCGGCAAATTTGGTACCAGTACCCATAACAATTTGCTCATCTCTGAACACGTGTTTCATACTGACAACATCGTTACCATACAACTTTTTTGGTTGATTGTCTTTCGGTTATCTTTTAGTTTTTTTCTACATTTTCTTTTTATTCTTGTCAGCAGTTCCGTTCGCAACACACTCGTAGTGATTTCAAAACACATGTAAACACAGACTAAATAACAAAAGAAATTCGCCCTAACGCGACGAACTTCTTTAAACCTAGTTTTAATAATCAAGTAAAATTAATGCATATTCTAGATCCAGAAGAAAGCTTACTGAAATTGTTCAAATTCTAGCAAAACATGCAACCAACTTATCTTAGGTGATTTAGATTTAGTTTTACCTCGTATATAAATTCATATGGATGATTAGCACAACAAAATTGAATAAGATATAGAACACATTTATACCACAACTTAACAGAAATTTCCCCTTTCAACAAAATAGACCTTGCAACATTTTGAAAGTGGATATATTACATCAACTATACTCTTGTTATAGTTTGATGTAAGATCATGTCTACTGTTTTGAAAACTATGTTCACTTTATTATTGATAAGTTTTGTTCACTTATCTTTTGAAAGATTTGTAACACCTCAAAATCATAGAAGTATTTGAAACACTAAAATTGAGAACAAATATATGATGGAAGAAATGAATTTGGTAGGGTCAGGATACACTAGGAAGTTTATATGGATAGGAAGTAATCTTAACCATCAATTGAGTAATCAAGGGCTTGGATTAAATGGATAGAATTGAACAAAAACAAGGAGGTCCATCCAAGTTAATAGTTTCTCTCTTCTCAAATTCCCCTTTGTTTTTAAAACGTCAATAACTTTTTCATACGACATTATTTTTTTTATAAAAATTGCACCATAAAACGACCGTTTTTATCTTTAAAACGAGTATATTATTGCTATACTTTTGAAAAAAAATTCGAAAACCCAGATGCGTAAAACGCAATGGATAGAACAACACACTATAACCCAGGTTCTAAAACGCAATCGGGTTTCGCATGGTCGTGTTTATGTTTTAACATGGTCATGCCTCGATTCTAACATGATCATGTTTATGTTTTAGCATGATCATGTTCTTTACACTCAAGTTCTAAAAACGTACACTCCACGTCTAAAACGCAATGAGTTTCACATGGTCATGTTTTTGTTCCAACATGACCATGCTTCTATTTTAGCATGATCATGTTCTTTGCACTCCAGGTTGTAAAACGCAATGAAATCCAAAATCAATATTTTGCACTAAAGGTTCTAAAAATCAATGGAGTTTTAACATGGGTATGCCTTAGTTCCAACATGATCATGCTTCTGTCTATGCATGATCATGTTCTTTGCACTCAGGTTCTAAAATGTAATGGGTTTTAACGTGGTCATGTCTTTGTTCCAACATGATCATGCTTCTATTTTAGCTTGGTCATGCCCTTGCTTTAACATCGAGATGAACAAAAATGAAAAGAACTCTAACTAAAACAAATGAGGTGAAAAACACAATTGATGTTTGATAATCTAAAACGCAATGAAAACAAAAAAACACAACTTACAAAAGAACTACGATTAACGACGATGGGTACAGAGAAAGAACTCTGACACACCGTGGTGGAACTTATTGTGGTGGCAGTGGATGGTGGAATGGTTATTTCAGATCTGAAAAACCCAACAGGTGGTTGAAGGTGGTGGTGGTTTCAAATCTAGTTTCCGACAAGATGGTGGTGATCGTAGGTGGTTGCGATCGTAGGTGGTGGTGTTGGTTGTGATGTGGTAGTTTATGGTTTTGAAAATGGTGGTTTTGAGTATACGAGGAAGATAAATGAATTGCAGATGCTGGGTTTTTTTGAAGATGTGAAGTTTTGACTAAAATATCACTCCTTATGTTTTTTTTTTTTTTTTTGAGATTCCAGGATCCGGCAGTTTGACGGATTTTTGGGCCCGAGATAACCGGTTCGGTAGAATATTATTGATAATAAAGGAGTAGAAGCAGAACAAACACCGAATAGGTTCATTTAAACTGGCTTCTATTCAATGATTTGAAGTTACATTCCCGCGAAACCATTGGACAGAGTTTCCCCTTTGGGAACCAAAACTTGTCCAAATGAGGGGACCTCATCCCTATTTATAGGCATAGCCCATTCGCAAGGATCAACATGTGTAAATGGACTTTATCACGAATGCACCTGGGACAGATCTGCTCATTCGTGCGGACCTGTCTGTGATGTCCTTTCGTGCGAATCGGCCATCCGCACGAATGTGACATTTCTATTACAAAACCTTGTCCGTTTTCACATTAATCTATACAATATTCAACACACGCTCTATCTAGCCTATTCGCACAGTGGCGGACATACAAAATATGCACAAACAGATTCCCCCTTGGCCGTCACTGTCGAATCTTGAACTTTGAAAATAAGAGCCGTGTTTTGAATGTTATGCAACTTCAATCAGGCATCTTGAAATCTTCAATCGATTCCCCCTTAATTGATGATCCGGGTTGCATTATCTACATTATGCACAAATTCCCCCTGAAATAAATCTTCAGGTCTTTGTTTTCACAGTTCACGACCCCTCCCCTGATTGGCTGAACTGCAATCTTCATGAATAATCACCATCTTCAAATTAATCAATGTAGCATCTCTGTTTTGACTTTAACCACATCCGCATTCGGTTTTTGATTTAACATTTCAGCTTCATCGTGCATTCCGCTTGCTCGATCATCTTTTCTTCAAAAACCTAACCGACAATTGATAGAAACCTTGAACACTACACCGATAAATCTCAAGTTTATGACTACCCACGAAAATCTGAAGTCCCGTTTTCCATGATCAACTTTAAGCACCTTTCTGAATGATTGATCAGTGTAAACGGTAATCTCCACAATCAGTAAATCTTCATCGGATGACAAATCATCTGGTAACGCATTCAGATCTTAGAAACATTCATCCACGATCAAATTCACATTCTTCCTCTTCAGTCACGATAACAGATGTATAGTCTTCTTCGCTAGTTCCGGCAGCAGCTTAATCAACAAACATCGTCATTCCCCAGCGGTTAGTCCGAAAAACAATTCCTCTACTCGAAGATTAACCATTCTGACACTTTAGACTATCACAAGGTTGTGATATCATATAAGTATCCACAATACAGATGCATCTCCTGATGTTAATCCTGCTGACCTGCTTGATGAAGACCTGTGACTCAAACCCTAAGACGTCAATCTGACCCTGATCTGTAAATTCTGAACTTCCAATGATCACGAATTTACGAATCCAGATCCTATGTATCCCCAGATAATCTGAAGTCGGAACCACCCGAATGCTGTTGCATTGTCACGAATTTCAAAAATGTTGGAATTCCAATATAAAATTTTTATTCCCGCTTATTTTTGCAAATTCTGACGTCTTACCACTGAATTCCCCCTCAAATTGAGCAATTCAGTCCTATCTGTTCTCTTAAAAACTTGACTATACCAAAAATATGACATTTTGGTCTCTAGAAGTCTGTTTTTCATCATTACGGATTTTACGTTAAGGCCCATTAATAGTCAGATATCCCGGATGATAAACATTCTGTATCAGTATCATGACTACCCCACTAATTTCCACAATATGTGATCGCATCATCATATCTGTTCTCTGAAGCGCCAGACGGTGTCCCCGAATAACCCAGCTTGGTCGTTAAAAACTCGAAAAAAATTTCAATCACCAAATTTTTTCTGGAGACTCATCACGTCATTGCGATAAAAAAATGCCTTTTTAGGTATTTGCTCATTCGTGCGAATGGAGTAGGTTCATCCGTCCGAATGAACTGATTTTAAATCAAATGACATTTTAACCCGAATGTCCGATTCATGCGAATCGAGAGGTTGATCCGTGCGAATGTACACATCCACATTCGTACAACTTGACATACGCAATCCGTGCGAACCTGCACATCCGCTCGAAAATGTCTGACCTTCTCAAGAACATTCCCAATCACATTTTTCGATCCAAAATCTTTATTTCTGCGAATTTCATAATGAAACTTCACAGGATTGTGCGAAAATCAATCATGAATCTAATGATGTCTTCTATTTCAAATTCCATCCATGAATTGACCTTCAATTTGATGTTTATTTGATGTTTAACGTTAAAAACTCCAAAAAAAAATCCAAAATTTATGAGTGTGGGTGATTCAATCAACTGTTAGATTGATTGAATCGGTACCGTAACTCTAATACCAATTGAGATTCCAGGATCCGGCAGGTTTGACAAAGTTTTGGCCCCGAGATAACCGGTTCGGTAGAATATTATTGGTAATAAAGGAGTAGAAGCAGAACAGACACCGAACAGGTTAATTTAACTGGTTTCTATTCAATGATTTGAAGTTACATACCCGCGAAACCAATCTGGGAACCAAAACTTGTCCAAATGAGGAGACCTCATCCCTATTTATAGGCATAGCCCATTCGCAAGGATCAATATGTGCGAATGGACTTTATCACGGATGCACCTGGGACGGATCTGCTCATTCGTGCGGACCTACCTGTGATGTCCATTCGTGCGAATCGGCCATCAACACGAATGTGACATTTCTATTACAAAACCTTGTCCGTTTTCACACTAATCTATACAATATTCAACACAAGCTCTATCTAGCCTATTTGCACAGTGGCAGACATACAAAATATGCACCAACGTTTTTCAACGTTGTCACACGTCCTCCTCATATTGCTTCTACCCAAATCATACTTTCTATTTGATGTTTTCCCACATGATAATGTTTTGCACCATTAAGTAAAGAAACTAGTGAAATATGGTATATAACTAAGACATTTAAATGTGGATTTTTATAAAAATGCTTTATTATACAAATGCTTCACTTACGAAAACGAGTTGATTATATTGTTGATGCTTAAGAATTATGACGTATAGCACATTATATAGTTGGGAATACTTAGCATTGATTCAAATCCATTGTAATGCATATTTTATAGGAGCATATTAAAGGCACACCTAGACATCTAAAGGAGATGCAATGCTTATATTCATTGGAATTGTTTAAAGAACAATACTTTATTGTAGTAGATGCATTTTAAAAAGTAGAATAAACAATTACCATAGTTTTCAATATCTATTCCCATTTCTTATTAACGATGAAGGTTGAATTTAAACTTATAATTTCACTTTCATTTAATGCAAATATGTTGATGTGTGCCCATGATGTATGTCTTTAGATGAGAATGTAGGTGTGATACACAAGATGAGCCATTTGTAGAAGAGGGTAACAACAAAGATAGATGGAAGCATCACAATAATCATGTTACTCCGGAAACAAAAGGCTTATAAACAAGCAATGATTTGTGTCTAAGGAGCTGTTTGTTTACCTCTTAATGGTTCAACACTTAATGGTTCAGACTGTTTGTTTTGCAAGCAGATGTCCAACTGTTCAGGCAATTGCCTCTGAATGGTTAAGCATTATACTAAGTCCAAATGATTAAGATCTCTATTGTGAATTGGTCAGACATTTGCCTCTGAACGGTTAAATATTATACTGGCTCTTAATGGTTCAGACCTTTTACTACCTTTTACTGGTTCAGCATTTAATGGTTCAGACCTCTTACTGGTTTAGCACTTAACCATTCAGAAGTTGCCAAACAGCCCCTAAAAATGTTTTGATTGAGAAAGGAAAATCCAACTTCAAATCTAGTATCTTCTGCCTCTAAGGCTCTAAATCAAACACTAGTGTGGAGTTTGCATACTTGAATAGTTTTGAATTTGTTTACCTAGGAACTATGATTTGCCAACCATATGAGAGGATGCATATATCATCAAGAGAACTTTAATAATTACTAGGATTTTGTCCCGCTGCGCGTTGCGGCGGCATCGAAAGTTAAAGTAACTCGTATTTATGTTGTATATTTGACCCGACTCTTTAGTTAAAAAAAATACATTCGCCATCGAATGAAAATGTATTATATTTGACCTGACTTGCTTTCAAATACAGTTTACGAACGTACACAAAATAAGCATAAAACGTATTATTTTTTACCAGACTCGCTTGAGAAAAAAGTTTATATCAAAACGTGAGTCATTTACATTGAAACGTGAATTTTAAAATGACATGTACGTTAAAACTGCGGTACACAGCACGTTACGTCGACGACACCTTAGTTGTTTATAGCTGACGACACATTATGTGATGTGTTAACCACATAAAACACGTGTTTGACATATCCGATCAAATTCAGTGTAATCTATATAAGCATTGTGGTTACAATGTACAATGATGATATTAACATGTGATGCCCAAACGTGAATTACACGTTTTTTAACTTTGTTACACACGGTACGTTCGTGAAATTAACGTCATTATATATATATATATATAGGGAGCCGCTAAAATAAGAACCACCCCCAGTTGTAAGAACCGCGAGAACCACTCTCAACCAATTAGATTCAGCCACACAAAAGGGTAGTTTGGTCATTTACTACCAAATGTCAATTCCTCCCTTCTCTCTTCATTTAAAGTTTTCTCCTCTCTCCTCTTTCATTTGTCAGTCCCATCATTTCTCAACTCACCTTTTTATCTCTCATATCTCTCTATTGAATTGTTTCACTACCAATTTTTCTTTCTTCTTCGATATGCTCTGCACAAGCAAAATACAACAATGTCCATGTTCTTTTGACCAAGCAGGAAAATAAAACAATGTCCGGCAATGGCCTCCACCGCAACACCCGCCGCTTTCTCTCTCCTCCCACCACCACCCTCCACCTCTCATCGCCGGAAAATAAAACAATGTCCGGCAATGGCTTCCGAGTCCCGACCCGACCCGATTAGTACGGTGGTTGAAGGGATGGTTATTTGTGGTGGGTTTGACAGCGGTTTGTGGTGTGGGTTCTGACGGGCGGTTTGTGGTGTGGGTTTTGACGGGATGGTTGTTTGTGGTGGGTTGTGGTGGTGGGTTTTGACGGGCGGTTTGTAGTGTGGGGCAGATCTGAAAACCCTTTCTTCGCCCCCCACCACACACTGCTGTTCACCGCCACCCAACCGTTCACCACCCAACCACCGCCCAATCTGGATTCGATGAAGACTTGCGTGTGCAACAGTCACAAAACCACCGCCCCAAAGCTCCGATTTGGGGTAGTGAGATCCGATTTGGATTTTAGGGTTAGATGGTGGTGGTTTGACGGTGAACGATGGGTTAGATTGTGGGTTAGGGTTGCTCAGATCTGAAACGGTGGTGGTGGGATTAATGGCGACGGTGGTGGTGGGTTTGATGGCGACGGTGGTGGTGGTTTTTTACGTTTGTGTTGTACATGAAGGTGGTTGGTCGACGACGGGACACGGTGGTCGGAGGTATGTTCTTTGATTTTCTGGTTTGATGGCGACGGTTACGTTTGTGTTCTTTGATTTGTTGATTTTTATCAGAATCTGATGAACTCTGTGGGTTTGATATGGTGATTTTTTATTAGTGAAGTATGTTCTTTGATTTTCTGGTGAATTTTGGCATGTTTGTCTTGATTTTTCTGGTGATTTTTTTATCACTGACCTATGTGGGTTCCTTGAATATGTGTGGAGTATTTGATTCTGATGGTTTTTTGAATCACTGAACTGGTGATTTTCTGTTGAATGTTTGAATAGTGATTTTTGGTAGATTCGAACAGTGATTTTCGGCTGGGTTTGCTGGTGATTTTGAATCTTTTGAATCTGTGGGTTTTGATATGGTCGATTTTTGGGCGGCGATGATGAAAAAACGTAGAGATGACGATGGTGCGACAAGGACGGCGGAGGGTAGGTTTTTTGAACCTGCAACCCACATTTGCAGCCTCCTGATTATCGGATAATCTGAGCAAAACCCTGTTTTTTTTTCGAGATACGATTTGTTTTGATGTTGTTGGCTTTTTATTTTTTTTTCCATAGTCAATGACGATAACAATATATCTGAGACACCTACCGAGT